>NC_085137.1:411900641-412252725 GCF_035046485.1 Aedes albopictus
TTACAATCTAACTTTGTTCAACGCTGCGGTCTGTTACTTTTTTTCTGTTGTCCAGTGTAGCCAAGGGTAGTGAAAATTGTTTCATTGTGGTCGGCATGGTGCTTCCTCACGGATGATCACCCGTCCGGTGAACACAACTTGATGATGACATTGTGGATGATGTACGTTCCAGATATGAAATGCCCAGCTTTAGCAGAACACTTTATCGATTAACGTTCGAGGAGGAGGCTCTTTCTTTCTTCCGGTTACCAGTGATTGTGAACGTCATCGTGGTGCACCTTTCGATCGATGATCCATGATTGGTAGTCATTTCTCTGTCTGAAAGTCACTAGGTTAGTACGTCTAGCGGAGATTGATTGTTTTTGTCCCCGGTCTGGTCATTTAACCACAGATTGAAGCGTTCGTACAATGCACAGTGTGACTGTAGTATGTAGTAGAGTGTTTTGTTTGTCAGCCGCATTACATGGATGTTACGTGAGTATGGATTAGCCGTAGACCGATAAAACGACTTCTCGATCGGTCGTCGTAAATGAATCGGTACCGTTTGGTTGGCCATAAAGTCTGCATATATGAATGGCTAGTGTACCCAGCGTTGCAATCGTTTGACCAGTTAATGTGGAGAATGTCGTTCGGATAGTTTGACACATTTTCAAGAAATGAAAGTCACACAGTTCTATGGGAATTGGAACGCGATTGAATAACGGCACACCGTCAATCTAGTTACGTGATAATTAGTAGCATTAGCAATGATCAGAGAGTAGACCTCATGAGTTGTTTGAACCGTTCAGTCACCGTGAGCAATGATCAAATTACAGGCATTAGCAAGACGATTCATTAGCAATAAATCTGCCGAAGCGGAACAAATCGATACACCCTCGGGTGACCTTTTCCAATGTGATGGCTTTATTAGATTGAAGACTTGAAGGCCTCCGCTGCCCAAGGCGTGAAAATCGACCGAGAATAAGCCTGCTGATGGTGTTGAAGAACGTTGGGCAACCGCGTGAAGATCGCCGCAAAGAAGGCAAACACGCGACCACACCATCAGAAACGGTGCAACAGTTTATGCAGGAGCTGGCTGATGTGAATCGCTGGGGCACGCGTCCGTCCATTGATCGTGAGTGGTTGATCGGGTGCAGAGCGCGGTGGGGAAAAGTTTGATCAGAAGGCTGCTGCAGGGTTCGATTGGGCTCCGCAAAGTGAGCGTGCTCTCCGAAGGACGTCCAGTGTCTGGTTGTGGCGGTTTGCGTTTCCATTTCTGCTGCCCGTTTTGACTGCTCCTAGTTGTTGCACAGCGCAGCAAGATCAGTGCAATAAATAAGTGGTTGATCCTGTTTTGTTTGGGTAAAACTTGTCTTGGAGCAACGGTGGTTTGCAGAATTGCTGTCAAGTGGTCAACTTGCTTTGAATAGTTGGCATATGATTAATGGCTTACAGGAACACATATTGAAACGGTGGTTACAAAGTGCTTTCATCATTGCTTGCAAGTTCTTATTTTGTTTTGATTCATTGAGATTAACTCGATTTGAAACGCGAGGTATCGTTCTTCAAAAAAAAGGCATTTCATTATTTTTGCTTAATTGAAATCTTTATTTTTAGTTTATCGATTATAGAAGTTGTTTGTAGCTATAGTGGTAATCGCGTTGGTAACACTAGTTCACAAAATAAAACGAAAGTCGTGAACTTCTGTCAACAACCAAAATTTTTGAAGTACAATTTAGCGCTGATTTCGAAACCGCGCTTCAAAAAAAATTTGAGTAGTGCAGTTTTTGAGTTATAGCTCAACATCGAGTTTTACAATTTTTTGAAATATTGAATTTACCAAAATTCAAATGTCTTGCGTTTTGTTCAATCAATTTCAAATATTTTTCCATAAATTAAAAGCTAGATATAATACCATTCGATCATCTGAATGCAGGTTTTGCGTCAGATTGATGTTTTTAGGACAATCTCCTAAAATTTTAGCAAAATTTCCAAAAATATATGAAGAAATGTATTTTTTTTTTCATTAAAAAAAACATTCTAAAAATTCTTTCTCAACGTTTATTTTACATATCATATGTAGGCGAGTTACAGTAAAAAAATCAGCTCAATCGGAGCATTGATTACGGAGAATGAGATGTGTGAAGTGAGTGGCTTTGCTTAGAAATAGAACAAAAATCGATTTCAAATCTTCAACCTTGTATGGAAAGTCGAAAAAATTTCCGCTCTACTGTATTTTTTTTTCCTTCACGTTTTCGAACTCAGGGCATGATTCTACAACAAAAATGATCATCAGCTTACCGAGTTCAACAATGCTTGAACTAGTGTAATCAATAAGACCATGATGTAGGCAATAGGTTCGAGTCCCAGTCGATCCAGGCATTTTTCGTAAAGTAAGTCTCCTTCACATTCTGTGGTTTAGATTATCTTCGTGCCTGCTATACGATGTAGACATATGCAAAGTAATCTTTAGTGAGGACCCAAGTAACATTTTTAGTCAAATATATTGTCTATACAAATTTATTGCTTTTCAAAAAACCAACATAAAACCAAAATAAAAGAAAATAGGTTTTATGCCGTTACTGAAAACCCCTACACTGCCGTTCTACACCCAATTGGCGACAAACATATCTAAAGGCCCAATCTGCAAAAGAGAGGCTCTGTTTGTTCCGATTCTCTTTAAATTATTACGATGTCACAGTGAACATTTTGACAATTTGTGATGTATAGATCGGAAAAGGATTGTTTAATCTACCTTCCGACGCAAGAAGTAAATCAAAATTTATAAATACATGCGCGTTATTATCGAAAGAGAGGAGACTTAAAGAGAGCCTCTCATTTGCACTTAGGACCTATAGAAATGTTTGGCCTGAATTGTCCCATGAGAATCCCATATAAAATGGCACAAATATGCGTAGAACGACAGTACAAGACTTATTGGTCATCAAAATGTTACTTGGGGAAACTTTCAACTAATAAATGTGGTAGTGCATGATTACTCTTAGCTGAGGAGTAAGCTTCTCACACAACCAGGAGTCTTATAAGGATTCACGCAGTACATTGTATAAAGTGCGATTTGAAGTTACTGTCGCATATATGTATGACGAAGGGACTATTTACATCGCATATGATGTTATTTTTCAATTTCTTGTACCATTTGGGCAAGTATACCTATTTTGGGTACCGTAATCCGGGGTAGCATTGATCAGAATTTTCGATCTTTCTTGAATAATTATCTTGTTAAAGCAAATGCTTCATGTTTTATATTTTTTAAACAAGTACTGGCCCTCTGATTATTTGTTAAGGTACTCGAAAAAGTATTGTAAAATTTTAAACATGTTTAAATAGACTTTTTAATCTAATTTTTGATTTTGTTGATTTTGGGTAACATTTATCATGTCAGTGATCAATGTTCGTTTGTGTTGAAAATACCCTTACTTACCAAATTCGGGGTCGCTGATTTCGAATATGTTATCCAAATTCTTACAAGTTATGTACTTTTTGAGTTATTTTAAGATAAAAATCCTCCAAACCACGAATAACGCCTGAAGGTAGGCAATGGCTTGAGGAATTGATAGCTTACTTTTAATAAATGGTATATTTTATTGAAAAAGAACATTTTCATAAAAGATTCGTTCATTAAATCCAACTCTAGAATATCATAGTGAAGTAATTCAGTTCATATTGTATCTAGCATTCATGCCCTGCATGAATGCAGGGATGGGAACAATCACTTTCAAAGAGTTACACTCATTTGCTATTTTCTCAGCTCAGAAGCGTGCAACCAAAAAACGATATATGGACGACTTTTGCATTGTGGTTTTGTCTAAAACTTTGCCGAATAGAGTAGGAGTCGCACTCGCATACCAAAGTCGTGACAGAGTTGTAAAAGTTACTCTTCACGAGGTGAGTGTAATTTACATTCACCTCGTGGAGAGTTGCCTTCTCAGCTCCCTTATGGCTTCGGTATGCGTGTGCGACCCCTACTCTATTCAGCAAAGTTTTAGACAAAACTACAAGGCAAAAGTCGTCCATACATCGTTTTTTGATTGCACGCTTCTGAGCTGAGAAAATAGCAAGTGAGTGTTCCCATCCTTGCATGAAGGTTTGACAATGTATCTCATTGCGTTACGAAACACAGCTATGGAAAAATCGATGTATTTCAATGTTTAGGAAATTCAATTTTCAAGAATTACATGTCATGTTATAGCTAAATAACAGCAGCTTACAATAGACCATTCGATAGCTGATTTATTGTAAAATGCTTATTTGAGCATTTCATGAGATTGGTCTAGCTGATCAATGATACCCCGTTTTACGGTAGTTGCCGCTATAACAAAGTCAATTATTTTTGACACATGGTTAGATATTGCTGTGTGCATTCGAAATGTAAATATCAAATGCGGGAACTACAAATGCGGTAAGATTGTCTAACAAGTAACCCGATGCCAGTGGATTCATTTGGATCCATGGTTGGCGGTGGTTTTGCCTATGGTTGCTAAGTTCCCTTTGGTAATACTGTGTTACCGCGTTTGAAGCGCATTTGGGCACCGTTTGCATCTTAAACGCACACAGCAATGCGTACAGATCCAACCCTGTACAAACATTCAAATCAATTGGTATGGAATTGACATAGATATAGCGACGAGGGCCCAAAATAGGTACACCTGCCCAAATCGCACAAGACCCATCTGGTGAGTTGTATAAGAGCACATTGTGAGTGTTACATGTGTAGTCCGTTGTCGAATGTTAGTTATGTAGACGCCACAAGGTCGAAGACGGTAACTGTCTTCTTAAAATCAACTTACAAGTAACATCGTAGTAAACAATATTCTGATTAACGATTAAGATGACAATTTGACTAGCTTAAATTATGATTTTTTATCCTATTTCTTTAGAAAAAAAAAATCCACAGACACCTCCGAGAACTCCAAGAATTTTAGTTGGGATTTCTCCAGCAATGCATTTAGTTATTTCGCAAAAGAACTTCTCTTTAAATTTCTTCAGGAGTTCTTTCAGGTATTCCTGAAACAGGATTGCTTCGGAAATTCATACAACTATTTCTTCAGAAATTAATCTAGGAATTCCTTTAGCGGCCCCTTCAGTGATTCTTTCAGATATTCCGCCAGGAATGTTTATTTCACTTATTTATAAAATTTACTTATAAATTCAAGAGATTCTTCTACGAATTTTTTCACAAGATTCTCCTTTAAATATTCCTCCAGCGATTCTTTCACAAATTCTTGCAGATGAAACATAAGACCAAAAACCACCAAATAAGTTACCCCCTGAAGAAGACACAAACCCCGTGTCGAAACGTTGGGAAAGCAATAAACATTGTTTGCCGATTCAAGAGTACGTAGCCGTTTTTAATGATAGTTGAAACGATACAGTCGAGGCTCTACTAAAATAATGAAGAAATTTCTCCAGAGATTCTTGCACAGAATTTCATTTAGAAGTTTCATATAGGATTTCTCCTCGAACCCAAGCAACACGACTTGGTTCAAAGCTAGTACCAGTAACACTGGTGCAATTTATTCACTGTTCGTATCAAGGACGACAGAACACAATTTTCTTCTTTGATTCTTTGAAACGCAAAAAGCGTAGGTTCTAAATCTTTATGCAACTTCAGCTAGGGGGGATAATAAAAAAAAAAATTAAAAAAAAATATGTCCAGACTCGAACCATTGACACCAGGAGTATAAACCACTCATCTTACATAATACACCAGAAGTTTTGTGAGAGATTTGTTGGTCAACACACCATAAAAGCTGCTGAAGTTACGCGTTACTTCATTCCACCTTCTTTGTCACAAGTTAGAAAATTGTCAAAATGAAAAGACGCGCAAGTTTTTCGCAACACATTTGTAACCTAATGTGAACAAACAAACCAGGGTAAGATGTTTCATATGTGTCACATTTAATGCAAGCTGACTGTATTGTGACTTGTGAGGAGTATGTAAACTGCGCCTCAATAAATCGATGTCAAACACGATGTTATTTGTGATTTCTATGAATTTCTTCAGGATTCTAAAAAAAAAATCTGGATTTTCACCAGTAAATTGCTCCAGAAACATCTTTAGGAATCCTTTAAAGTATTTCTTCAGAAATTCTTTCAAAAGATCAGGCAGGGATTCCACCAGTAGTTTCTTCAGGGATTGCTTCCAGAGTCATCCATTTTTCAATGCGGTTCCTACAGGTATTCCGAAGATGTCCTTAAAAATTCCATCTGAATTTCCTCCAAAGATCACTTCAAAAACTCCTCCAGGGATTCACTCGCAAACTCATTCAGGGTTTAATTCAGACATTTCTCCACATATTCCTTCAGGAAGTCTCCCAGGTATTTTTTCGGCAGAATTAGCATCAGGGATTCCTCTAGATTTTTTCATATGAACTCTCCAAGAGATTTCTGCTGAAACAGGGGAAATTGTGTATTTTCGGCAGTTTTGTTTCCTTCGTCATGGTTTTTTTTTAAAGCTGTTGAACTCTGAATTGGCCTCAAATCCTGCTCAGCCAAGCTGAATTACATGCCCGAATTTCAGGAAATTTGGCCGACAAAAACCCCCATGACGAAGAGAACAAACCTGCCGATGATACCCATGGTCACTCTATCTCCACAGTTTCTTACAGAAAAAAATCTCCATTGATTTTTGTAGGATTTCCGCCGGAATAGCTTACAGGAATTTCTCAAGACATTCTTCCGGAATTTCTAGAAGAATTCCGAATAGAAGCACATAACAAGATTATAACACAATTATGACAACTGTTGCTAGGAACAGCAGAGGTTGATATAAATTTGTTGTAAGGGTTTTTCTATGTGAATATCTATATAACAAAATAATGATAACATTTGTTATTATTTTGGTTACAAAATTATAACAAAACTTGTTTTATTTACTCAAATACACGTAAAACAACATTTATTACATCATGCATATTAATATAATTGTCTATAAAATAATTTCGTAACACATTTATTGCAATGATTGTTATATTGTTTGTAACAAAATTATTTCTAAGTTTGATATATTTTATGTATGATCACGATATGTGATAATTTTTGTTATTTTGGTCATTTGAACCAAGAGATTTATAACGAAATTTGTTCTGAAAAAAAACAGAATTTGTTATAATTAAGTTATAATTTAACAAGTTTAAACTAATAAATTTTGATATGATCTAGTTTTCATCATATATCAATTTGTTATTTTTGTTTAAATTGGAGGATGTTTTGTTAGATTTTTTGTCATTTTAACTACTAGCGGTACATGTTTCATAACTACCGTTGTTACAAAAGCATTGTTACAAAATAACAAAACCTGTTATATTTTTGTATTTTCCATCTAGTCGGAATTCTACATAGACTTTTTCAAATGACTTCTACGGCAGAAAATCCCTAGTTAAAAAAAACTATTAATTCCTCCAGGTATTCCTTTATTTATTTCTTCAAGAATTTCTTCACGATTTCCTCATGAATTCTTTCAAAAAACAAGGAAAATATTCTTGACATTTCTCCAGAAATTTCTCAACAGATTCTCTGGGAATTCTTCCATTCATTCATTCATTTATTTAGTATTACATCAAAGTTAAGATAAAACTGAATCAACAATATTGAGTTTTGAGAGCGTTTCGTGGCTGCCGCTCTGCATCCTCGGTCACGCCCAATACTCACAAAATCACGCTCCACCTGGTCACCCATCGTGCTCTCTGTGCTCCACGCCATCTTGTACCAACCGAATCAGTCGCGAACACTAACTTTGCAGGGTTGTTGTCCGGCATTATTACATGCGCTGCCCACCGTATTCTTCTGACTTTGGTCACCTTCTGGATGCTGGGTTCAAACTTCTCTGCCACACACCATTCTCCTGCTTGCAGGTCATCCTCGAGCATGGTCCATACCTCGCCCTAAAAAGGGCTTGCTGAGAACTTTGAACCCACGTTGGGTGAGTGCACTGCAATAGCAGAGGATGTGTTCTGATGTTTCTCTCTCCTCGTCACAGAAGCGGCAATTTGAGGTTTGGATTGCTCCGATCTTTCGTTGATGGTATCTGCAGGGGCAATGTCCAGTTATTAGGCCGGTGTAGATGTTGAGATTCCTTTTGTTGAGACCTAATAGTTGTTGGGTTTTCTTGGGGTTAATTGTTACGAGCCTTTTGGATTGGCTCGTATGGGGCAGTGCATTCCAGTTTAATGTGATTTGACTGACCATTTATTTGTTCAGTTTTATTTTTACAGAGCAGTCTGAGAACCCGCAGAAGGGCTCAGGGCCAATGAACCTTTCATTAGATCCATTCCTGGCTAGCTTGTCAGCAATCTTGTTTCTCTGTAGACCCGTATCTCCTGGGATCCAATATAGGCAGACTCGATTGCGTATGGATAAGTTTTTCAAAGCCAGAATGCATTCCCACATTAGCTTTGAGTTAAAAGTGTAATTATTAAGCGAATTGAGTGCCGCTTGGCTGTCAGAGAAAATACATATTTTTGCAAATCTATACTTTCTCCTCAGGCATAAGGAAGGATGAAACATGATCGATGAGAATTGAATTACCTTACGACAACTTAAATGCCGTGTGGTGGTTAGAATCCGTTTGACTTTCTGTTCCGCAGAACTGTAACTTGTTCTGTGGCTTAGTTGTTTAAAGCGCCGGACTAACGATACGGAGTCGTGGGTTCGAATTCCACCAAAACAAGTGGTAATTTTTTCACAAATTTACCTCCAAATTTGCCAATTAAACGTACTTTGCCTAAAAATACTTCAAGTTTTTACGTCGTCATTTAGGCATTAAAGAAATCCCTAGGAGAGTTGTTGACGGTGTGTATAGTTGAATGTTTGAAGAAATGCATCAATGATCCAGACAGCAGTTTTTCAAGAATTTGGTCTAATAAACTTGGAGAAAATCAACTAACATCCAAAGCAAAATAGTTTGCGAGAAATGGGCTTATGAAATTTTGAAGAAATTCTAACGGTAACCCTAAATTAAGAATGTACTACCAAATCAATAAAAAAATCTGACCCTGGTTTTTGGCAATACTCTAGCAATCCGGTTGAGTTCTGGAAGTTGTTTCTTGAAAAAAAATCCCTAGGCAGAATCTCTAAAGATGTTTCAAAATGTCGTAGAGAAATATTTTAGCTAGACTTTCCTGTGAAGTATTTCAGATGAAATATTTGAAGAAAAAATTCCGAAAGCATAACTACCGGATTTTGTTGAAAAACCCTCTGGAACGATGTGTTGATTTGATGGATGTTTGTGCAATGTATGGTGTAATGAATGTGAGTATTATTTTCCACCGAAATTTTAAATTGAATAATGACGGAATGTCGATGATTTTCTGTTACTGTCAATTGTCTGTGGATAAATTTCCTAAATAATCCCACAAGCAATAGAATAATTTCTTTTTCAAAGAGCTTTTGATTAAAATTTTCAGTCGATTTTCTAAAAAAAAAATTACTGTGAAAATAATTGCGAATTCTCCAGCTATGTTTATTATGCTTTATTTATAAATTTTGGAAACAAGAAGAAGCGAATTACTGAAAAAAGATGTTTTTTTTTAGAATTGGTTTTAAGTGTAGTTTTGGAAGACATCTCTACGAGATGTCTATGTGATTTTAGAGAAAGTAAGAGTAATTTTCTTGTATTACTGGGGTAATTTCTGAGGATCAGAATTAGGAAAATGTCCAATTCAGATCAACTTGAAAGTTTCAGCTGAATTAGAGTATTTCTCCTAAATATCAAAAATTGGCCTAAAACTATTAAAAAAAAACAAACACGGAAGACATAAACGTACCTTCTTATTAGTAGAGGCGCATGGGGTGTAGAAGGGCCCATATAGCCACAGCTGTAAAGGCGTGGGTATCCAGCATGACGGATTCGATTCCCGGTTGGTCCAGAAACTTTTCCTAAAGGTAATTTCCTGATCTTACATTGGGCACATAGAGTCTTCGTGCCTGCCACACTACATATTCACATGCAAAATGGTTATTCGCAGAGGAAGCTCTCAGTTAATAAGCTAGGAGCAGGCGACGTTACGTCAAGAAGAATAAGAAGGGATGTAGGAAATTATGATTGGAGTTAAATAAACCCCATATACGAAATAGACCATCCTTCAAGGTTACCTATAGAGCTTAAAGTTACATTATGTGTCATGTGTCATGACATAATGTTCCGTATTCCTCTCACTTTTTCAAATATCATTAAACAACCTAACTGACATTTAAAATACGCCTCCCAATCACTGACGGAAATCATGTCATAACTCAGCCAAAGGTGTTGAATTTCCTACACCAACAGCAACACCTCGACGACAGGCATTAGAAAAACATTACAATACGAATAAAACACAACGCCCCAATCTGCCGGAAATTCGGAACCCAGGAAGACAAAACCGAACCAAAAAAAATAAAAGATAAATACTACCTGCCTACCTTCATCGCATCAAACAAACCGCTCTCAACTACATCATCCCAGCAGCATGACCATAATGATTAGTGAAATCGACAGTCATTCAATCAGAGCCCGGATCGCGATCGATGATCAAACAAACTGCCTACCTCAAATCCAATGCCCACCTCCTATATATTTAGTGTTTCTTTCATAAATCGGTGCGATCGCGATCGATCGCATTAGTCATCAAATCACCTAACCAGTTTCGATTTTTCGGCTTAAGAAAATTGTATAATCGAATCATCGCACATCGCATCGAATCCCCAGGAAGTATACATTTTACTGATTTCAGTTTTTTTTCTCCTTCTCATTTCCATTCCTCAGGGGAAGCTATGAAAAAGATACGGCGATGGCTGCTGGTGTTTGCGGGTAAGTAAAGAGTAAAGCTACCAGAGATGCGCATAATTGATTGATCAAACGATTACGTAATGGCCAACTCGGGCGGCGGTGGCGGCGGTCCGAACAGGTTCCTCAGTGGACCGAGAAGCATCATCATCAGAAAATAGACAGTAATTGGAACTGGATTGGTCTAGAAAAATACGCACTGGACTGGTCAAGCTTACTCATCCGTCTCATCAATTCTATAACCCCAATCATAACCAATTAAATCGAACGATTCAATTTCAATGCCACGGCCGCCACTACACTGAAATAAATTTTGTTGTAGTTTCTACCGAATCCATGGTAAAAACAAGAACTGTACCAACAATTTTCAACCGAATGCAAAATTCTGATAAATGTACTGAAACATTGTCAGTAATACCATGCATGCTGTATTTTTGACTAAAAAAATTCTTGTTACTACTATTTTGGCATTGTTATTTTAACCATGTCGACTTGAATGTTGCACGTCTTGGATAAACATGGTCAAAAATACAATGCCAAAATAGTTGCATCAAGAATATTTTACGTCAAAAGTACAACATGCATGGTATTATTGACAATGTTTCAGTACATTTAACAGAATTTTGCATTCGGTTGAAAATTGTTGGTACAATTCTTATTTTTACCATGGATTCGGTAAAAACGACAACAAAATTTTTTTGGGTGTACTATCGGCGGAAACACGCGGTGCGGTGGTGGGTTGGGTTGCCCCCCATTAGTTGACTTCACCGGCAGTGTTTCTCAATCTATGTGTGTGTGTTTCGGTTCATAGATGACTGTCAATTTCTCGACGTTGCTTAGGTTAACTGAGCCAAATGGAAATTACAATGTTAGAATCACTTTGATATCCACAACAGAAACATATGTTTGATGCACAGATTAAGATTTAAATTGCAGAATTCGCTAGACGGACGCTTTTTTCCTACAAGCTACGGAGCCACTTGACCATCTCCGTCGCCGAGTTGTGAAAAGAAGCAAACCATGTGCGATACCTACTAGAATCGAGTTCAGTTTTACGCCATCAGGCGACGGAAATGGTCAAGTGGCTCCGTAGTTGGGATGAATAGAAGCACCCGCCTAGGTAATAGGGAGTCGTGGATTCGATTTCCTCCGGAGCACGTGGATTTCTTTTCGCAATTTAAATCTCAATTTGTTCATCAAACACGTATTTCCTGAAATTCATTCAGAGATTCTTCTTGCAATTTCTTCCAAGGCTTCCTACAAGATCACTTCCGTATTTCCTTCCGAGATATCTCATGCAATTCCTCTTCAAATTCCGTCAGGATGATCATCCACAATTATACTGCGACCAACCCTGCTACTGACTCATATTCATCACATCATATATTATATTTTATAGAGCAGTGGACCTTGTGTTTCTCCGATACCTTCAGCTTCCCTTCTTTAATTTCAAATTGAGGCTAAATAAGGGTGAGATTATGGAGATGTTATTAGATGTTAAATTGTCACCTAAAGCCTGTATCCGCAATAATCGAGACACAGAAGTACGGCTGTAGCTCTGTAATGAATCAGTAAAATTGGCCAAATAATTGACTGAGAACTCTTTGGTGTGTGTTTATTATTTGTGCCAAATTTCATAAAAATCGATGCATTACTTTTAACTGGGGATGAAAAACAAACAGACGTGGTTTTAAGCATTTTGTACAATCATGACCAATTTTCATTCGCATAATAGATGGTTCTTTTACGCTACAGTTCTGTGATCAGTGCCGGATTTAGGGGGGGGGGGCAGGGCCCCGGGCCCCCACATTTTAGGGGCCCCCACAAAATTCCACTTCACGAAAAAAAAAATTTGAAGCATGAAAAAAAAAATAGTGCAAGAAACTTCTCTTGATTTGAGTTTTGTCATTAGAACTTCAAATTACTGTCTACTGGCAAGATTTATGCATTATGTTGTGATTCTTTTGAGAAAGACTGCAACTTTTTTCCAGATATTTATGAAATAATGAATTTTGCCTCAAAACTTATTATCATTTACTTTTTTTAAAGAAAAATTCACGGAAATCTTGAAGAAAATCTTTGACTGAATTCTAAAAAAAATCCTGCTATATTTGTTTGTTTTTTACCCGTCTTACACCCATAAGAAGGGTATAAATACCGCTTGGAAAACCGACTTTCCGAGGCCCGCAGGGCCGAGTCACATATACCAATCAACTCAGCTCGACGAATTGAGCAAATGTCTTTTTTTTTTTTTTTTTTTTCCTTCTAAACCATAGGGGGATAAATCTGCTCATCAGACACCCTAACAGGAAGGTTAGGGTAGTGTGGGGATGAGGCCGTCTTCTACAATGCCGGTAGAAGCCAGGACTACTCTCTCCTCGACCCACTAAAACACATTCCTATGGTCGCCAAACCCTACGTCTCTCCGGAACCACCAAGAAGGTATTGCTTCAGAGAGGGGCTAGTGCATATCGCACCCTCAAGGTTAGCTGCCGTAGCCTAGCAGCAACGAACATCGATGACTCGCACTGGAGAGTCCATCACGATAGCATGCTGGCGCTTAGCCAGTTTCCCGAGTGGTCCTCGCCACTCCCTTTGTCCTCGGAAGGCGGGCAGGGTCAACCCCGCCCGCGCCCTACTGCTGAGCGGACATCAAGAACTGATGCCCACATGCAACCCGATCTGACCTGCTGAAGGCAAGGGTATCACTACCCTTCAGGCCTTATCAGCTGCATCCGTAGGTTGCAGACAGCAGGGTCTCACCTACCCCGACCCTTGCCGGGGACCCCTTTCCAACCGCGGGCTCAGATCCAACCCAGTAGACCGACGCCACGACAGCACCGCTACCGGGACTTCCTCTCCGCGGCCACTTAATCGCTGTAAGGGTCGATCTCGACCGCAGGGCACCGGTATGACCTACGAAGCCGACTTCGAACCCCTGGACCACCTCTTGTACTGCATCTGGACTAGCCATTCTCCGAGTCCACGCGCCACCTCCTCTGTAGCTCCCAGACGATATGGGTGATAGCCGTTGAAACGGCATTCCAGCTAATCTCATCCCTACACATTCTCTGGACCAAGTTGTCCGGAGTTGTGTCCTCCCCGCATGTGGCAAGCATGCGGTCACGCATTGTGCGAAAACGCGGGCACACGAACAAAACGTGTTCCGCCGTTTCCTCTAAACCATTGCACACTGGGCATTCGGGAGAATCCGCATGCCCGAAACGGTGTAGATACTGTCGGAAGCAACCATGACCTGTAAGGCCCTGTGTCAGGTAGAATGAAACTTCCCCATGGCGCCTATTAATCCAACTATCTACCCTCGGTATCAACCTATGGGTCCACCTTCCTTTGGTGGAACTGTCCCACGCGCGCTGCCATTTGACCATAGAGGCCATCCTGACAGTTTTGCGTATGCCTCTTGTGCCGCGCATTTCGAAGCACTCCATGTCCTCACTGATAAGAATGCTGATAGGCACCATACCAGTAATGACACAGAGAGCGTCGTGTGACACGGTACGGTACGCGCTTGCAACCCTCAGACACATAAGCCTGTAAGTACTTTCCAGCTTCCGTCGGTAGCATTCAGTACTTAGCGCGGTACCCCACGCCGGGCCGCCATACCTAAGTATGGACGTAGCAACACTAGCCAGAAGCTTGCGCTTACTGGCGTACACCGCTGAGCTATTGGACATCATCCGGGACAGTGCCGCAATAGCTGTGGAGGCTCTTTTACAGGCATAATCGACGTGGCTACCGAAGGTAAGCTTATCGTCGATCATCACGCCCAAGTGCTTGACAGAGCGCTTCGACAGGATAGTGCATTCTCCTACACTGATCTCCGTCTGCTGCGCCGACTGCATGTTGTTAACAACCGTCACCTCTGTCTTGTGGTGAGCCAGTTCCAGTTTTCTGGACCGCATCCACGCCTCCACAACCTTGATCGAGTGGTCGGTAGTCAACTTCACCTCCTCGATCGTTTCACCGTAGACTTCGAGCGTAATATCGTCGGCAAATCCGACAATCACCACTCCCACTGGGTACTCTAACCTCAACACCTCGTCGTACATGACATTCCATAACACCGGACCCAGGATGGAACCTTGCGGGACTCCTGAGGTTATGTGAAAGCACTTCCGACCCACCTCCGTGTCGTATACTAGTACGCGATTCTGGAAGTAGCTTCCGAGAATCTTATACAAGTACTCCGGTATCCCCAGACGCAAGAGCGCATCGGCAATAGCAGCCCAACTGGCGCTATTAAATGCATTCCTTACATCCAGAGTCACTACCCCGCAGAAGCGAATTCCCCTCCTCTTAGGCTCGAGTGCTTTCTCGGCGGTTTTTGTAACCGACAAGATAGCGTCTACGGTGGACCTCCCCTTCCGGAAGCCATACTGGTTGCTCGAGAGACCATTTACGCCCTCAGTGAACTTCAACATTCTATTGAGGATGATCTTTTCGAGCACCTTCCCCGCCGTGTCAATCAAGCATATTGGTCTATATGCCGACGGGTCTCCGGGTGGTTTCCCCGCCTTTGGCAATAGTACCAGGCTCTGCCTCTTCCAAGCTTCTGGGAAAACTCCCTCGTCCAGGCATTTCTGCATAGCAGACCTGAACATCTCGGGAGCTTCTGCAATAGCTACTTTTAAGGCCAGGTTCGGAACTCCGTCCGGACCTGGGGCCTTACCTACGCTAAGGGACTTAGCTATCCCCGCAAGTTCCACATCGGTGACCCTTTCCTCATCGCCAGCCCCAGTCCCCGGCTGTCCTACGAAAGGAGGCCAAGGACTAGGATCATGACGCGGAAAAAGTCCTCCAATGATCCCCTCCAACATCTCTGGAGATTGCTCTGTAGGAGCCATCACACCTCTCGTCTTGGCCATAACGATCCTGTAGGCATCACCCCACGGGGTCGTATTGGCACTCTGACAGAGACCCTCAAAGCAGGCCTTCTTGCTTGCTCTTATCTCGGTCTTGAGCGCGGCTTTTGCAGCGGCGAACACCACCCGCCGTTCGTTTCGCTCTTCCTCTGATCGTGCTCGCTGCATCCGCCGCCTAGCCCGTAGGCAGGCGCGGCGCAGGTCCGCAATCGCGTCGGTCCACCAGTAAGCCGGTGGCCTCCCATTTCTAGGGTGGACTCGCCTAGGCATGGTCGCATCACACGCACGTGAGAGCACCGCTACCAGCTCGTCGCCGTCTAAACCGAGTAAGTTTCGCTCACGGCGGAGCGCTTCCCTAAATACCTCTTCGTCGAAGTATGATGTCTTCCACCTACGAGGGCTTGGCCTTGGCCTAGCCGCCTCTTCTTCTATCCGCTGTCTGCTGTTGTTGTAGTCGATACTGTAGCGAACCGCCAGGTGGTCGCTGTGAGTGTAGCCATCATCTACTCTCCAGTTCGAACTACTTGTTAGGCCAGGACTACAAAAGGTCACGTCAATAATTGACTCCGCTCCATTTCGACTATAGGTACTCTTGGTACCGACGTTAGCCAAGTCGACATCTAAGATGGCCAGTGTTTCTAGCAGGATCTGACCCCGCTGGTTCGTGAAACGGCTTCCCCATTCCACAGCCCAGGCATTAAAGTCACCCGCTATTACCACCGGCCTTCGCCCTGTTAGCACGGTCGTTAAGCGGTCCAGCATTTGCGTGAACCGCTCGATCGGCCACCGCGGAGGCGCATAACAGCTACAGAAGAAGACCCCGTTTACTTTGGCGACCACGAAGCCCTCATAGGTAGTAGACACCAACTCCTGCACGGGGTATTTACCCGTCGTCCATATCGCCGCCATTTTCCTGGTCCCATCCGAGGCCCAGTTGCCGTTGCCGGCGGGTACTCGGTATGGGTCCGAAATGATGGCGATATCCGTCTCCCACTCAGAAACCGCCTGACAAAGCAGTTGCTGAGCCGCATCACAGTGGTTCAGGTTCAGCTGCGTTACCTGCACTGTGATTTGTTGCTCACTGCGGCTTTCTTAAAGGCCGGGCACCCTGGACCACCCATCGCATGTCTGTTTTTCGAGGTTTTCCCGGTACAGATCATGCAGATGGGCGGACTCGTGCAGCTTTGGGCCTTATGACCTTCAGCGCCGCATCGCCTACACAGTTTGCGCCTGTCGGGGCCTTTGCAGTCCCACGAGTGAGCAAATGTCTGTATGTGCGTGTGTGTGTGTGTATGTGTGTGTGTATGTGTGTGTGTGTGTGTGTGTGTGTGTGTGTATGTATGTTACAAAAAAATGTCACTCACGGTTCTCAGCCGTCTGTTGACCGATTTGAGTTCTCTTGGAAGCAAATGAAAGCTACTACATCCTAGTAGAACGCTATTGAATTTTATTTTGATTGGACGTTCGGTTACCGAGATATCTTTCAAAGAGTGCTAGGGAGTAGTACAACTTAATTATTTTAGATATTTTTGACAAAGTGTATCACCATAAATTTCTCAGCCGTCTATCAACCGATTTGGGTTCTTAAGGCCCCAAACGAAAGCTACTACATCCTAGTAGAACGCTATTGAATTTTTTTTTTTGATTGGACGTTCGGTTACCGCGATATCTTTCAAAGAGTGCTAGGGAGTAGTACAACTTAATTATTTTAGATATTTTCGACAAAGTGTATCACCATAAATTTCTCAGCCGTCTATCAACCGATTTGGGTTCTTAAGGCCCCAAACGAAAGCTACTACATCCTAGTAGAACGCTATTGAATTTTTTTTTGATTGGACGTTCGGCTACCGAGATATCTTTCAAAGAGTGCTAGGGAGTAGTACAACTTAATTATTTTAGATATTTTTGACAAAGTGTATCACCATAAATTTCTCAGCCGTCTATCAACCGATTCGGGTTCTTAAGGCCCGAAACGAAAGCTACTGCACCCTAGAAGAACGCTTTTGAATTTCATTCCGATTGGACATTTTGTAACCGAGATATCTTTCGGGGAGTACTTTGGAGTAATACAACTTAACTTTTTAAGAGGTCTTTGACAAAATGCTTCATAATAAATGAATCAGCCGTGTGTCAATCGATTTGAGTTCTCTCAGCATCAAATGAAAGCTACAGCATCCAAGTAGTATGCTATTAAATTTCATGCCGTTTGGACATTTTGTTTCCGAGATATCTTTCCACGAGTACTAAGGAGTAATGAAATTTACGCTTTTGAGAGATTTTTGATAAAATGTATCATAATACATTTCTCAGCCGTTTGTCAACAGATTTTTTATGATCATATTTGGTTACACAAGTTAGTTATACATGAAAATGCAATTGCATCAAATACATAAAAGCTACTATCTCTTTGTAATATTTGAGCTTAATAAACAGTAGCAAAAATATCACGGAATGTATGTAGGAAAAGCCTTTTTTATGATCAAATTTGGTTTCTCAAGGAGCTCTGCATGAAAATGCAATAGCATCAAATATATAAAAGCTACTATCTCTTTGTAATATTTGAGCTTAATAAACAGTAGCAAAAATATCACGGAATGTATGTAGGAAAAGCCTTTTACCCTTCTTACACCCATAAGAAGGGTATAAATACCGCTTGGAAAACCGACTTTCGATCCGAGGCCCGCAGGGCCGAGTCACATATACCAATCAACTCAGCTCGACGAATTGAGCAAATGTCTGTATGTGCGTGTGTGTGTGTATGTGTGTGTGTATGTGTGTGTGTATGTGTGTGTGTGTATGTATGTTACAAAAAAATGTCACTCACGGTTCGCAGCCGTCTGTTGACCGATTTGAGTTCTCTTGGAAGCAAATGAAAGCTACTACATCCTAATAGAACGCTATTGAATTTTATTTTGATTGGACGTTCGGTTACCGAGATATCTTTCAAAGAGTGCTAGGAAGTAGTAGAACTTAATTATTTTAGATATTTTTGACAAAGTGTATCACCATCAATTTCTCAGTCGTCTATCAACCGATTTGGGTTCTTAAGGCCCCAAACGAAAGGGGCTGTTACGGGCTGTTAGGAATCCGGAAGAATCCCCGGAAGGAATTCAAAAAGGAATACCAAGACAAATGGATTGAAAAAATACGGAAGTAATCTTGTAAAAAACTCTGGGAGGAATTTCAAGAGGTATTTCCAAAGAACTTTCGGATATAAAAGGAGATCTGGCATTTCTGGTAGTTGAGCCCATGATCGATGATCCTATTATGGAAAGCAACCAACTTGATGCCAAATCTACAATATTTTCTAGAATGACTAAAAATCACAATCATGCATACGAATAATATAACAATAAGTATAATAAGTGTAAGAAGGGATCTGTTCACCATAGGTGGATTAATTCAGGTTTTTGTCTATGGCTTTTAGAAATATCTTAAACAATTTCTCATAGAGTTGGCGTAAACGATTATTTTTTCTTAAAACTTAAAAGTTTCTGTTTGGGTACTCTAGAGTTTTATTTTACTTAGACAGCTTTCGACTGACTCAAATTGTGGATCACCATAACTGTTGAAATCTAGCATGAATTTTCGAAGAGTTTCTGATTATTATGAAGAGTGACAGTACGCTGTTTTTTAGGATGAGAGATTCTCTGACTGAAGTGACTGTTCATTAATTAAGTAAGGGTTTATGAGGGAGAGGGGGTTTGCGAAATCTTACGCGTCATACAAAAATATACGGGTTCTCATACAAAACATCTTACAAGGGAGGGAGGGGGTATCAAAAAATCGTGAAAATTCCCCTACGTTATAAATGGACAGCTCCTATAATATTTTTTTGGAGAAATTGGCTAAAAACTCAGACATTTCCGCCAAAGATTTTTGAGATATTTAATTGAAAATTCTATTTAAAATAAAATCAGAAAATCTATCAGGAACTTATCATGGATTCCCTTTGAAATTTCTTCAGCATTTTTTATAAAAAAAATACTCATTGATTTTAAAGTTTTGTGGAAAATTCTTTTGGAGGCCGCCAGAACCAGTCGTGTAAAAAATTGTTTGATAAGAACCCATTGCTGGTGATCGGCCAGCAGCTTCTCCAGATTGCAGCACTGATTCATTAGAAGTTCTTTCTGGATTTCGCAAAAACGGCACCACCGATTGTGCTACAAATTATACTAGAAATTTCTTGAACATTTCACCTATGAATTCTTCTTGCAGTTTATCTGGGAACTTTGACATGAATTTTAAGTAGGCATGGGATCTAATAAATAAATTTAATGGATATCAATATTTTTCCTAGTTCTGCTTATTGTTCTATATTCTTTTTTTTCACAACGACATTAAAGTTTCTTAATGATATTTATTTGTAAGAATGATTATTATATTTTATAGACTTTTTTTTCTTTGTTACATGAACAAAAAAATATATCCTCTAAAATAGGGCCCCCACAACACTGTGGCCCCGGGCCCCCACATTTGTAAATCCGGCCCTGTCTGTGATGATAATTATGAAATTTCGTTAACAGTTATGATGCTTATAGATACACTTTCTTGCAAAATTTCATCAACTTTGATCAATTGGTTTGAAAGTTACTGATGTTGATAGGAGTGAGTGTCATTAAAAATTTTTCGTGTTTTTCATGTGCGATGTTTGCCTTTTCATAACTTTTGAATTTCTTTGCCAATTTTCATGAAATTTTCACAGAAGGTAGTTGATTATGTGTTTAGAATGCCTGTAAAATTTGATGAATATTTGTAAAGTGCTTTCAATAGTACAATCGAAACAATAAAGGGTGGTGACTAATTGCTGTCTGAGGGGCTAAAATCACGTTCAGTCCCAATATATTTTTCGCCTATAAAATTGTTGATAATGCATCGATTTTTTTGAAATTTTGCCTATGCAACAAATGTAGATTGAGAGCTTTGCGTTCAAAATTTCAGCTATTTCCTTTGCCAAATTCATAAGTTACAGCGCTGACAAGCAAAACTAGGGGCGTTACAAAATTCAATAGCGCACATTCTATTCTTTCATTGCTTACAACAAAAAGTACTGCAACGATTTGAGTGAAATTTTGTAGGTGAAATGCACACATCTTAAGATATTATTAGGCCAAATTTGAGCAATTTCAATGTATCTATTGCAGAGTTGCAGCTGTATTTCGGTGTCCCGATTATTGCGGATACAGGCTTTATATGGTTTCGCATTATGCGGTTTACATAGTGTATTCTGTGTATCCTCGCCTTTGGTGTTTTCCAATCGTTACCGATCTGGTTTTATTGCTGCTATTCTTTGTTGTGCTGTGATTGTAAAGAGTTAAATCTTGCCTAGTTTGGGTAGTGGCTACGGTTAAGATAGTTCCGATCAATCTTCAGAAAAAAAAACAGCAAAGATCAATCTTTGCAGACTTATGCAAAACGTTACAGCTCAAGCGGCCTTAGTCCAAGAACCTTACTTTCGTGAGGGGAATTTCTATCTATAATCAAACCTTGCGAATTACTGAATAATGAAATGGCAAAATCGCGTGTCATGCCTCGAGCCTGTGTGCTTGTCAACACCGCAATAGTTGCTACACTCATCTCTGAACTAACCACCAGAGATGTATGTGCTGCCACAATCGATGTATCCGTTGGAAACCTCAACAGAAAATACGTCTATTGTTCGGTTTATTTACCACATGATGAACCATTCCCTGTGGATGCTTTTAAACAAGTTATCGCATACTGCAATTCAAAAGGCCTTCCGCTGATTGTTAGCAGTCATGCTAATACTCACCATTTCATCTGGGGCAGCTCTGACACTAACTTGAAAGGCTCCAGTTTGATGGAGTACTTAAGTAGCACATATCTTGGATTACTTGGCATAGGCAACCACCAATCTTCATGGTATCTGCTAGGTAGGAAGTGTTAGTCACGAGCTGACCAATTGACATGTCCATCGCTACATCTTTTTTGAACATGCGAATGTTACTTCGCTAACTTTGCGTTTCAGGAATCTCCAGTCAACCAGCAGGGATATCTTTACCGATTTGATTGCGGTCAAATTCCATGGATACTCACCATCCATTGACACTCCAAGTGAGTTAGATGATGCCGTTGATACAACAAAGACTTTCATCATGGAAGCTTTTGAAGAAGCTTGCCCTCTGCGGTCTGTGGAGACTACAAGAGGAACCCCTTGATGGAACTTTGATCTGGCGAAGCTCAGGATACAATGTAGAAAGAGTTGTAACAGACGATGTTCGGCTGACTCGAAAGCTTTCAGGTGGGCTCCGCAAGACCTACAAGAAAGCTCTCCGGACTGCTGAACGATCCGGCTGGAAAAACCGTTTAACAAATGTTTCCAGTTTGAGTGAAGTCAGTCGGTTCAACAAAGTCCTTGCGATATCTAAGGATTTCAGAGTGAACGAACCTCGTTTGCTAAATGGTGATTTCACTTCCTCTGATGAGGAAGTTCTTGAATGCTTATTCAGCACACGCTTCCCTAGATGTGTGGATATCACATCTTTGGATGAACCTGATGTCTTTTCTTGTAGTTATGATTCTCTGGCTCCGGCCCTGAGTATTGTAACTATAAAACCAATTGGGTGGGCACTAAACGGTTTTGCCCCTTTCAAATTTTCTGGGGCAGATGGGATTTATCCTATTTTGCTTCAGAAGCGATTTGATTATTTCAAACATGTTTTGAAAAAAATACTTGTTTGCAGTTTGTAGTAGTCAGGAGTTTTTGTAAATAAAATTTGTTAATATAGTTAGTTAACAATGGAATTGAAATAGATTGTAAGAATACGCAATCCCCATTAATGAGTTTGAAATGTATATAGTCCCTTAGAGTAGGAAAACGAGCACTTAATGAGGTGCAAACGCTTCCTTGGGCCGAGGCCATTTGTTTTCTTGATAAGGTGGGAAAGAGAAGGCAGCACGGCTATCGTTCAAGTTACCAACGTAGCTGTGTAGTCACGAAACTACACGAAGGGTTTCGGGAAATGACGTATTTCCGGGTGCGTCCGAGATACACTTCCTCTTATCTGAGGCTTGAAAGACTCGATCATTTCGTCCGTGATCGTCTACTGACTTAGAAGTCCCCGCGTTTGTTAGCTAGTGTTTCGTGAGCCCATTGTAGGTGCCGTTTAGTGTGGTGTTAAATGTAGTTGAATAATTAAATTTGTTTCGTTCCAAAAAGTAGGCCAAAGTGTGCGTAGGGAATTGTGTGCGATTAGGTAGGTAGTAGAACTTTAAGAAGCTCTAAACGAAGGTGAGAATTGTGCTTTAATGTGCTCGTAGTGCAAGTGCTCATGTCCATGTTCTGCCAGATTGGCTTTTGTTTCAATCCCACAGTTCCTCGCACCCAAGCGCGACGACTTCTGCTCCCCAACGGACGAAGAATTCCCGGCAATCGCCGAACCGCCGGAAGCGGACGGATCCGTCTCCATATCTGTCCGGGAGGCCCGGGGACCTTCGAGAATTCCGCAAGCTGGTTCGTCCATTGTCCAGCACAGCCGCATCAACCGCCAAAACCGCCATCGCATTCGTAGGAGCAACCGCCATTACCGAGTACGTACCTCAGCTCTGTGATTGCCACCGATCGTCGATTGATCAGCCAAGCCAGTGGGATCATCGACCCTAAAAGCAGGTCATCGACTGCTGTTCAGTAAGCCAACGACATCTCGGTGAGTCAAACCTTTTCTTTTTTGAACGTCCGTTGAGGGCGCCGCGGAGGATTTTTTTGCCAGTCTTAGACTGAAGACCGAAAGGTAGCTGCAAAGCCAACAAAACCCCGCTTTTGAAGAGCCGGAACTCGTTGAACATGGCTCCGTGAGAAATGCGTGCGTGAAACGCCATCGTTCACCACCGCCAATCAGTTTCGGGGAATAGGAGCGCAGCCCATTACACCGCTGTCCTGCCTATGAAAATGACGTCACGTTGAAGAACACAGAGAGCAACTGAGCACAGATAGTTAGATACAGGGAGGAGTTAGATATCGCACACACGCTAGGAAGTAGTAGTAGAAAGGAACAAACACACACAATGAAACCCCAAATTTGAATGTTGTACCCTATTGTACCCAATAAATGTTAATTATATGTCATTAGAATGATAAGTCAATAATAATCGTTTCATTATAAGTCCAAATAAATGTAGAGTTCAGAGTTTCCTTCCTAGCCATTTGATAATTTAATTGCGTTTATCATCACACAGCATGTTAGTACATAGTTTCGTTGTCCCGTCCTCCACGTCAGTGAGTTTGATTGAGTTGTTGAGTGTCTTCCAGGTCAGTGAGCAATCTAGTGATGAACGGAGAGAGTCTGCCGATGATGAGAACTTCTCACTAGTGAGATCATGAGGGTACGGGTGGTCTCTCACCGTTCTCTGAGTGTCGTCGTGACTGTGTAGTTATGTTGCGATAATAGGGTGTTCCCGTTCGGACGTTTTAGTGCGTAGCCAGCTAAATCGATCCGTAAATCCTTTCAGGAATTTTCAAATGGACTCGCCCTTAGAGGGTCTCATCCGGGCAATATAATATCGGGCGCGTGGTCTCCCTTGTGGAGTGGCTCGCCCAGCAGCGGCTACAAGTTTTGCGACAGGGTCTATTCCCAAATCTTGGCGGAATATTACTGTAAAGTTTATTCCGAAAGTGGGTCGTGCGTCGTATGAAGAAGCAAAGAATTTCAGGCGTATCAGTTTGACCTAGATTCTTCTGAAATGCTTAGAACATCCGTGATATTCATCTGGCCAACGTGCCTCTTCATGTGAACCAACGAGAAGGCATTCACTCAAAACCAATCTTGTTTGGGGGGTTTCATAGATATCAAGGGTGCCCTTGACAACGTGCCATATTGGAAGCCGCACGAGGTCATGGTATATCTTCAATGATTTCCAATTGGATTCACCAGAAACCGACATCTCTTCTCGACATTGCATCAAGCAGCGATTGTGTTTGTGGATGCCTCCAAGGGGAGTCTTGTCTCCGCTTTTGTGGAATCTCGTAGCAGATACGCTATTGAGGCAACTCAATAATAGCGGTTTTTCTACTTCTGGTTTTGCCGACAACTACCTAACACAATAGATCCAAAAACTGGTCGCAGTGACTTACACTACCCGTCATAAGTACGGACTCACAAAAAGTATTGCAACAATATTGCATCACCCTGACTCATCTCGATATCTCCAAAACCAGAACACCTACATCAATGCCGCCTTCAGAAAAGTTGTTGCTTCTGGTCTTCTGAATAACTTTCCTGAAGACAGCATCTTTGTAAGTCCTCAGGTTTTGGAGATATCGAGGTGAGTCAGGGTGATGCAATATTGTTGCAATACTTTTTGTGAGTCCGTACTTATGACGGGTAGTGTATATACCAGAAATAAAAAAAAAACTAACATTGTTAGTTGGTATGTGTATCATCACTCTTTTCGGTTAATCCGAGTAAAACATGTATCGTTCTTTTTACGGAAAGGCGAAACCGTAATGTTGTTATACCTTTGCGTCGCTTTGATTCTGAAATCGATGTGACTGAACAGGTAAAGTACGTTGGAGTTATTCTTGATTCCAAGTTTACCTGGACAAATGTGTGGAGTTCAGAATCAAGAAAGCTTGTATGTAATAAAAATAATAATAATAAAAACCCAAGTATATCAAATAGATTTACACAACTGTTGTTCGGCCATTATTGGCCTATGGATGTTTTGTATGGTGGCAGAAAGCGAAATTAGGCCATCTCTTGGGCCATCTCCAAAGGATGCGCTTAATGGCGATGTCTGAAGCGTTTTCTTCAACTCCCATGGTAGCGCTCGAAGTTCTCTTTGATGTTGCCCCTCTTCACATTTATCTCAAACAAGATGCACTTTCTTGCACTAACCGTCTACGGGTTCTCGGTTTACTTGAGGAAACTCCTATAAACACACCTCGTTGTTTACACTTTTGGTGAATTAGGACAAAGTTGTCCTTGCTCCAGCCAAGTGATCTTACAATTGCTTGTAATTTTCCATATAGGACATTTTCCGCGAAATTCCCTTCCTGGGAAGAGTGGACATCTGGTTATCTGGAGAAAAGTATTTTAGAAGGCATCGGCTGTAGAAGCCAATTCGGAGCCATAAAGAATTAAAGTTCTATGAAATATGACAACGATATCAACAAATCACATTTCCATGTTTTACTATGGAAATAGAGGAAGGTCCTCTAGTGAGGTCCCATGAAATTCCGCGAAGTTCTTTCTGAGGAATATCGCAGAGAAGCGGAGAATCCCTTGTGAAAAAAATGTCTGAGACATACCGAAAAAAATTTCGAGGAGAATCCCTGGTAGATAGTATTGGTGAAATTCCCAAAATACCTTGAGGAGAAATCCGGCAAAGAATTCCTTAAGAGTTCCTCGGAAAAAATCGGGACGAGCTTTGCACAAATTCTGGGAGAATATCTGGGACAAAATGAGAAGAGTTCGACTTTAACGAAACTCACAAAAATCGTTGAATGGCTATGGTAACAATATTAAGTTAGAACGCTGAAAGCAGTTTAGGAGACTTCTAAGATAAATCACGGTATGAACTTCATAAGTACAAATTATCTCTAAGATAAATTCTTTAAGGAAACCTCCGGGAGCAATTCCGCAAAAACCGATGGATGAATACCCGAATCATTACATAAATAGAAGGAACTCCTGGAGCATTCCAGGATGGGTTCGAGGAGAAATTTCTAAAGAAATCCTGGGGCAAATTTCTGCCGAAGTCTCAGCAGAAATTCCTAGAAAACCCCGCAAGAAAAATCATGGAAAAACTTCTGTAGTTATCCCACGAAAATCTCTGGGATAAATCATAGGAATTACTTGTGGAAAACTCGTTGAAGGAACATGAGGAGAAATTTAGGGAGAAACTGAGGACAAATCTACATGAAAACTCGGAACGAACTCATGTAAGAACTCCAGGAATAATTATGGGCGAAATTTGTGGTAGAGTCAGGGTCAGGATTCTGTAAATAGAAACCGCGGAAACGTTCCACGGAGAAATCTTGGTCACACTTAATTCAGATTGCATATCAGATGGCATATCAGCACTTTTTCAAACATTTGCCCAGATCTGCACAGTCGAGTAATCCAGCGAATAACCATTTTGCCGAGATTTCAGCAATTTTGACAGTTTATGGTTGATAATCGGAAATTGTTTTAAGGACAAACGTCTTGAAATCCCGGTTCAACAGTGCATCAGAACTTCAAACGCACAAATATCAAGAAGCAAGCTTCACACAACAGTGCATTTCATTATTCTCGTCTAGCTCACTTGTAATAAGCTTAACCCTCTAATACCCAAATTTTTGATTTTGATCTAAATATGATTTTTCGTCATCTAAAATCGATTTAAACATGTTTTGGAAGATGATTCTTTTTAATTCTCGATTTCGTCAATTTCAGTTTTTGATTTTTCTAATTTTCATTTTTGAACATCCCCACACTTTTATATTTTTCCTGGAAGCCAATTTGGGGAACGGATTTTTTGAGATGAAAACATTTTGACATTTTATGATAATTGTTGAAATATTATTATTTTAAAATTTTTTCACAGAAAATTTTATTTTCCGTGTAATTTTGAGGAAAATAATTTTAGAGTGTATTCGATTCCCTTAAACTATTAAACAAGGATAGAATGATTTGGGAAATTTTTTAAAAATGTCAATTGTAGCGCTTTAATACAAAATAAACAATAACTTCTAAAAGGTGACTAAAACATCAATTTTTCAATGATTTTAAAAAAAATTAAATACGCTTCAAAATACACCAAAAACCATTTTGAGATATACAGAACAGCCCTAAACATCAGCCAAAAATATAAAAAGTTTGATTTACCACGAAACAAAAATTACAAAAATGCTCAAACTATACCCCGTCTAAAGGCGGAATTGGGTATTAGAGGGTTAAAATAAGAAGATCAGGTGTGCTGGTTTTGTTTACGAAGAGATTTGTGCGCTCGAAATCGTGAGTAGGTGCCACAATCGGCCATTGTGGCGGCCATTTTGGGATCCTAACAAGTCTGTCCTTAACAGTTAACAAACGTCACTGTCTGTTGAGATACCGGTTAAAGATTTCGTTGAGCAAATCTATTTTGAGTGTGTAGAAATGTAAGAATCAATAAAGGTAAACGTGAATGCTGAATAGAACGCTCATAGAACATCTTAAAAGAATTTCTGTAGAAATTCTGGCTAGATTTAAAAGTGAACTACGGGGTAAAAATCTGCATTCTCGAGTGTTTAGCGTTTCACTGTA
Organism: Aedes albopictus; assembly: GCF_035046485.1. Lineage (NCBI taxonomy): Eukaryota > Metazoa > Arthropoda > Insecta > Diptera > Culicidae > Aedes > Aedes albopictus. Next base: position 411,928,535 of record NC_085137.1, read on the forward strand.
TGCGCAAACATAAGAGTTTTTAAACATGTGTGTAACGTTGATGTTCCCAAAACTCGCTTCAAAAAACACAATTGAGAACCTCTGTCCCCACTAGTGACCTCCGTGCCCCGTGTCCGTGTCTTAATAGTTTCACAGGAAAGAGAATTAAGTTACGGTGAAGCATCTAAATGGGAGTGCGATAATTCACGCGTTTCGCTACAAAGGCGGGATTTTTCTGCTGTGTCACGGTTGCCTAGGCTACATTCGTAACATTTTGGGATGACCAACCACATGACCGAACGGTTACCCCTGCGCCAGCGCTGATAGTGACATTGAACACATATAGCGCAAGCACGCGCTGCCATGAATTCGTCTCATCATCATCCGCGGTGCAGCATAGCCGATTACCGAGGCATTTTGCTTTGTACGATAAATCATTGCGCATGGTGACTGGCCTCCACTCGATTCCATGGTATCTTATTAAACTCACGCATCTTCATTAGGTTTATACCTGTTGATTTAATGCAGGGAGGAAAGCGACAACAAATGTTGGCGAATTACAGTAAAAAATCGGAGCATTGATTACGGAGAATGAGATGTTTGAAGCGAGCGACTTTGCTTAAAAATAGAACAAAAATCGATTTCAAACCTTGTATGGAAAGTCTAAAAAAAAATCCGCTCCACTGTAATTTTTTCCTTCGCGTTTTCGAACTCAGGGCATGATTCTACAACAAAAATGATCATCAGCTTACCGAGTTTAAAAATGCTGTAAACTAGTGTAACACTAGTTTACAAAATAAAACGGAAGTCGTGAACTTCTGTCAACGAGCAAAATTTTTGAAGCATAATTTAGCGCTGATTTCAAAAGCGTGCTTTAAAAAATTCAAAGTAGAACAGTTTTAAAGTTTTAGCTCAATATCGAGTTTTAAAACATTTTAAAATATGGAATTTAATAAAATTCAAATATCTTGCGATTTGTTCAACCAATTTTGTATCTTTTTCCATAAATTAAAAGCTGAATATGACACCATTCGATCATATGAATGCAGGTTTCGCGTCAGAACGATGAAATTCAAGATATTGGCGAGTTTTAGGGTCGATCTCCTTAAATTTTAGCAAATTTTCCAAAAATATATGAAGAAATGTATTTTTTTTTCAATAAGAAAATAGTAGTTTACGCAACAAGGTGCAGAATGACGATTTTTACAGCACGAGTCGTACATTTATCCAACGAGGCTTGCCGTTTTTTGCAATTTCATAAATTAGGGGAAAGGCGGGTAACACCGTCAGGGTGGGTAAGCCCGTCACCTCAATGATTTTACCAGAAAACAGTTATTTAGTAGATTTTTGACCACACACCTCATTCGGTTTTACCATTTCTACTATTTTGAGGCACATGATACCAACATTGACCTGTCAAACGGGAAGAAAATAAGCAAAACATACACACGCGTCGTTGCACCAAAGGCGGATGTAATTTTTCGTCGGTAGAATTTAGCTTCGGGATTACAAAACAAGTGCAGAAATTCACTTTCATCTATCATGTATTCTCATCTGTACTATTCTTCAGTGCCAAGATTCATCGAAAGGTGAGTTTCGAAAATTATTCAGAAATTACGGTGTAATTTAGAAAAAGTGGGCTTTTCGGGTAAGCCCGTCACTCATCGGTGGGGGTAACACCGTCATGCTCTTTAGATCACCGGATGTTTGTTGAACTGACTAGGCATTTCTATTAGATGCTACGCAACTACAAACGGAAGAACAACCGAGGAAATTTCTACATGAGTTTCTGTTGGAATTCCTGTGGAGGAGTTTCTGTTTGGATTTTTTTTTGTTCCTTCAGAAACTTCTAAGGATATTATTCTCAGCGATTCTTGCGGGGGTTTTGTAAGGATCTCTACTGGCAAGATTCATCCAGAAATTTCTACAAGAATATCATTGAAAGATTTCTACAGGGATTCTTTCAAGGAATCACGTAAGGGCTAACAAAATAGAACCAACATTACTTTATCTAGTTCAGTTATTTGAGGCACAATCACGTATAACGCTTTACGGAGCCGAACGTTATATCAAGGTTAAAGTTCTATCGATGTAAAAAAAAATGCAAAAAAATCAGCTATTTGGGTGAATGTCGTTTGTCCGAACGCCATTTGACCAAATGCCATCTGAACGGAAAATTTGTTTGGTCGAATGCTGGTTGGCCAAATGTTCGGATGAATTCAGAGGAACGGGAAATCTTCAGTTAACCAAAAGTGAGCTTAAAGCGATTTCTCGAACTTTCAGTGAAGATTTCCCCTACTTGTAACATAGAATATCCTAGTTTTTTATTTAGAAGGATTTTTTGACATTCTAGTTTCGGCGGTGAGTTTAGCGAGTCAAGAATCGCGCGTGAAACAACTCAACCATGAGATTTGAGAATTTGAGTTTTTACCAACACTGGATTTGCGTGAGGTAAAACAGCCTATTACGATGAGAAATTGCAAAAAAAAAAAACAATTTAAAAATTCTTTCTCAACGTTTATTTTACATATTATATGTAGGCGAGTTACAGTAAAAAAATCAGCTCAATCGGAGCATTGATTACGGAGAATAAGATGTGTGAAGTGAGCGACTTTGCTTAAAAATAGAGCAAAAATAGATTTCAAATCATCAACCTTATATGGAAAGTCGAAAAAAAAAATCCGCTCTACTGTAATTTTTTTCCTTCGCGTTTTCGAACTCAGGGTATGATTCTACACAAAAAACGATCATCAGCTTACCGAGTTCAAAAATGTTAAACTAGTGTAAACTAGTGTAATCAAAGAAGTTTAAAAAAATGGCTGAGAAATTTTCAAAGAAATTTCCGCTGAAATTTCCAATGTAACTTCCGAATTATTTTCCAAGGAAATTATCAAATAATTTTCCCAAACCACTTACCGAAGTAGTTGACAAAATACTTGTCTAAGACATTCTCAAACAAACTGTGGAAGGAATTTAAAAAAAATTGTCTTATACGTTTTGAAAATTTTAAAAACTGTGCAATACCCAATGAAATTTGACAAAACAATTGTTGAAGGACTGTTCAAATTTGCCGAAAGAATTCCCAATGGAATTGATAAACAAAATTTCCAATTGTTTTACATTAATTGAAACAAAATCGGGATCGATTATCCGAAGGCCAGATTCGGAACTTCTCAAACATGTATCTTCCAAACAAAATGCTGTACAAAGCTTAAATTTTGACTGTAAACTAATCAAAGTAGGAATAGCAAAATGTCAAAATTTCAACTTCTTACGCCATTTCATTCTCCAGATGTATTCAGAACGCAACTCCGGATAATTGAGACAAACCTGTATAGTGATTATTTTTAGATTGTAGAATTCTGGACTCCTAGAAGCTACAGTCAAAATATGAGCGTAATCGGTAAAGTCTAAGGGGCCGAGCTTGAAGTTAGTATGGGAAAACTCTGTCAAACGTATGCAGAAATGACAGTTTTTCTATTTTTGCCGGTTGGTGGCGCTGTAACCGTTAATTAATTATATATTCTCTGGTTATTCTGGTAGGTAACTACCGTAAAATGGGGTGTTAAGGGACAGAAAAAAAAATTCGACCCCATTAATTCATGGGTTCTATTTCTTAAAACTTTCAGAAAAAGCAGTCCGATCATTGTCTTGCTGTCAGCTACTTACCGTCGTGCGGGACTTCTTTATACACTTTTTCATGGTTTTTCAACTTTATGACATTATAACTCCCAGAGTAGTGAATGGATTTTCACAATTTTTACACATTATAATCGTGAGTATATATGTAGAATGTATGCAAAATTTGAACTAAATCCATCAATAAACAAAAAAGTTGTTCATACACCAATCGGACACATCTCATATAGAACCGGATGGGGGTTACTTTGGACATTTTCATCTATAACAAAACTGCCTTTTAAATTCCAGGATTATTTAGAAAACTACTTTGTACCAATACTGTAGTATACTATATCAGACATGATTTCAATAAAAATATGCGTCCATCTTATTCTGTGCTTCCTTTGGTATTATGAGCAGCGTGATAAAGATAGCCTGAAAAAAGGGACCATCAATCCTTAATGTAGGTAAAACGGTCAATTATATTGTATAACGATATAAATATTTGATTGTTTATGCTACGTTGATACATTTTGAATGAATTGATCAACCCTTTGAATTTTATGAACTGTAGAAACAATGCTTACAGACCAAATGTTCTGATACGTTATGTTTATTTTGTTGGTTTATTCGATGTTTTTTCGCGTCCTGACAAGCAATAAACGGTCTGTTTGAAAAATATTTTCAACCAAATGAAGGGAAAACTATTGCTTCATAATAGTCCCAAAGACATCAAACAGATTTGAACCATATTTTGAATTAAAAAAATCCATATTCTAAAGTGTCCAAAGTAGCCCCGCATTTCAAAAGTAGCCCCGCACGACGGTACGTATATAGATAACAAAACTTGAAGATTTTAAGGAGAAAATGAAGATATTTATAAAAATTGCGCGAACTTTTCAAAATTTTGAAAATAGAGTGTTAAGAAACTTAAGCGGATAAATGTAAAAGTTCTTATATGTATTTCAAAGAAAGATAAAAAATGATTATTTGTAAACAGTGACTGTAATATTTCTTGAACATCGCCGTGGAAGATTATTATAATCATTCACCTTTGTACATAAGCTTTTTTTTGTTAAAGCCTCGAAATCTGAAAAAAGCCATTAAAACCCATTTATATTGAAATATTTTATATGCAAGCATCATTAGATGGCCAGGGTGTAAACTGTGTATTCAATGCTGATATTTCTACTTTGGAGCATCGCTGATAGGTCGTATTTTAGATGTTGAGATGTTTTAGCAGCCCTACTTGATGAGCAACGTTAAGCAAATAATTCTTGCAAGAAGTTTAATACAGGTACTCTTCGATATAACGTACAAAAAAGTTTTCTCTTTGTACGTTATATCGAAGTGTACGTTTTATCGAAGCAAAGAAGTATTTAATATTTTTTGTGCTAGTATTGATGCATTCGACGTGAAATTAATCCCAAATAATGTTTTCGGTGAAATTGACAAAACCAATAATGAAAAACTTGAGTTTTGACGAAAAAGTCGTTTCGTTTTTTGTGCTTCGATATAACGTACGTTTTGCTTCGATATAACGTACACTAAATTTTTCCCCAAATTGCGCTAATTCTGGGTAACAAGGCTAATGCTGCAACAGAACATTGATTTGAGTGATTTCGTAGTTTATCTAAGGGTTATTCGTGGGAAAAATAAAATTTTTCAATGTTGTACGTTATATCGAAGCAAAATGTACGTTATATCGAATTCGCTATATCGAGGGTACGCTATATCGAGGGTACGTTATATCGAAGAATACCTGTATATCGTTTTTATCGTTGTGACATGCAATTTATGTTTCATATTTGTTTGTGTTTTTCGTTAATAAAAACTATCAGTTTTTGAATGGTTTACTAATTTCGGCCAATGACCATTTTGTATGGACTAATGACCACGCGGGGGAGGGGGGGTTGAAAAGTTCCAAAAAAATGACCACGTGGTTTATGGACAGCCCCTTATTCCCATGTTATTTACAACAGCGAGCCACAGTTGAGTGGTAAGCAACGCCGCCTGTGAATCCTAAGGTCGTAAGTTCGATGCTGCATGGACATTTTTTTCATTTTTTTTTTTCTAAAAAAATGATAATTCTTGTCTGCTATTGTTTTGATCTTGTAATATCTTAACGAGCTATTATTGAGTTGTTCACCATATAAGATTTTGCTATTATTTTTGATCTTTTACCTCTTATATCAATCAAACCGATATCAGTTTTTGCTCTTCAGTAATTCAATCAATATTAACTGAATATGCTATTCATCAGATTTTTCCACCTACTCGGGTTAAAACACCTGAAGTACACAAACTTCTGTAAAGAGGAGACTACTGCAGCATAAAGTATGAACATTTGATCCATTCTCTAATTACACGTATGTATTAATCTAACACTTGTTTTTAAAGATCTATATTGTATTAGTTGAATTTATCATCTATAGTAACTGTAGGGATGTTTATGAGTCAAAATGAAATCCGTAATACGTCATTCAGAATAATTACTGTTATACAATGAATCAATCGCCTCGAAACTTCATTATACAAATAAAGAAGTTAGAGAAATTTCATCCCTTAACACCCCATCAGTTTATGAAATTAGACTTTTTACACAAAAATTGTCGGTCCTCGAAAACCACCTTAGTAACATAAAATATTGTGTCTTAGTTTTGTTTCAAATAAGTTGTAGAACACATTACGATTACTCACATATTTTTCCTAGTAATATTTCTGATTTTACAAATAAAAGTTTCAATAGTAGCTAAATTGAGAAGCAGCAATACCGTTCTGTTTTTGATGTCTAGTTTCCAGTTAAAAACGTATTTTCATGAGTGGTTATCCTTATAGTATGCTTTTATTTCCAATACACATTTGAAGCAAATTTGGAATTATTAAATCAATTTTTATAGGGCTTGGCGATTAGTAAAAGTTAGAGGTACTCTAAGAAAAGTTCAAGCATTGCATTCAATTTATTTATTTATTTTATTTATTTATTTGCCGTCAATCAAATGTAGACCGTTTAAAATACATCGTCAACTTAACATATACATTAATATTTTTAGTGAAAATCTTTTTATAATAATATGTTATTGTTCTTCCATCTATTCCTTTTTTATAATCATTTCACAAATAATGGTAACATATAGAAAAATTGCCCTATATTGCTTAACTTCTACCATTTCGAATGTTATGGAAATATTTCTTTAACTGCGTTCGAGACATATTCACGTCAATTGTTTCACAATGTCGATTATAAGTGGACATCATTTGATTTATCGGTCCATATTTAGCATAATCTGCATGATGACGTTCCACTGAGAACAAGTTCCTATCTCGCAAATGCCGGCTGGGAGCATAAAAATTCAATTTGGATAATAATTCAGGTGAATCAGCTCTCTGTGAAACAATATCCATAACAAATGAAACCATAGCATAGTCTCGTCGTTCTTTCAACGTCTGAATGTTGATCAACATACAACGAGCTTCGTATGAAGGAAGAGGAAAAACTGTCCATCCTAACTTACGCAGCGCATATAAAAGAAATTGCTTCTGTACCGACTCTATACGTTCTTCATATTTTTTCATGTAAGGAGACCAAACAACACTACAATACTCTAATATTGACCTAACGTAAGCAATGTACAATGTTTTTATAGTGTATGGATCTTGAAAGTGATAGCCAAAACGTTTTATAAATGCGAGCATATTGCTTGCTCTGTGAATAATTGTATTATAATGTTCGACAAACGTTAATTTCGAGTCTAAGATAATTCCTAAGTCTCTTACTTTATCACATTTTTCAACATTTTGGTTACCTAACTTTATTGAAACATCTGATACACCTCGTTTTCTGCTGTAAGTTATATGATTGCATTTTTTAACATTTAATTTCAGCAAACTTTTAGAGCACCATATGTGGAAGATTTGTATTTCATTTATAAATGTATGGACATCATCTTTATTTCTAATTTCTAAGAACAGTTTCATGTCGTCAGCATATATGAGAATTTTCAGTTTATGTAGTATAAAAGAAATATCGTTAACGTATAAAATGAAAAGCAGGGGTCCCAAGTGTGAACCTTGGGGAACACCAGATGTGACCTTGATTGGTTTTGATTTTTTATCATTGAATCGAACTATCTGTTGGCGATCAGTCAAATACGACTCAATCCAGCCGAGGAGCCTAGTCGAAATTCCCATTTTTGCGAGCTTGAAAATCAACATAGGAATATCCAGTCTATCGAATGCTTTGCTAAAATCAGTGTAAAGTGCTTCAACACGATTACCATTATCCATTGCATTTAAAGAGTAATTGACAAATTCCAGCAGATTTGTAGCCGTTGAGCGACCTTTAAAGAAACCATGTTGGGCAATAGTTATTCTATTTTTGATCTGAGAGAAAATATTTTTGTTAATGATGCATTCGAAAAGTTTTGGAATGCATGAAATGATTGCAATTCCACGATAATTTCGAACATCGGATTTTTTACCAGACTTATAGATTGGTATCAAAAAAGATTTTTTCCACTCCAGCGGGAATTTTCCAGCTTCCAGCGACATGTTGAATAACCAAAATAATGGAGTTGTAAGTTCTATTGCTAATGGTTTTAAGAATGATGGTGGAATTCCATCTGGACCTGATCCTTTTGTGGTGTCTAGATCATTTAATTTATCTAAAATATCTTTAACGTTAATGTGACTAACACCTACATCATTTGGAAAATCAGGGAAATATGAAAAATATTCAAAGTCACGATCGTTGTCAGTATGATTTGTGTAGGTTTCTTGAAAGAATGATGCAAATAGAGTGCAAATATCCTCTGAATTATCTCCATCTTTCTCGTCTAATGTCATTTTGAAGGGAAAATTTGTTAGACTTTACATAATTGAAAAAGTTTTTTGGACAGGATTTGATTTCACTTTCGGTTTTTTCGTTATAATCTGAAACAGCGGAAGAAATTGCTGTATTTAGTTGATTGCAGATATTCAAATACTTCGCCAAATTATCTTGATTTTCGCATTTTTTGTAGGTTTTATGAGCCTTTTGCTTTCGATTCTTTAAATTTAGAATTTGTTTGGTAAACCAAACAGGATTTTTGGAGTTGTAATTGCGTCGCTTTTTCATGAGTGGAACTTCTTCTTTAATGATATCTGATAAAATTTTATAAAAGACATCCACAGCGCAATCAATATTTGTCTGATTCCTTAAAACGGATTGCCAGTTAGCCCTATTTAACTTAGCCTTAATGTTGTCAAAGTTTGCTTTATTAAAATCCAATACATTTTCGAATTCACAGTCAAAGGGGTTACAATTATTATGTACAAATACAGAGTACTCAATTGCCGTATGAAATATTTCATTTTTCCATAAAGGATCAAGAGATTCAGTCACACAGAAATCTTCATGTATATTTGTAAGCAAAAAATCCAAGAAACAGTTTTGTCCATTTTTTACGTGATTTACTTGATTAAGTCCCAAGTTGGCAATTTTCTCAAAAATAAATTGTAATGTGTCATTATCACTAACGACTGGCAGAAGAATACTCTCATTTTCTGCATCAGGAATAAAGTCTGCACCGCGCTGATTGAAGTCTCCGTATACATGTACTTTATATTCAGGAGGAAGCTGAGATACAATTTTATCAGCTGCTTCAAAGAACTTCTCATATGTTGATTTACATGCTAGATCAGGTGGAAAATACACTGAAGCAAAAATGTGAGTTTCCCCATTAATATGAGCTTTAACCCACACATGTTCGAACTCCTTAAATTTAGGCGAAATTATTTGTTCTGAATTATATTTGGTAGAAATTGCGACTACTACTCCTCCGCCAGATTGTCTTTTGGTTAAAACTAAATCACGGTCACATCTGAACACGTTAAAGTTGCTACCAAAAGCTTCTTCATTTTTAATACCATCGTTCCAACTAGTTTCAGTGCCCAGTATGACTGAAAAATTTGAACTTAATATATTATTATATATTGCATTAATTTTTGGTGCACTACTCATACGATTAAAATTCTGACAATAGATCAGGATTTCAGTGGCAGATGAATTTGTAGTAACCGATGGTAGTTTGTCAATTTCATGATAAGTATCAATTATTAATAACGATTTATTACCAGCTGTGTCCGGCTCGTCTTGGTCTGCCTCTGATGAGTGCGTCAGATTGTGGGAAAACACGAACGTTCACAGGAACACGAGGTACAGTGCTGGGAGAAAGAATTCCTCAAGGCGGGTCCAAATGTCCAATTTGAAGTGGGTGTCGGGCTCGTTTGTGGAAACTGGTCATCAACCGGATATGGATTCAGCGTTTCACCCTTTTGAAACATAATCCCATGTTGTTTTTTAACTGGTGGCTTGGAGAATGTAACTTTAGCAGCTGCGAGTAAATCCTTATCCGGAGGTAGAAACGTAGTAGCTGGTTGGCGAACGCTGTCGTTGTTGTAATTGTAGTAACTGCAGCTGGGAGTGTTTTCCCTTTTGTTTTTGCTCATTTTAGAATTTTTGCTAGTGCTCAAGTGATTGTAATCCTTTTTATCGCTTAAATTGGGGCGTGCATTACCGTTTGAATATACCGAACTGCTGTGCCGCTGTCCTCTAGCCTTTCTTCGTCTTCTGGCCTTATCTTTTGCTTTTTGTTGGTTTTCGCGACGCTGCTGACGAGCATCATAATCTGTCCAGTCAGATCGCCAGACGTTTTTGGAACCTAGCTTGCGCCAACCAGATTTTTCAGCATTTTGTGATTGGGCCAGATCCATTTCCACCGAAGTTTGAGCTAATTCGTCCATCAAACTAGGGGGTTTCGTCGATGAAGAAAAGCGTGCATTGCAGATATTGGTGTCTAATGTATTAATTGCTCTAGCAAGCGACTTTACTTCCTTCAAAACGTCGCTTTCAACCGTTTGTGCGGCTTGCAACTGGCTTGAGTTATGCTCGTTGCAATGAGCAGCCATCTCTATAGTCAGGCTGCTTAAATTTTGTACTTCGCTGCATATAGTCTTAAGTTCGTGCGACAAATCGTTGGTAATATTTGTTAAATAATCTTCAACTCGCCGCTTAGTTTCTTCTATTGATGTGTTAACGAGGGAAGTTAGAAGATCTTTTAAATCTCCAAGTCCATCAGCGGCTATGGCACCTTTATTTCCATTTAAAGTTTGCATCGACAACTTTTTCTTTATGTCGATGAGCAACCCCTCCATGCGATCGACTGCGTCGTGTAACACGTCAACTTTGTTTTGCTGACTGAGGCGGTGGGTAACCTCTGTGTTGTTATGCACGAATTCAGCTAGCTGCGCCTGCTGCTTCACTAGCGAGTGGAATTCAAAATTTAGTGATACAAGTGTTTGGCACGAACTGCAGCAAGGCAGAACAAAAGACTGTGCGTCCACTTTTTTCTCCTTTTTTCGCAATGAGATGCGTTGAGTAGTTAAGCCCAAGCAGGATGGGTGAAATATGCGCGAACATCCCACGCAGGTCCACATTACGGAATCGAAGACAGAGTCTTGGGCGCAAATTTCACAGCTCATATTGACTAATTAATTGAACGGCACACAAAACGATACGCGCGGGTATGCACAAATAAATAAATATAAAAAACAACAACGTTAAGCGCGCGGCTCGGACCGAATTAAAAACGCGTGTACTTTGACTGACGGTCACTAAAGAATTCATAGGTGTAGAAGTAATGGAAAATGGCAATGAAAGATTGATGATTTGTTTTTCAATCTCGATTGAATGGCTTGACTAATTATCATCTGCTACTTTCACAGTCTCTTTGTTTAACGCTCATCTCTCGTTGCGTCTGGTTCATTACTATGTCAAGATACGATATGTGGATAAACTGCGTAATGAGGAGTCAAACAATAACAATGTTCTCTTCTCTGAAGATCCTAAAAATAGATATTTGCACAAGAGGTAAGAAAATACTCAGAAAAAGTGAATATTCTGCTGCCTCTTTTGCAAATATTCAAGAATAAGTCAGATAGGGGCCTTGAAAATGTGAACTTGGTAGTACTTAAAATTTGGCAAAACTTTAAGAAGCTATGTAAGTTAAGTAGGATAATTGATGCATGGCTTTGGCCAATGACTCATTTCACAATCCAGTTGTTTGAAACTGCTTCAAGGTTTCCTACAACATCATGCGAATCGATAATGAAAATGTACAAATTTTGATCCCCCGTCATGCAATTGATTACGTTACACCAGTCTTCGTCTTCTATCTGATCATTATTCCCACCCGGAATGCAATAAGTAAAGTCCCCTTGATTGTGATAAATAAAGTAATGAAATAAGCGCCACTGTAGTTTTTAACACACTTTTGAAATTTTAGCAATGAAAAATTAAAAGTTTTTGATTTTTTTCACGCAGATATCTAACTAGTGATTAGATCTTGTGCTATATTGAATGAAACTGGTCACAATTATGCACATGCGATATATATTAGTTTGTAAATGCTGACATTGTGAATGGTGGTTACGTCAACTATGCGATCATGGGCAGATAAGCCAACATATTGTGTATGCATGGAGTCGTTCCATGGAGTCGTTCATAAATCACGTAGACTTTTTTGACATCGAAATCTACATTCCACACAAATTTTAAAAAAATGCATGGACAAAAAATATTACGTAGTATAGTGAAGCACTACAAATGCATTATAGAATGTCACATCGTATAGTTGAACACTGCAAATTCGTTATGAACAAGGACATTACAAATGGACATATACAACACAACATTTTTCTTTTTGTCCGGTTACTCTAGAGATTACACAATTTCAAATCGCAGGACGATGAGGTTTCATAATTGTATTTGGTTCATCAGTCAATCCTGTAATTGTATTTTATTTGGCAGATTGCCTTTTTGTCCATACCGTTAGTTACTTTCATAGGTTGAGTTCTGTCTAGGAATTTCTAATCCTAAGGGGGCATAGTGATTCAGGTTTTAGCCCTCAAGTGATCGCGCTGTTGTATTTTGTACAACACGTAGAAAAAATATCGTTGTTATACTCAGCATCAGCGTGGTGCTGGCCAACCGCGCTAGTACCGGAAGATTGATATGAGCCGGTTGCACTTTGATGTCCCTGTTAGGGAAGGGTTTATACATGTCTCCTAGTTAATCATTGCCCGAAATAACCTGAAAAGAAGGTCATCAAAAAAGAGACTGATGAGATCCCATGATGTACTACAGAGCATTACACATGTGAATTTAAGTAAGGAAAATTTTAACAGGTTAAAATATAACAATACCAAAATTTTGGTATAGGTACGCTGTTTACGGCTCCTATATTGAAGCTAATGATATGAATTTTTTCTAGTATAGTCATGTCTTGTCTACACTTGCCTACACATACACAGCCACTCATAGAAAGGATCCTAGAAAATGATAGAATATACTACTTCTATATCGCTTTTCTTGTCATTATCCATACTTGCAGCACTTTGGAAAAGTATTACAAGCATCAAAGCGGCCAGGCCTACTATGCAGCGTTGTAATAAGTTCGGTTGTCAGTGTACTTTAAAATAAATGTTCATTATGTCTTATAATGTACCTGTACACATTAAAAAGTTTTTACGAGCTTTTGAACTAATCAACTACAACCTTGAGTTTTTGGTGCGTATCAGTTTCCATTAATTGCGATGAAAAAAAAAAACTCAAAACCTCTTTCAAATGCACCGCTCTGAATTAAATGAAAAATTTTTGAAATATCGATCGAAAAGATAAACATTGCTAATCCAATAATTTACCCCAAAAATCGCACAAACGCGCCGATCGTTAGCTATCATCATCATCATCATCATCGATCCGCAACGAATCTCATTATCGTGCTTTTGTTTTGTCCAACGCGAGTTTGTGCGCTGCATTCCAGCAGTGGCAGGCCACTGCATTGATTGGCCAGTGTTTGCGCGATCTTATAATTTATAACAAACAGCCCACAAACTGACCCACAAACAGCACAAGCATGACACAGTTCACATATCGACGGTAGAAGCACAAGTGCACCACCACAACTCTACGGCGAAGACAGTCGACAAAGGTGTCGGCAAATTTGATACCGTTGATGGTGGTTTCTTCAACCATGACATGATAACATACGAATGTACTACCCAGACAACCAGGAATCGCATAAGGATGCACGCTGTACATCGTATAACATACTATTTTAAGTCACTATCGCATATATGTACGGCTGAGGGACAATTTTCATCGCATATGATGTTATTTTTTGAACTTACTGCGATGTATCTGGTAAAATCATATAAGAGTGCAAATTAACTTTTATAATGCATGACTACATCGTAGTAGACGATGTTCCAATGTTTTGTTGCGACGAACTTTACTTATTCGCAAAAGCGTTCGAGTGAACTCGTAAAGTGTCAACTGAATTCACATAATTGCGTACTGCGATGATTATACGACTTCGCTTGGTGCTTTTCTAATTATGTTAGTTTAACTCGCATTGGTGTACAAACTAAATCGCATAAAAGTGAAAATAAACTCGTTCAAATGTACATACAAACTCGCATAAGCTAGAATCGTTAACGTCGGCATATTGCGATGTGATATGTGATAACAATGGAAGAGGTGCTGTTGGAGTGCCAAAAAGCTAAAAGAAAGTGAAAAGTCATCATTATGGTTACAAAACAAGTTACAAAGTCATCATTTTTGTTTGGTTGACCTTATAATTAACAATGGGTGGTGCTAGCAAGAGAGGAGTAGTGGTAACTGTGCGGGAAATCATGCTACATCATTTTGATTTTCAAAGAGCCTGCCGAACACGTACAGCGCACGGAAATCAAGTGCATTCCAACAAGCACTGAGGTGAGTTAGAGTGTCATGACATTTAATCAGTGTGTTTCATAAGTAGTGTTTGGTGCTAAGTGTGAAGTGCGGCTCGCTAATCCAAAGGTTATTAGTTCGATACTTAGGTGACAAGTTTTTTTTTATTTCTTATATTTTAGTCGCATAAGGCGCTATATTACGTCGCAATAGTACATACCGTACATCGCATAAGATATCGCTTCAAGTCATATAGCGTCATTATTTTCCCGTCAATGCACGTATAGCGCCTCCACTTTTGTACGCATAAGGCACTTTTACTGCATCTTATGCGATGTAACTTTTCCGTATAAAAGTACGTATAACATGAACATAAACTTCATTATACGTGCAAATTGGTTGTCTGGGTAGTATGCATACTAGTACATTCGTATATCAGAAGTTTCTGTGAAATTTTGTTCAAAAATGGTTTCTGCAAAAACGAAAAACATTTTCTACCGCGTAAAAAAATCAGAAGATACCCTGATCCATACTGTACATGTGCACGAAAACCGATTTCGAAAATACAGGTATTCTTCGATATAACGTACCCTCGATATAGCGTACCCTCGATATAGCGAATTCGATATAACGTACATTTTGCTTCGATATAACGTACAACATTGAAAAATTTTATTTTTCCCACGAATAACCCTTAGATAAACTACGAAATCACTCAAATCAATGTTCTGTTGCAGCATTAGCCTTGTTACCCAGAATTAGCGCAATTTGGGGAAAAATTTAGTGTACGTTATATCGAAGCAAAATGTACGTTATATCGAAGCACAAAAAACGAAATGACTTTTTCGTCAAAACTCAAGTTTTTCATTATTGGTTTTGTGAATTTCACCGAAAACATTATTTGGGATTAATTTCACGTCGAATGCATCAATACTAGCACAAAAAATATTAAATACTTCTTTGCTTCGATAAAACGTACACTTCGATATAACGTACAAAGAGAAAACTTTTTTGTACGTTATATCGAAGAGTACCTGTATTGCTTCGTTATTTAATAAAAAATCAAAAACCAAAAAAATGAGGAAATGCTTCCAGTTTCGCCTTATAGTTTGAAAGGGCGGTAACTCGAAACGATGTGTTGGATTAAAATGAAGTCTTTGAAGATATTTGGAGGACTTCTAGAAAAAAAAATACACTTAGAGTAATATTTATCGCGGATCTGTATTAAATATCATAAGATTTCAATTGTCTATAAAATCTTACCCTTCAATTTTTTATTATTTTTCTATAGAAAGCTGTGGAAATACAACAAAATTTACTGATTCGTTCAGTTAGATCGACTGATCACATTCACTAGCAACAATTCAGTGAATTATACCGAAAGTTCAGCATAAAATTTTGCTTGCAGCTTCAGGTCGTCAAAATTCGGCAATATATCTTTTATTTATGTATTGACTTTAAAAAAAAGTTACGCCATGCCACGGTTCTCACACTCACTGTTGATTTTTATCAGTGCTTTGCTCAATCGGCAAACTGGTTATGCAATCAACTCGAGAGCTCAAAACCAACACCGATAATTAGTGACGATTTTGTGGATCCATGCTTAGACCGCCCGGCTGCTGATGATGCAGTGGCCCACGCGTACTCCCACAATTTGCCCGTATGCTTCAATTTACTTGACGTTGACCTCTGACGTTTTTTATAATATTTCTTTCTCTCCTCGTCACTTTCTTTGCAGTGATAATAGCCTTGATGGTCAGGGTGGATGGTTTAAAGGCGACCTCGTTGATATTCGGTCGCGGACCAGCCACCTCGAGCACCTCAACCACCAGCACCACGACGGCGGCGGCCACATCGACCACCAGTACCACCACCACCACCACCGAGGAGGCATCAGCAGAAGAGGAAGAGGTTAGTGACCCGTACACGGGAAATGATCGTTTTCATGTTTTTTTTTTCGGCGCATCGCATCGCATCGCAAGGTTGAATTTAATTTGATGAATGGGTGTTACACTACTGTTTAACTTGTCGTTTTGTATAAATGCTTCAACTAAAAGTGAGTATATTTGAGCGTAGTATCATAGATATTCTAATCATTTTCAGATTTTCAGGCCGAGGACCTGGGATCGAATCCCACTCCCGACAAACTCGCAAAATGTGAGTTCTTCCTTCAAAAAGGAAGTAAAGCGTGGGTCCCGAGATGAACTAGCCTAGGACTAAAAATCTCGATAATACAGATAAAAAAACAGATTTGTACTATCTGAAGAAGAAGAAAAGTGGTACTTTATTATAGTAAGGGATTCACCAAACAGGTTGAATAATTGCATAAGGGATCATCCATTAAGGATAAGGTATGTACGTCAAATAGCTCAAATTTTCTGGAGCACCGTTTTTTAGAACCGTTAAACGGATTTAGATGAAAATGCATTGCATCATGATGTTGACAGTCACTGAACAATCAGCGTGATGAATTTTTAGCCATATCCGTTGAACGATTCTGGAAAACGGTGCTCCAGAAAATTTGAGCTAAGTACTCCAAATACCTTGTCCTTCAGTATGTCACGCTAAAATTAGGAATTTTCATCCCCCCCTCCACCTATACCTAATCAACACTGGGTTTTTCCTATACCTAATAAATTGCTTCCCGAATAGGTGGAAAAATCTAACGAATAACATATTCAGTTATTCCTAATTGAATTACTGAAGATCAAAAACTGATATGGATTGATTGATATAAGAGGTAAAGATCGTAAATAAAAGCAAAAGAAGGCTTTTTGGAAAAAAAACTTCTTTTTCAATTACGGCATGCTCCAATCCTTCGATATCTCAAGGTGCTCACAAACCAGTACAGAACTGGAAAAATTTCAGAAGAAAACAATTAAAAAATATGAATCCTTAGAAAATTTTGAAAAAGAAAATCCCTGAATAAATTCTTGGCGTGTTCTTTAAAATATCCTTGAAGGAATTCTTGAAGGTATTCTCGTATTAGCCTATAAACTATCATTGGAAGAAATCCTGAAGAAATTTCGAAGTGGAATTTTTGGAAAAAAATCCTGGATTTCCTGGAGGCATTTCCAAAGAACTCTCAAATAAAGGAATCCTTTGAGAAAATCCATGAATTCACCTGAAGGAATTCCCGAAAGGACTCCGGTGGAACTCCTTTTAGAACGCTTGAGGAAGAAAATCCAGAAAAGAAATTTTTGGATGCATTCAAGTAGGATCTCTTAGTGCAATCCTTGGAAAAAAAATCCGGGAGAAATCCCTCCCTAAACATCTGAAAAAATATTCATTAATAGCATCATTAATCCTGAAGGATTTTTTGAAGAAAAAACAAAGAATCATTGCATGTATTTCTGGAGTATTCTCAGGGCAAAACTCTAAAATAATTTCTTACAGGGACTGCTGAAGACATTTTTGAAAAAATGAAGACCTGAATGAATCCTTGTATGAACACCTGAAGGATTTCTTGGCAAAATTTTTTTGGAAGAATGCTTGGGTTAATTCTTGGAGAATTTCTTGGATTTTCAGGAGTGCCTCCAGGATTTCCTTCAAAAGTCCCGACAGAAGTTTTTCCAAGATTTTTATTGAAAATAGCACAGAAAGTACTTCAGAGATTCCTCCGGGAGTTTCTTCTGGAATTCCTGCGGGAGTTTCGTCTGGAAGCTTGTGTTATACAGGAGTTACGTCTGAAAATCATCCATGACTTTGTTTGTAGAATCCTTCAAGAGTTTTTGCTGGGTTTCCTCCAGAATCGTCTTTGAAATTCTTCCAAGAGTTCCTTCAGATAATGCTTCAGGAGTTTCTTCTGAAGAATGGATTTCTTTTTGTAATCAGAACTTCAATTTGTCCCTAGAATATGTGTTTCTTATGATATTGAAGTCAAAATGGTAACTACGGATAATTTCCACTAGGTTAAGTATAAGAATTGAAAATTTGTTGTATTTCTAAAGAAAAAAATAGCTTCTGTAAACAATTGGTGTAGCTGTAAAAACACTCACACAGTTTTTTTTTTTATGTTAAATTGGCTGACCATCCTACTGAAGGAATCACTGGAGGAATTCCTGAAAGAATTTCTGAAGTAATCCCTGGAGGAAATCTTGAAGGAATCCTTAGAGGAATTCCAGAAGAAATTCTTGGATATAATTCTAAAGGATTCTGTGTAGTAAACATTGAATAAAATCTAAGAATGATTCTGGAATAATCGCTGTAGAATTTCTGAAAGAATTCTTGGAAGAAATTGCTGCAAAAATACTTCGAATGGGTCCAGATGGAATTATTGGATGTATTCTTCTGCAGATATCCCTGAAGAAATCTCTAAAGAAATAACTGGAAAAATACCTGAAAAGAAATTTGGTGAAATTCTTGAAGGAATCCTCTAAAAAAACACTGAATCACTGGGGGAAACTCCAAAGACATCCCTGGAAAATTTTCCGGAGAAATGTGTGGTGAAATTCCTAGAGGAATCTCTGAAAGAATCTCTGGAGGAATCCATGACGGAATAGCAAAGAAAAGCCATGGGGAAATTCCTGGAGGTATTCTTTTTTGCAGCCTTGCACAAGTCTCTGTAAGAATGTCTGAAGGAATCAGGGGAGGATTTCTTGACGCATTTCTCGTAACAAGCCCTGAAACAATCGCTATCGGAATCCCGCAAGACATCCATGGAGGAACTCAAAAAGGAGAAATTCTTGGAGGAGTCCCTCAAACATTCCTGAATTCCCTAAAACTCTAAAGGTGTTTCTGGAGAAATTTATAAAAAAAATCCCAGGTTTTATTCTCGTAGCACGACGTTTGTTTGAATTGAATGCTATTGTAAAATTTGTATATTTTGAACCCCGGCACGCAAACAGCAGATGTTCTAGAAAGTCCTTCTCTTTCTCTACCGGAACCGGTTCCGGAATATCCGTATAATTTGTTCTTTGATTTACTAGTCCCGTAAAAAAAACAACATATTTCATAAATAAAAATCACCAAATTTAGTCATCCAACCGAAACCAGTTTCCGATGCCCTTGTGGCTGTAATGGCCAAACCACAGATTCACATTCTAGAAACCCAAATCTTGCATATCTAGAAACCCAATTTTGCGAACGCTTCAAAGATAATGGGTAATGTTTGACCCTTCATGCATAATTGCGTAATGTGTAACTTTTTCCTAATGGTTAATCGAGGATTCACAAGACAACTGTGGCGATACAGAGATAATCACGGTCTCTGCTTGGTGCTATGGCAAAAAATAAATTTTCGCTCTAACTTACTTTTCAGGGTGTACTTTGGTATATGCATGTTTATCGACGCAATAATTAATTTTTCATTATTATTCATTATTAAGAATTGATGAATGAACAGAAATTTACACCGAAAGTGGTGTCATGACATTTTTTCCATGAAATTCCGTGACATTTCCCGTGACATCCCTGACCCTTGTACAACCCCGGTGCACCGCAAACATCGGCCTCGTCTGTCAAGCCGTATTACCGACGACCCTTTTGTGCCCTTCGAGGAACTCCGGAATCTGAGAGGACGTCCCAGGCCCGTGGGCAGTCCGAAGCCCTGTCAGAACGTCCTGAACCCCTCCACATGTTACATTTCCGCCGGCCGACTGCATCGAGATACACCCCACACACTCACACAGATCTCGTGAGTCAAATAGAAACGTTGAAGGGTTGGTCCATCTGACCCGCCGGGTAATAAACTCTTCAGTGATGATTTTGGAAATTTCTGCGACAGTTTCTTCGAAATTCCTATTTCTCGAGCATTGTATTTGAAAACTGTTCGGTTATTATTTTCCAATACCACGAGCAATTTTTTCGGTAATTCCTGGTGAAATTCCTTCAACACATTTCCTTCAAAAATTTCCAAAAAACTTCATTGGAATCTTTTTTGGAATTTCCTAAAGCAATTCTCATTGGCATTCCATCGACAATTCGTTTGTAAATTTCTTCGGCAAACTTATATGGAAATTTCCTAGGCAATTCTATTGGGAATCTCTCAGGCAGTTTTTCAAAATTTTCTTTGGATTTTTTCTATGACGATTACTATAAAAATTCCTTTGAAATTGATTCGCCAATTTCTTTTTCAGATTCCTTCCGGAATTCTTTTAGAAGTCGCAATTTCTTTGGGTACTTTTTTTTTGAAGTTCCTTTAGCAATTCCCACAGGGAGTCTTTGTGTTTCCAAAGGAATCTTAAAATTTTGCAAAGGAGTAGTCGAAGGAATTCGCAAAAAATTGCCAAAGAAATTCCCAAAAAATATGCCGGAAGAATTGTGGAAGGAATTCCTAACATAATTGCCTGCAAAATTTCTAATCAGATGGCGGAGAGAATTTCTAGTGGTACTGCCGTAGAAGCTGCTTATGGCATTTTCGAAGAGATAATTTAACAGAATTGATGATGATTAACCTGGGCTTGTTAGGGGAATATCTGTAAGTAAAAAGAAAATCGCGTCAAGTACTGTTCCTTTGAATTCCACTAAGAATTTGCATCCTTTGACAGATACGTATTTCGACCTCAACTGTAAGGTCGTCTTCAGTGTCTTGTACTTGACTCGACTCGACTCGACTCCAAAAATATTGCTGTTGGAATGCAGTGGCATACGTGGGACCGAGCATAACTTGCGAACGGAAGGTCCGATTTTGGTCGTCTTAGTTTTGTTCTGTTTCACCCAAGGAAGGTTTATGAAGCAAAAAAACATGGATAAATTGAGACTTTTTGAAAATCGATCTTTCATACTTTTTGACCGGGGACTTGTTCTTGGCTAGAAACTTGAAACGTCAAAAAACGAAGTAGGCAAGATAAAGTTTGCCGGGTACAGCTAGTTTATACAAAAATGCCAGCGAACTAGTTATAAAAATTCCCGAATTACCTGTATATATTTTATTAGAATCATTAAAGCCATTCACAAATTGCCACAGTAATGCCTACAGAAATTTTCGAAGCAATTTTTGGTGAAATTACAGAAGGAATTTCAATAAAATTGCCGAAGAAATTCTCGAAGGTTTAAAAAGAGGAATTTTCGCCTGAATAAACAATAGCACTTCTGAAAAAATATCAAAGAAATTTCCGTTAAAATTTCCCAAGAAATTCTCAAAGAAATTTGGTGTACATTCCGGGCCCAGACTCCATACATTTTTGTCCAGTCTCCTTTGTAGAGGAGTCACAGAGAAAAAAGAAAATTCTTAGGAGAATTTCATGCAGGAATCCTTGGAGAAATCCAAAAATGCAGGATAAATTTCTGGAAGAATCCCACAAAGTATTGTTGAATCCAAGCTGGAATTTCTGGGAGAACTCAAGCGGAAATTACTGGAGGAACGTTATCAACATTACTTGAGCAGTTCCAGCATGAATTCCTGAAGAAATTCGATGAATCCCTAGTGGAATCCAAAAAAAAAACAAGAAATCGGATAAGAATTCCTTCAGGAATCTTGCCAGTAATACTTTGGAAAAATCCCCGTATGAATCATCGGAGAAATTTCCGAGAGTAATCCCCTTAAAAATTCTCGGAGGAACATCCTGGTAAAATTGCTGAGGAATTGCTGGAAGAATGAATTGAGAAATAATTTGGGATCTCCAAGAGGAATCTCAAGCAAGAATTTCTACAGGAATTATGGCATGAAGGACTGCATGAATCCTAGTCAAACTTTCTAAGAGAATAACATAAGGAATTCACGGAATAAAAAAACCTCAGGATAAATTTCTTAAAGAATGCATGCAAATATCCCCAAAAAAATGCAGGAGGAATACCGGAATGAATTACCGGAGGTATAAAAGCAGAAATTCGTGAAAAAATACTAGAAGAAATTCCTGGAGGCACCCCATTAAGAGTTCCCGGAGAAGTTATAGCAAACATTTTTGGAGGAATCTCCAGAAACATCCTGAAAGAGTCCCTAGAAAAAAATTTAGGAGAAGTGATAGAAGTTTCTTAACGAATTTCCTGGAGAAATGTCATAAAAAATACTAGGTAAAACAGGAATTCTTTGGGAGAAAACAGGAATTCCTTGCAAATTCCGAATTTTCAGTAGATTATTTAAAGAATCCTAGGGAGTATGACAAGAACAATCCCAATAGGCATTTCTGGAGGAATTACAGAAGAAATTCTTCGAAAAAATCTCTAAAGGAATTAAAGCATCCTTGGAGAAATCCCTGGAAAAATTCCACTAGGTATTTTAAGAGGAATCTTAGGAAGAATTCCTGGAAGAACCCTATCATGAAATCCTGAAGCATTTCTAAAGGAATTCGGTTAAAAATATCTGGGAAAAATCCAGTAGAAATTTCGGAATGTATCAAATAAGAAATCTTTGGAAATACCACCGTAGATATCACAGGGGGCATTTCTGAAGGAATCCCATCAATAACTTCTGAACCACAGCAGAATCAGTGATGCCGCGATGAACCTTGATTATGAATCGGAAATTCAAATTCCCTGTATTATAAATACGTAATTTTGTGAAGATTTTGCAGGTCTAAGTTTTCAAACTGCTCACTATTACTCTGGAAAAGTATTCTCGTGGTACACTTGATAGTCTTCAAGCAATGGAACATAGGGATTGTCGCGATTAATGGTATGCTCTAACCAAAGATACAAGTATCATTACAAAAAATCGAAGATGAATGTAATTCCTATAGGTATTAGTCATCCAATTATTTTTGTTTGAATATCTGCAATTTGTTGCATCGCCTCACCTTAACCGTGACCCAAATGCTCGCCTAAATATTGTCCCATCTAAGTAATACTGTCAACACAACTTATTTCCTAATATTTCAAGGTTGGAGATGACCAACATCATTTTGGCAAGCGGACCTCGTATCGGCGAGCCAAAAATCAATTAGCAGGTATACGAGATGCATGCTCGCCTTATTCATCAGCTTCACCTTGCGAGGTCCAACCAACCAACGACGACACGATGAAGCGTTCGTCGCTTATCTGCGCATCGAACTCACCTGTTCCATCGAATCTACGCCGACAACGGCACGCACACGTCGCGTCGTAGGACCCATCGACCAACAAAATCAATGAATCATTGTGCCGAGGAAGTACCACGCTCCAAGCGGCGGCCGCGGGTCTCCAAATGAGCGGAAAATGGTAGTGCAGGTGTACATGCGGACGGACTCCCAGAGGGACACGGTCAAGCCATGATGAATGAACAGTTTTTTTTCTCGGTTGGCAGCTACCACCATCCACCGCCGTGTGATTGTCTCTGATTTCGTAAGGTGACTTCGCATTCGCACGCACACTCCAAGACAATAGAACCCATTGAGGAGGCCCCCAGGGGGTCTGGTGGTCGCGGAAGGTTTACATGGTGGGTCTCTTGAACCAGCTTTGTAACTTATACAAATTAATGCAAATTAAAGGTTTTGTGATGCTCTTTCAAATATTTATCTCGCGTTGCATATCGTATGGTACCTTTGGTGAAGATGAGAGGAAGATGATTCATAGGAGATTGGAGCACAAAATGTGCATCATTATAACACTTGCTAATGTGGACGATCACCTTGACCTATAAAGATGTATATTTCATAACGATCATCGATCAAAAACAAACAAAACTATCGAATGGACAAACACGTTCCTCTCGCTTCAAGCTCAAGACGAAGCTGACGACAGCCAACGATCAAGTGGTGTCTCGACGGGGCACCTGGCTATTGTAGGTAGCAGGCCTTAAAGGCCACCGTACTTTACAACCATTAGCGCAAATAAAATACGATCTCTTAGGGGACGAATCACGTTTCATGCGCTAGCTGAAACAAACGCATTCACATTCACACATACTAAATGCGATGATAAATATGGCCCAGTGAAGGGTTATCCGTTCACTTATTCATCGGCGGGGACTGCCTTGAAGTATCTATCTATACCAACAACACAGCTGCTGTCAGCAGGTCTCCAAGGCAAGCACTCTATTTGATAAATGAAGGAACACGCGTTCGGGGGCTGCCTAACAGGGCACCCGAGAGGCGTCGTCAGCGTTTGTCGAAACTGTTAACCGCACTCTTCGGGCCACCACTCAACTCAGTACTTGTCACTAGGCCTTATAAGGCGGGTGTGGTGAAAATCGATAAGTAACGGTCAAGCGCACGCGTGCTGCACCTAGATCACGGTTTGAACCTAGCGGGGGGCGTCTTCCCTAAGGCTCGGCTGGCTGCATCGTCGCCGGAGGATTGTTTGCCATATGCCAGCCGGCCATGAAGTTTACGACGGCGCTGTTGTCATTATATGACATGACACGATTTTGCGGCCACGGTTTCTCTGGCAATCAATTTGGTGCTGGGTCGACGACGACGGCACGGTCATGTTTCCATAATGGAGATAACGATATGACACGGTTTTCGTCACGTTGAGCGGGTTGTGATACTTGAGGCGATTATTAGCCTTGGATCGTGATTGGTTGAACTCTTAATGGAGGTTACAATTTATGGTTTCGAGAGAGCCTTAAACGAATTTATGGTGTACATAGTGTGAACACTGATTCTAGTTCCGATGCTGGAATTATTTTAATATATTGTATTTTGTCCGCCCATTGATTAAAATGTCAACTTCCAGTGTCCATAAACATGTTTTAGAAGAAATACTCTGCGGAAATGGATCTTAAAACTTTTTCAGTACGTACCCTACGAATGATAACTACTGTGGACGTAACGGTTTCTAAATTATCTGCACCACTGGGATTCCTTTATCGTTTTCTCACAGGTTTCTATCAGATATTTTTCTGACATTTTTCTAAGGGATCCTTCAGCGATTTCCCTCGGGATTTCTTTCGGGATTTTTTTTCAGGATTCCTCCATAGATCCTTCCCGGGTTTCCTTCAGAGATTTTTCTCGGAATTCTTTCAGGAATATTTTTTGGCATTCCTCCCGGGATTCCTTCAATAACCGCTCCCGGGATCCCTTCATTGATTTCTCCCGGGATTGCATTCGCGTTTTTCAATGAGATTCCGCCCGAACTCGGGCGGATTATTACCGAGATTCTAGCAGGAATTTCTCAAGGATTCTCCTTGTGTTTTCTCCCAAGATTGCTTCAGAGATTCCGTTCGGACTTCCTTTAAGATTTTTTTCCCTCTTCAGGAATTCCACGCAGAATTTCTTCATTCATACCGAACGGGAATTTTCATGGTTTTTTTTCAGGATTTTTTTAGAGATTTCTCCCAAGATGCATTCAAAGATTTTTTTTCAACGATACTTCCCGGATTTTTTTTTTCAAGGTTTCCTCCGATTTCTGCGATATTCCTTCATTGATTTGTCACTGTATTTCTTTATAAATTTTACGTGTTTTTTATGAACCTCTTCTGGGTTTCCGTTAGAGCCGGATTTACACATTCAGAGAACATATTTTTGCGAGCCTTCGGGTCTCCAGTTAGCCTAGTGATTAAAGCTATGGATCGCCAATCCGGAGACGGCGGGCTCGATTCCCGTTCTGGTCGGAAAACTTTTCTCGACTCCCTGGGCATAGTGTATCATTGTACTTGCCTCACAATTCATGCAATGGCAGGCAAAGAAAGGCCTTCAACTAATAACTGTGGAAGTGCTCAATGCACACTAAGCTTAAACGAGGCAGACCAAGTCCCAGTGAGGACGTAGAGCTATAAAGAAGAAGAAGAAGATTTTTGCGAGCATGAGCATGAGCATTGGTGACCGTACACTTCGTAGTTGCTACTCCGTGATTGGCCTGAGCTAGCGAAATTGCACAGAGAACCAATAGGCTTGGGACTTGGGATTTGTCACCATCCTCAATGTACACGTTTCGAGAGCTCAAAATTTATTGGGTCAATAACGGCGCTGGCCACGCCCTTACGGTCTACCGGGGAGAGGAAGGAATGACAACTGTTGCTACTAGAGGTTATATGTACTACTGGACCCCCACAGTTGTCACGGGAAGGAGTATTGTTAGTAGGGAGGGATTGATAGTTGCGCATAGATCAAGAATTCACTTTGGTAAGCGATGTGATCCATGCAACCGTACAGTATTCACACAAATGTGTCACCTTACAATTTGGAAGAATGGTGCGACCATAACATTTTTAATAAAAATTTATGGAATAAAAAAGATTTTGCGTCACGTCGCAATTAGGAGGACTGGTGAACCAATATGCTACTTGCCATGAAATCGACATATTAGGCCATATGAATAAAGTTGTGTAAATATTCTCTACTAAATCTGTGTGAAGCCGTGGAGTAAATCTCTGTGAATCTTCACAGAGATCTGAGTAAAGAGTATTTACTCAGTTTTATTCATATGGCCTATTGTAACAAAACTTTGTGCCGACACTAACAGTGACGGGCCACACAAACTTAAGCGAAATACTAACGCATAATTAAGGATCAAATCAGTGTGGCCAGCATCGGAAAGTGGCGGACTGTACAAAAATACAGGAGAATTTATTTAAAATAAAACATAATTGATGAAAAATTTGGTCGGCACTTGAAGTGACGAACTTTGCAGTTCTTGTTGAGTAAATATATGAAGGATGATTTTAAACTAATAGAAACATTTACTGCGTTTTTTTTTCAAATCAAAACAAGGAACAAGCTCACCGATCATCAATCATTCACTCGAGCACCCGTCGACCTATCGCTAAAACGATACGATCGTGCGACACTATTTTTTGACACTCGCAAAGATCAACACAATACTGCACACTAAACAACCGCGCATCTATTGTTTTGATTTTCACGCGAGATAATAGCGAACGCAATCGATTATGCTGCGATACTCACCCCTTATAGGAGCGATGCATGTACAGTAAAAAACAACACAATACTCGCAGAACATATTTTTGCCAACATCTTCTTCTTCTTCTTCTTTCTGGCTTTACGTCCCCACAGGGACTTGGACTGCCTCTCTTCAACTTAGTGTTCTTTGAGTTTGAACACTTCCACAGTTATTAATTGAAGGGCTTTCTTTGCCTGCCATTGCATGAATTTGTATATTGTGAGGCAAGTACAATGATACACTATGCTCAGGGAGTCGAGAAAATGTTCCCGACCGGAACGAGAATCAAACCCGGATTGGCGATTCATAGCCTTAACCACTAGGTTAACTTGAGACTCCAGGGATTATTTCATACATTTTTGCAGAGAATCCTTCTGGAATTTATCTAGGAAAGACGCTTTCACATTTATTCCAAGGATCTCTCCTGGCATTTCCTCGGAGTTCCTCCAGGCTCATTTCGGGAATTCCTCCAGGTGAATTCAAGGATTTTTCTAAGGATTCCTTTACTTGACATAGGTATATATGCACTGCATTGGCTACTGAAGCCTTCGGTTTGCTACATAATCCGTTTGTGGAACCGATGCCCTGCACCGCAAAGTAACATAAGTCAACCCGGCAATAAGCGAGAATTTTTTCCAGAATCTAAATTACCCTGTGGCAACGATCAATCATCAGCCTCGTGCCCTCCTATGATGATAGGTGGTATGTCGGTAGTTGGTCTCGGGTAATTGCAGGTGTAAATCATTTGAAAGTCTTACACGTTTTACATAACTTTCAACAACAAACTGCATGCGCTATTGGACATGCATATGCCGCCTTGGAGACGTCCGCTACCACCACTGCACTGCTACCACCGAGGTTTCAACAATCTCAGCTGTGCCGATAGAAGGAATCTATCACCGGTTCAACTGTGTACCGTAAGTTGGGGCAGCATTGAACAGTTTTCATGCCTGTGCGCATTGTCAATATTTGCACGTTCTTAGCATGTGACCCCTGCTCTATATCACATCTGTGAAGGCGTGGGTATTCAGCATGACCATGCTAAAGATAGGGAGGGGGTTTCAATTCCCGGCCGATCCTGGAAACTTTCGTAATGGAAATATCCTTGGCTTCCTTAGGCATAGAGTATCTTCGTGCGTGCCATATGATATATCCCTGCAAAATGGCCATTGGTAGAAGAAGCTCTCAGTAAAGAATAGACTTGTTAGAAGCTCAAAATGGCCGATAAAATGGCCGACTTTTGTACCTAGTCACGATTTTAAGCGCAAAAATCTCATGAAAAACAAAACCAGCGCCAGTGATATTCTTATTTTAAGCTTCTTAGTGAGCAAGAGCAAAATAAAAATTACACTGTTGTTCGAAGCTTGCTTTTTGAGATTTGTGCATTTGAAGTTCTGGTGCACTGGTGAACCAGAATTTCAAGATGTTAGTCCTTAATAACTGTGGAAGTGCTCATAGAACACTAAGCTGAAAAATCACAGTGAGAATTTTACGCCAAGAAGAAGAAGAAGGAAGTTTTTAATTGCAGTTTTAATCACTTCTTTGTTTTTGCTAATTTAGAATCCAAAAAAAAATCAGCAGAACAAAAATTATTTTCAAAGGGATTGAGAATTAACACATATGCACACACGATCAAATCTTGATCCAAGCAAATCAATGTTACCCAGTTGCACAGTACTGGAAACGTCGATTTGTTGCAGTTGGTCGCGAGGGCAGGACAGACAAGGGGGAGGACACAGACAGAAAAAAGCGGTCGGTGCATGAATTATTGTTACTGGAATGAGCTATGTACGAGGCTGCAAACAACAGAAGAAGAAAAAACCTAGACATGTGGGTAGTAGACAGTCGCGAGTCGAGTCGGATTGAGAATGGGTCGCCAATCAACTGCAATGACATACAATCGACTGACTGGTGCGCAAGCAAGAGCTTAGCTATTCATGCAGTGTAAAGAAGTGTGTTAAAATCGAAAGGGAAAATATGGGCCACCTTTCCCAACACCGCCGCCGCCGACTTGGAGTCAGGCCGACCAACAACGATGGCCAATTAGGGAAATAATAGCTTTGGCAATCGGTAGCCGCGCTAGACCTGGCACTGCTGACACAGTTATCGGTTGGTCGGTAGGCCGGTCAACGACCAGCTGGACTAAGGTGTTGAAATGTTGTCCAACTGATTGTTTTTTTTTGCCGTTTGTTTCTTCATTGGCAAATTACCATTGCTATTTTGGTTGTACTCATTTTACTTACTTTTTATAATCTGCAGAAATTAAATCAAAAAATTTAGAATGCCATAGAATTTTAAGGACAAGGTTGTTTTGTTATTATTCAAATATACTTACATTACCGATCAGGCTAAGGCTGGGGTGGCCTATACTGCATGAGCATGAGCATGAGCATAGATGACCGCACAATTCGTAGTTGCTACTCCGTGATTGACCAGAACAATCGAAATTGCACAAGGAACCAATGAATAGGGCTTAGGACTAGCTTACTATTCTCAATGTACACAGGTCGAGAGCTCTCAACTTTAATAGGGTCAATAACGGCGCCGGCCACGTCCTTACGGTCATCGAGGATGAGAGGGAATGTTAGTAAGACAAACGTTGTTATAAAGACCGCGAATCGCTGCATCTCCACGTTTGTCTCAGGAAGGATTTTTTTTGTTAGTAGGGTAAGGTACATTGTCAGTCCGGGAGTCACCTATGGTTGGTGATATGATTTGACAATGGATCAATATACACAAACCGCCGTTAACAACCGACCACTTTTCGACGCAAAAACTAGCCAAAACGAAAATTCTATCGCGCGTCTCCACTCCACTAGGGAGCAGAAACCTTTAGTCTATTCCACACAGAAATACACTGAACGCGACTCACTTGTCGGCGCTTGGATTGTTTTTCGACCGGCGAGCCCGAACTAACACTTTTCACTCTTTTGTGTAAATGCAAAAAATGAAAGAAAATTTTTATTATCAACTAAAAGTGTATTGGGAACTAGCGCGACGGGAAGCAAAAAATTCGGAACCGACTCGATCCACGACCACGACGCGTTCACCGCACACTCACCGCCGTCGAAATGCTCACTTCGGAATACAAAATAGAAAAGGAAAAAAAATCGAACCACCGAAGCAAACGCGCGCGAACTGGCACCCGGACGAAATTCTACTACCACTAAGGCTGGGGTGGCCTCTACTGTACATAAATAGTAGCCGCCTCCATTCCACTCGGTCCATGGCGGTTTGTCTGCAGTTCCGCACTCTGCGTAGGGTCCGCAGATCGTCCTCCACTTGGTCGACCCACCTAGCTCACTGTGCTCCACGTCGTCTTGTACCGGTCGGATGACTCTCGAGATCCATTTTAGTCGGGTTGCTATCCGACATCCTGATGACCCGCCCACCGTAGCCTCCCGATTTTGGCGGTATGGACGATGGTTCCCTCAGCAGCTGATGGAGCTCGTGGTTCATTCGCCTTCTCCAAGTCCCGTCTTCCATCTGCACTCCTCCGTAGATGGTACGCAACACCTTCCGTTCGAAACTCCAAGGGCGCGTTGGTCCTCTGCACGTAGGGTCCATGTTTCGTGCCCATAGAGCACGACCGGTCTAATCAGCGTTTTGGAGATGGTTAACTTCGTGTTACGGCGAACTTTATTCGATCGTAGAGTTCTGCGGAGTCCAAAGTAAGCACGATTTCCTGCCACAATGCGCCTCTGAATTTCTCTGCTGGTGTCTTTATCGGTGGTCACCAGTGAGCCCAAGTACACGAATTCTTCAACCGCCTCGATTTCATCACCGTCGATATACATTCGGGGTGGCGGGCGCGATGATTCCTCCCTGGAGTCCTTTGCCATCATGGTCTTTGTATTCGACACATTAATGACTAATCCGATTCGCCTGGCTTCACTCTTTATTCAGATGTACGTTTCCGCCATCGTCTCAAATTTACGAGCAATAATATCAATATCATCAGCGAAACCAAGCAGCTGAACGGACTTCGTGAAAATAGTTCCACTCGTGTTTATCCCCGCTCTCCTAATTACACCCTCTAAGGCAACGTTGAACAGGAAGCACGAAAGACCATCACCTTGCAGTAACCCTCTGCGAGATTCGAAGGGACTCGAGAGTGTCCCTGATACTCGAACTACGCAAATCACTCGATCTATCGTCAGTCGTCACCTTGATCAATCGTATCAGTTTATCCGGGAATCCGTATTCTTGCAAAATCTGCCATAGCTGTTCTCGATCTTTTGTATCATACGCCGATTTGAAATCGATGAACAAGTGATGTGTGGGCACGTTGTATTCGCGGCATTTCTGCAACACCTAGCGGATGGCGAACATCTGGTCGAACTCTCTTGCAATCGGTTATAGACGGCGGCATAAAATTTGAGAGAGTATCGTGTAGGCAGCGCTCAGTAGTGTGATCGCGCGGTAGTTCCCGCAATCCAACTTGTCGCCCTTTTTGTAGATGGGACACACGATACCTTCCATCCATTCATCCAGTAATACTTCCTCCTCCCAAATCTTGGTAATGACCAAGTGTAGTGCTCTCACCAGTGCTTCTCCACCGTATTTTAGAAGCTCGCTTGGTAGTTGATCTGATCCAGCGGCTTTGTTGTTTTTTCAAGCGGCCAACCTCCTCCTCAATCTCTTGGAGGTCATGGGCCGGAAGTTTTTCGTCCTGTGCACATACTCCAAGATCTGTTACCACGCCACCTTCGGTACTTGCAACGTCGCCATTGAGGTGCTCATCGTAATGCTGCCGCCACCTCTCGACCACCTCACGCTCGCTCGTGAGAATATTCCCGTGATTATCTCGGCACATGTCGGCTTGTGGCACAAAGCCTCTGCACGAGCGGTTCAGCTTCTCGTAGAACTTTCGTGTGTCCTTAGCGCGGTACAGCTTTTCCATCGCTTCGCGATCTCGTTCTTTCTGCAGGCGCTTCTTCATCCGGAAGACTGAGTTATGTCTGTTCCGCGCCTGTCTGTAACGTGCCTCAAAGATGGCCATGAGAATTTCGAACCTCTAGATCCTAGAGTTAAGAAGGCTAATGAAAAGATGCAAAAGTGCTCAGTATGAGCGTAGCTAAGCTCTAGTACATTCAACAATTATATCATATTGTTCTCCAGCCAACAAAGGGTCGTATATATGTTGAATAGGATAAAAAAGGGAAATCCTTGGAGGAACTCCAAAATGGGAAGATTTTTTTTTTAATTGTATGGAGTAACTCGAGAAGAAATCATCGGAGAAATATCTGAAGGAAATCCTTTGATAAATTCCTGATGAAAACCTTAGAGAGGATGCTTAGAGGAATTTCTGATGAAATACTTGAATGAAGATGAATTATCAAATTAACCCTCTAATACCCAATCCCGCCTTTAGACGGGGTATAGTTTGAGCATTTTTGTAATTTTTGTTTCGTGGAAAATCTATTTTTTTATATTTTTGGCTGATATTTAGGACTGTTTTGTATATCTCAAAATAGTTTTTGGTGTATTTTAAAGCGTATTTACATTTTTTAAAAATCATTGAAAAATTGATGTTTGAGTCACCTTTTAGAAGTCATTGTTTATTTTGTATTGAATCGCTACAATTAACATATTTTAAATTTTTCCCAAATCATTCTATCCTTGTTTAATAGTTTAAGGGAATCGAATACACTCTAAAATTATTTTCCTTAAAATTACACGGAAAATAAAATTTTCTGTGAAAAAAACTTAAAATAATATTATTTCAACAATAATCATAAAATCTCAAAATGTTTTCATCTCAAAAAATCCGTTCCCCAAATTGGCTTCCAGGAAAAATATAAAAGTGTGGGGATGTTCAAAAATAAAAATTAGAAAAATCAAAAACTGAAATTCACGAAATCGAGAATTAAAAAGAATCATCTTCCAAAACATGTTTAAATCGATTTTAGATGTCGAAAAATGATATTTAGATCAAAATCAAAAATTTGGGTATTAGAGGGTTAATCTTTGAAAAAAACCTTGAAAGATTTATTGAACGAATCATTGGAGGAATTTCTGTAAGAATCTGTAAATATTGCAAAATTCACCGGCACAATCCGTTCCCAGCCATCTTAGCAAACTGCAGTAGAATCACTTGGCATGATATGGGACCTCGCGATGCAGGCGAATTGCTCTGTTCAAGCTCTACTCCTCATTGAGGTAGCACCCCAAGTAACACACTTGTCACCGAAGAGTCACGACAGCGCAGGTTTATGTTGCGCAAAAGTCACTGTGACTTACTTCTAGCTAGTAAGTGTTTATTTGCGCAACAAAAACCTGCGCCGCCGTGACTCTTCGGTGACAAGTGTGTTACTTGGGACCACACTGACCACCTCATCATGATGCTGTAATCGACGCTTGCTAGGGGAGGGACATCCAAAGGGATTGTCACTAATCTTTGTTTACACCCCACAGAATCCTTTGATAAATTTCTGAATAAAATGTTGTAGCGATTTCTGAAGGAATTTTAGATGAATTCTCGGAAGAATAAAACGAAAGATTTAAAGAATTTCTAAAGTATTCTTTGGAAAAATCTTGATTAAAGTCATGCAGGAAATCATTGGGAAATTTTTAGTACGGCTCCAAAACAACTATAGAACTCGGTAATAAAAATGCACGCTAGCGCCACATTACGGCTAGATTGCTTACAAAAAGTTCAACAACTTGATAGCTATATGACTTCTCGACAACTTTGCTGAAGACCCGAACTTTCTAGCTAGAACATCAGAATTGTGGGATGTAATAAATATGTCAAAAACTTTATATAAAATGTATACTAGCACTTCGTAGCAATGGAATTAAGTACCAAATTCTACACCAAATGTCTGAACAACTTTGCTGGAGACATGAACTATGTAGGGGATCTGTATCATGAGATGATACATCTAAAAACTTACACACTTGCGCCATGTAGTGGTGACATTGCGTACCACACTTTCTGTACAAGTTTCCTGAACACACGAATTGTCTTGGTGCTCTGGATCATATTTCAAAACATGTAAAAATGTGTATTTTTCAAGCACAGGCGTGGTTCATGCAGTGACAAATTTGCGCTATAAATGTTCATTTGTTATTCATAGCATTTTTTTTTCAAAACTAAAACTGAGTTTGTTATAATGTTAACATAAAGATGATCATCTTACATTTTATTGTTTTAGAATTGACCTTAATATAATTATAGTATAATGAAAACTTGTTCTCAGATCAATTCCATCAAGTATATCTAATAGACCTGTTCACTTTTTTTGACCTACCCGTGTCACATCAAATTATCAATCCACATGCAAAAACAAGTCTTCAGTCCAAAATTGAGCCAAATTGATAAAGGTTTAGAGGTGTATCAAATCGATTTTGTGTTTTTTCGAGCATTTTCACGAAAATGTACTCCAATATCCAGAAAATTGCGCCGAAAAAGTACAGAAAACACCGTTAAAATATAGTTGGAACAATACTCTACAACTTTGCCGAAGACACTTCGGTGTTTAAATTGCTTATTTCAA
This sequence comes from Aedes albopictus, assembly GCF_035046485.1. Taxonomy (NCBI): domain Eukaryota; kingdom Metazoa; phylum Arthropoda; class Insecta; order Diptera; family Culicidae; genus Aedes; species Aedes albopictus. The sequence goes on from NC_085137.1 coordinate 411,963,110, forward strand.
AGTTATTCAACAATTTTCGTTAAAAAATCGCCAAAAAATACAATATTTTTACGGTTTTTCACACAAAAGTTATGTAAATTTACATTGTTTTAAGTGACTAATTTAATTAGCTATTGCTCCTATGTGTTACGAACATTTCGTCCATACATCATTTTAGTGTAGGAATTCGTTTTCATTGACTAATTATCAAAAGTTTGTCACGTTGATACTAAAAATCGCGTAGAGTTGCCAGCACAAAATTAAACAAAGTTACCCATGATTAAAACGTTATTACATTTCTTTAACGCATCTGCATCAGTTTCAATTTGGTGTAGATGGTTGAGCTTGAGACTGCCGATTCGAAGATTCAAGGTTCGAGCCCTGGAATAGGATTTTTTGCGTCTCGATCCAGCTATAAGTTAATGAGACTACACTCTGCATCTCATTGCAATTTGGCATCATAGCCTTGTTTCAATACCGTAGAGTGCATAGTAAGAATGAAGTTTCCCTTTATCGTGTAGTTGTGTAGCTTGTGGCTAGATAGATGCAAGTAATCTCCACAGTTGTATGATAAATTTTGCATCCAGAAGCAGTTCCATCATCGTATTGAATTGTTTTAGCTAAATTAATCGGTATCAAACAGATGTCCAATACATATTTCGTCCAGCTGATCTCGTCGACACGATTTCTTGTCAACAAGTAAACTAAATATCTAGCTAGTCCTGGAATGGGCTTAATTGGCAGGTCCCGATCATCATTATTTGGAAGATTGCGTGTAAGTCATGGGCCATGGCTCATGGCAGATTCATCATCCTAACTGCTACAAAGAAAGAAAAAAAAGTTTATTATGTATTTGAGCTTGAACCTGGAACCTTCTGATCCGCAGGCTCGAGCCTTATCATCTGCGCCATTTCTGATACTTGAATCAAAAGACATTAGAATACGATGGCATGACGTCTTAATCATGGGTAACTTTGTTTTAATTCGTGCTGGCAACTCTACGCGATTTTTAGTATCAACGTGACATACTTTTGATAATTAGTCATTGAAAACGAATTCCTACACAAAAACGATGTATGGACGAAATGTTCGTTACACAAAGGAGAAATAGCTAATTAATTTAGTCACGTAAAATAATGTAAAATTACATGACTTTTATATGTAAAATCGTAAAAATATCGTGTTTTTTCGTGATTTTTCAACTAAAATTATTGAATAACTTCGAAATACGCAATTTTAACACCGTAGTATCTTCGGCAAAGTTGTAGAGTATTGTTCTAACTATATCCTAACGATATTTTCGGTACCTTTTCGGTGCAATTTTCTGGATTTATGAGTAAATTTCTGTGAAAACGGTTAAAAAAACACAAAATCGGTTTGATACACCTTTAAATCTTTATCAATTTGGCTCAATTTTGGACTGAAGACTTGTTTTTGCATGTGGGTTGATAATTTGATGTGTCACGGAGAATCGGAGAAAAAAGTTTCAAAGTGAACAGGTCTAATATCTAATGAGATGAACCAGCCTCGGGCTGAAAATCTCATAAATAAAGACATAAAAAAAAGTATATCTAAATACAACAAACATTGAGATAACTATCAACCTTTGGTATTAGTGTGTTACATTTTCGTTATTCCCTTCTCTGCCCATAACTGCATAAAAGTCACATTCGACAAAAGTAGGCATTGGAGAAAATGGAGCTCAAAGTTTGCAACTTGCGTTTGCATGGAAAAGGATTGAAATTTCAAAAATATGCCAAACATTCAAAATTAATCCTGTTGCAAAGAAATCTCCTGCAGCTTTTCTTCTATGCTGGGCGAAGAGTTGTAAAAATAAATAGACCAAAATATGATTGGCGGTACGCTATGAGGCCAGTGTGTATTCTCAGTGTGTCTGTTATGCAATTACCTTCGTGAATATTTTGATAATGAAACAAAATGACTTGGTATTTATTTCACATTTTGTAGAACAAACTTGTCAAATTCATTTGGGTGGATGATAGTACTGATAATTTGGAGATGATCCCCGGAAATAACTCAATATTGACAAAAACAGCAAATGTTACAAATATGCAGTTATGGGCAGTTCTGATTGGGATACTCCTTAATTCGGAATATGAAATCATGTCATCCATTACATTCAACATATTACTACCGCTGTTTGACTCGTTGGCGAACCCAACAAACATGATTGCTGTACAACGGCTGAATAAACTGCTCTTAGGCTTAATTTTCATTTTTTTGGCTGAATAAGCCTTGGTGTGGTCGGGAAATTTTCTCTCGACTTTCGGGCATAGTATACCATTGTGCTCGCCACACAATATACAATTCATCCAATGTTTTCTCAGTCATCGCAGTACATGGCGGGCACTGGCGAAATTTTATTCCATTGGCATGTGCATAAAATCTCCGCATATCGTACCGATCAGTGCTTTCCTGTGCTTCAGCAATCACACTCTCTGAGTACTGTTGGTTTTTGCTGCAATCGATTTGTTTCTCTTCTGATCCTGTTACCCTGTACCACTCTCTGCAGCGTGGGTTACTAGTCACTAGCATTCGACTAAATACTGGCGTTATTTCTCTCGTTCGTCACTCGTTGGAACTACTCGTCAAACCAGATATTACGTTACGAGAAATGAACACTCCCAGCTGGTGTATAGAACTGTAACACATTATACCAACTAGAGAAGTCTCACTAATCTTCAGCAAAATCAATATAAAAATAAAAACTCCTAAAATGTTTTTATGGGGGTACGTTGACTCTGCATAACCATCATTCGCCACACTATACTGTTTCCTTCTGAATCGACCTTGGCGCTATTTACGAAAAAGGTAAACGGCTGTAATTGAACGCCACTTTGTAGTCCGAGGAAATCCCTCTTACTACCGTAAAGTATACCGTCGTCATCATCAGATGTTCCGCTTCATTTAAACGATGATCTGGCCTTTCTCCGGCACCTCTGATGGTGCCCATACAGGTAGGTGGTGGTAGGCAAGTTCGAGAGACGACAGGGACCATCATCGCTCATTCATGAAATGCTTGACCTTTCCCCACTTTTGCGAAGAAGTCAATTATTGTTGTTCTTCATTTTTCGCTGCAGTCCAGTAGGTGCATGCTAAGCTATACGCTTCAGACAGAGCTTATCGCATACATATTTATGCGACACGGCTCTCATCTTCGGCTTTCTTGCAGCGAGGCATGTTTCATTTCCATTACAATACACTCCGGGCTACCGCTGTTACCTAGGTACTGTGTTCATTTACCGGTGAAAATAATTCACAACCGTTTATGATGGGCGTTGTTGGGGGGGAAATGCAAGGTATTTTAACCGGTTTCCATCAGAGGAGAAGAAGAATACAGTAATCTGATGCTGTTGGCCGACTTTATATGGGGTGGTTTCGACCTACGTTGTTTTCAAAACGTTCTCATCTACGCAGTGTATGCAGACCTGGCACAAACCTGCGTTCATTGAAGTTTTCTAACTTTCTCATGACGTCGATGATGTCGGCGAAATGCCGTCCATCCATCAGAACGTGGTGGATTTGCGATTCCGTCTGCTGTGGTGATCTCCAGGTGTAACGATAAGGGAGGCTGTGGTGGAAAAAGGTGCAGTATTTGCCATGTTTTTGGAGGCAGCGAAATCGATGAGTCGCAGGCCGTTCTCGTTCATCAGTTGATGGGTGTCAAACTTTCCAATCGTCGGCCTGAATTCCTCCTCCTGGCCTACCTAAGCGTTTAGGTCTCCTATGATGATGTTGACATCGTGACTTAGGCAGCGGTCGTACGCACGATCTAACTGCGCGTAGAATCCGTACTTATCATCAGTACTTCCGGAGTGTGGACTATGCACGTGGAACTAATCTGCGTCCTAAATCGGGGGGTTTACTGTGGATGCTGGATGCATCCATAGTCTCACACGCATTACTGACTGACTGCATTGAGGGAGCCCCCTTACGTCATAGGATCAGTTGCACTTTTTGCGGCGACTTTCAAGCTCTCTTTCAACGATTCCGCTGCGGTGCTCGGTGTTCGACTCGGTGCTGCATATGATCGTTGGCATTTCACATGTTGTTGGTCAAAGATCGTGGCAGATTTGACACACGAGCATCGGTTCGGTATATTATGTCATGGTACCTTGCTGGGGACCTTGGCGTATGTAGGGCGAACTCATTAGCAGAATTCAGGTTTCTGGGGGAATCGGGGCGACCTCTGTATAAAGTAGTTGTTGGAATGAGGTCAGAGGGTAAATTTTCGTTAAATTACCACTCAGTCCTATGGGCTCACACCCTCATTATAGATGTCTCTTAATGCCAAATGCATTCTAAATTGTAATAATTTTCCGTTATTTCGCGCTAAAGGCCGTTATCGTTCAATTACTCAATATTTAATCATAATTTTTCACGGTTTTTGAACGGTTTGTACATAACCCAAGATATCATTAGCACTATATTTCGCATTTTTTGGCACACAGAGCTATTAGGCGGCCAATATAGAGCGTGTGGGCTTCTTATTAGCATTATAATAGTTCTGAGGTGAGTAATAGTGCCTCGTGGTTACTTGGGAAGTATTCGAGAGCAGTATAGTATAGCCTCCGGTGGATGAACTTTCCATATTTAACTACTAGATGCCAGTACACGCTGTTTGAGTCGCAACTCCTTAATGAACAGATGCTCGGAACGAAGATCCTCAACCAAGCTGAAGTTAGAAGGTACTTCTGAGAACTAAAGCTATGTAGAATGTACATTCCAGGTTGTCGACGCATTATTTATCATCTCTAACATAATCATTAGCATTGACATTAGCATTAAGCAAGTCACTAATTCATAGGTGGTACAGTCCCAGACCGCTGCAAAACGGTGAGTCGATAAGGAGAGCGTCCAATATAGCTCTGGTCCTCACAAGTTCCTACCTCATGCTTCCACGGGTCAAGCGATGACAAAGACCGTCAGCTAAGAGTTGTGTGCTTAGCTGGTAGTGCAGCCTGGGCACTGTTGTCCTTCTGACTTTAGCTAGATTGAGGAGGTACGATCCAAGTGTCTGTTCACTGTGGCATCCTAGTATTTCAGTGTGAGTGAGTTACGCATCTGGAGGAGAGTGTCGAGCATGAGTGGACTAAACGGGATGTTGAGGCCGAGCTGCTGCGTGCTCCGGTGACGAAGAGACCGCGAGTTAAATAGGATTTTTAATACCTGGAATAGTTGGAATACCACATTGGCGATCCTGCCATGTAAATGGCAGTACAGTTTTGTGAGTTTTAGTTGGATAGCCGTGTTAAAATGAAAGATACAGTTCGGACTTATTTCCAAAGTGTGAGTATAAACAAAGAAAAGTGAAAAAATAAGAGGGTTCATGTGGCATGGTTGCCAGAAATGTTGCATTTGATATCTTGCGCAGAGTTTCAGCTCATTGCCAAGCATCAAATCGAACTTGAAGCAGGGCCAATGTTTTTCTATTGAGTCGGAAGTAGTTCAATGCTTTCATGCACAAGAAGAATGTTACCGTTGCTTGCGCAGAGTTTCAGCTCATTGCCAAGCTTAAAAGTTGCACCGGGTAAAGCCCATGGTCAACGAATGTATTGCGTCGAGTTTAGCTCATGGCCAATACGATGAAAAAAAAATCAAAATGACTTGCGTAGAGTTTCAGCTCATTACCAAGCATTTTGAAATGGTTGAGCCGGGTGAAGCCCATGGCCAACCAGTTCAACATTTCTGTTGGGTGCAGATCGGTGATGGTTGTGCAGAAGTTTAATCAGAGTCGAAAAAAAACAAGCAAATTGTTGAACTTGTTTCCAAAAAAAAAAAGAGAAAGAACAGTTACTATCACAAAATCAAAAAGCATCCAGAAATGTCTGGCAAATTGTAATGCAGTAAGACGGTTGGTTTTTTTTCAGTAATGAAAAAAAAAAAAGATAAAACTAAGCAATAGCTAACAAAATGTGACAAATATTTGAAAATATAATTAACTGGCTGCACTGCACTGCACTCAGGGATGCTGTCAGTTGAGAAGATGGTTCATTTCATGTGATAGTGTGAGTGAGAGGTGCAAACGAACGTTTTTGACGTTTTCCTTTTTGAACTGCATCTGCATCATCTGCATTCGCAATCGACCCAGCAATGACGTCGGCGACTACTGGACCATCCGTAGTTTCTCTTGACTGCACGGTGTACATTATCAGTTCCCGGTGAAATCATCCCGTTTGTTGGCAATAAGTTACTAAAAACTAAATACTGGAGATTGTGATTTAAGATTTTCTTCGAATGCACAGGGGAATGAACGTGGAAAATAGCGGATGTTTTTTTTTATGGCTACTAGTGTGCGGTGAGGTAGTCCGTGTTATTAAAGTGCTCAATCGCGGGTGATTTTAGTTCTTTGGAGGTACGGAATGTTTTGATTTCCTAATGTTTTGTTTCAAGGTGTCAATGCTTTCATTAAAAAAAAAAAACCTGGTGTAAGCCTAATAATTTGGCTACACATTTATGAAACGCTCAGATGGAATATAAACAACAAACTAAAGCTCTGTTACAATGTTTATATTTGTGAAGTGCTTGTTAGCGGCATCAGTGATGTAGTGATAAGCGTGGATGTCTCACCCCAGTCGGTCTAGTTTTCAATTCTAGACGACGCCGTCGATATTTTTGAGGCATGGACCAAAAAAGTCACCATTTTTAGTGAAGAGACTGGTTGTTTTTATTTAAATTGGATGATTTTATAATTGTTTTCTTTTCAACGCTATGATCCATTTTACGAGACGTTTCGGATCAGCTGATCACTCATTTCATGAATGGAAATTTGACAGCAGTTCGCGTCCAAGCCCGTGAATGTGAATATCAATATCAACACTGTTGTCGTTTCGTTAAAAAGACTAGTAGGTATTCAACAAAAATGATCATCTGAAGAAGAATATCTGCTGAAAATATGGATACATAAATTGCTATAATAAAGATTCAAAATAGAAAAAAAAACTACATTTTTTTGTGTGCAAAGGGAGAAGCAATGTGATAATGATACGGCCTAAATACACTTGTTCGTATGAATTGGCATTATAACTACTACAGATGCATGGCATTCATTAAGAATGGATTTACTGCAAAGATTAGCTGCATTATTTTGCACACACTACAGCGAAACTTTAGAGTAATCTGTTTTTCATATGGTGACCGTTCATATTATATTGGTGATTCACGGTTAGCCAGTATACAGGTTGTATAGTCTCATGAATCCAGATTGTTTATTGTAGATACAGAATCAGGTTGGATAAACCGAACATTTTCTGCAAAGGGAGGATGTGGCATCCTAGTATTTCAGTGTGAGTGAGTTACGCATCTGGAGGAGAGTGTCGAGCATGAGTGGACTAAACGGGATGTTGAGGCCGAGCTGCTGCGTGCTCCGGTGACGAAGAGACCGCGAGTTAAATAGGATTTTTAATACCTGGAATAGTTGGAATACCACATTCACCAAGGAGGTGCGGCTCAAACAGCGTCTGTTCTGGCATCCAGCGGCTGAGTAAGAAACGTTGCACCACGCCCAGCTAGATCCAAGGTGGTAGCCCCATCAGCGTGGTCGTCCCAGAGTTGGTTGGGACCACGGTGCTCCATTTACCGTTATTATAAATTAAAATATACCATCAAAACCTGAAACGCCATTCTCTTTATTTATCTATCCTACACCTCTGGGCAAATTTTTAAAATCATCGTTGGGCGAAATTTTGAGTTACGCCCTTTTAAAGGGCCTAACCTCTAAAAAATCGAGTTTTCTATAGAATGACACCAGATTTCATAACAGAATCATGAATTAAAGGCATCAATAACAGAAATTATCATAAACAACATTGAAATTTGGTAGTATGCATCCATATGAATATCGGTGGAGTGCATTTTGTATCAAAATGTGTCATTACGGCTATAGAAAACAAACATTACATTGGTGTAACAAATTCAATTAAAAGTATATTGTATTGTGATTCCACATGTCAAAAGATGTTCATATTACTGTCAGTCATAGCGATAGTATTCACATGCATATCAGCACCAACATTTCAAAAAGACGTAACTGATCTTTAAAACAATATCTTCTCCCATAGCTGTAGATCGTATTTCATCTTCCCCGAACACCAACAACCACTATCGGAAAGAATTGCATTTCCTCCGTCCAGTAGTGGTTGTTCATTGCAACGGAGAGATAAAGGTTTGGTTTCGGCAAGCAGTTTCGCCATTTTGAAATGTTAGCACCGATATATGAAGAGCATACACTCTCTATACAGAAAATCTGCTTTAAAAACAATAGTCAAATATGGGCAACCTCAAAATAAACAAAAAGTAATATGTCTGTGTGCCAAACGGCTTAAGTTAAAAGTATAGAAAACCAAAACATTGAAAGGCCAAAAGACAAAAAGTCGAATCAGGCTTCAAATAATCACACATAAAATGCTGCATGAAAATTCTTTCTTTTTTTTTTGAAATATGTAGGTAAGACCTTTTGTCCCTACTATTTTTATTTTTTTCGACCTACTATACATTACAAGAAAAATTATCGTGTAAAGTTATGCAAAAATATAAATAGATATGCGCAGTTACATTTAATCGTTTCAATGTCTTCTGCGCCGTCAATCAATAGCTATTTTCCGCATTTATTGTAGAAGACACGGACACGATAGCGACTATCTATTAGCAATTTTGAACATTTTTGTGCGATAATCTACGGCGAAACGCGCAATATTGTCTTCGATTTTTTTTGCATTTCTATAGAAGCATAGAGCATTTCAAGAACGCGTAACTACTTTCCAAAACAACATATTTTTTCAAAGCTGTGGCGTGGCACTTCTAGAAAAAAAGAATGCTCCTCTTTCGATGGCTTACATTTGAGGGGTGACATGTAATCTACATCCATAGAAGCAGCCGTATCATCAACCAGTTACGCCCTTCTGAAATCCTGAAGCTGAAAAGACAAACCGTTCAAATCTGGAGCAACATTTGAAAAGGGCATACAAGCATTGGTAAACAATGATTTCACACGTCGCTCCTGAACCCCCATCAACTTATTCACACAAACTAAGACAGTTTTCAGATAGAGCAAACATCGATCTTTCGGATAACGGTGTTCATTTGCGTGGGTGGGCTGCTGTTAGGCCCTCGAAGCGATTTCGAAAAAAGGCACAAAACCTGTTGGGCCTTTTACAAATGTTGCTCCAGGAATGAAATAAAAAATGAAATACAATAGGTCGAAGAAAAGTTAAATTAGTAGGGACAAAAGGTCTTACTTACATATTTTAAAAAAAGAAAGAATTTTCACCCAGAATATTATGTTTGATTGTTGCCTGTTCCGACTTTTTGTCTTTTGGCCTTTAGATATTTTGAATTTCTATTCTTATAACTTAAGATATGTGGCACACAGACATATTTCTTTTTGTCTAATTTGTGGTTGCTCATATTAAATATTTTTGACAAATTTTGACTATTGTTTTTAAGGCAGATTAGCTGTATAGAGAGTGTAAGCTTGGTGCTAACATTTCGAAATGGCGAAACTGCTTGCCGAAACCAAACCTTTATCTCTCCGATGCAATGTACAATTACTTACTGGACGGAGGAAATGCAATTCTTTCCGATAGTGGTTGTTGGTGTCCTGGGAAAGATGAGATTTGATCTGCTATGGAAGAAGATATTGCGTTGAAGATCAGTTACGTCCTTTTGAAATGTTGGTGCTGATATGCATGTGAATACTATCGCTATGACTGACAGTAATATGAACATCTATTGACATGTGGAATCACAATACAATATACTTTTAATTGAATTTTTTACACCAATGTAATGTTTGTTTTCTATAGGCCCTTAGAACTTCTACCGTATATTGTCGTAATGACAAATTTTGATACAAAATGCACTCCACCGATATTCATATGGATGCATACTACGAAATTTCAATGTTGTTCATGATAATTTCTGTTATTGATGCCTTTAATTAACGATTCTGTTATGAAATGTGGTGTTATTCTATAGAAAACTCGATTTTTTAGAGGTTAGGCCCTTTAAAAGGGCGTAACTCAAATTCGCCCAACGATGATTTTAAAAATTTACACAGAGATGTAGGATAGATAAATAAAGAGAATGGCGTTTTAGGTTTTGATGGTATATTTTATTTTATAATAACGGTAAATGAAGCACCGTGGGGACGTTACACGCAAAAAAAATCCGTTCCGATATACGTGCACTCCCAGTCACGGCAACGGAAACAAACGGGAACTATGCATAGCAACGATAACAACAATAAGAAATGTACACCGTGAACTAGATGTCACGGTTTCTAGAACGCCCATACTGACAGCTGGAACTAGTTCCAGTTCACGGTGTATATTTGCTTGTTCTCATGTTTGCGTTTGTTTGTTCACGTTTATCAGAACGGTTTTCTGAGCGTGTAAACAGAAATGGCACGATGGCCCTCCGGCGAGACAGGAGTGTTGGCGTAGGCCCAATAAGCCACCCGTAAAAATCCCCATTGCGAATAACATAGGAGAAAATACGACTCGATACAATCGGCAAAGACCCACGCGACGAAATAAGGACTACGATTGGAAACTTGGAACATGGAATTGCAAGTCACAGCCGATCAACGCAAGGATGTGCATGTTGAGAGTTAAGGGTCATTTCTTCAACTACAGCATCATCAACGTCCACTGCCCACACGAAGGGAGACCCGATGACGAGAAAGAAGCGCTCTACGCGCAGTTAGAGCAAACATACGATGGTTGCTCGCCGCGTGACGTGAAAATCGTTGTCGGCGACATGAACGCGCAGGTAGGAAGGGAGGAAATGTACAGGCCGGTAATCGGGCGAAACAGCCTGCACGCCGTATCGAATGATAACGGCCAGCGATGCGTAAACTTTGCAGCCTCCCGTGGTATGGTAGTCCGAAGCACCTTCTTCCCCCGCAAAGATATCCACAAAGCCACCTGGAGATCACCCGACCATCAAACAGAAAACCAAATCGACCACGTTCTAATCGACGGTAAATTCTTCTCAGATATAACCAACGTCCGCACGGTGTCAGGCCATTCGGCCGAAGGTCATTAGGCCGAAGGCCATTCGGCCGAATGGTCATCAGGCCGAATGGTCATTGGGTCTTCTTCTTGCCGTTACGTCCCCACTGAGACAAAGCCTGCTTCTCAGCTTATTAACTGAGAGCTTCCTCTGCAAATGACCATTTTGCATGTGTGTATCGTGTGACAGGCACGAAGATACTTTATTGATGCTGAATCTACTGATATTTTACCCATGAATTTTTCCTTCTTTTAAATATAGGCTGTTCTTTCTAGTATCATTGCTGAAATAGTTTTTGGCGCTGAAACTGCTGATATTCAATTCATAAATTTTTCCTTCTTTAAAACATAGGCTATTCTTTCTAGTTCCATTGTTAAACTAGTTTTTGTCAAAAATTGTTGGAAAAGGTAAAAACAACGGCTAACTTTCAATTCGTCCTGATGACCATTCGGCCTAATGACCATTCGGCCTAATGACCATTCGGCCTAATGACCATTCGGCCTAATGACCTTCGGCCTAATGACCCAGCATCCGTCCGCACATACCGCAGTGCGAATATAGATTCGGATCACTACTTAGTAGCTGTATGCATGCGCTCAAAACTTTCGACAGTTATCACCACGCGTCGAAGTCGAACGCCGCGGCTCAACATCGAGCAACTTCGTAACGTGGCTCAAGACTACGTGCAGCAGTTAGCATTGGCCCTACCAACGGAAGAGCAGCTTGGCGCAACTACACTTGAAGATGGTTGGAGGGACATCCGCTCCGCCATAGGTAGTACCTCGGCTACAGCACTAGGCTTCGCGACTCCGAATCACAGAAACGACTGGTACGACAGCGAATGTGAACAGTTGAAAAACGAGAAGAATGCAGCATGGGCGAGAATGCTGCAACACCGTACGAGAGCGAATGAGGCACGTTACAAACAGGCGCGGAACAGGCAGAACTCAGTCTTCCGGATGAAGAAGCGCCAGCAGGAAGAACGCGATCGCGAAGCGATGGAAGAGCTGTACCGCGCTAAGGACACACGAAAGTTCTACGAGAAGCTGAACCGCTCGCGCAGAGGCTTTGTGCCACAAGCCGACATATGCCAAGATAACCACGGGAATATTCTCACGAGCGAGCGTGAGGTGGTCGAGAGGTGGCGGCAGCATTACGATGAGCACCTCAATGGCGACGTTGCAAGTACCGAAGGTGGCGTGGTAACAGATCTAGGAGTATGTGCACAGGACGAAAGACTTCCGGCCCCTGACCTTTGAGATTGAGGAGGAGGTTGGCCGGTTGAAAAACAACAAAGCCGCTGGAGCGATCAACTACCAAGCGAGCTTCTAAAATATGGTGAAGAAGCACTGGTGAGAGCACTACACTGGGTCATTACCAAGATTTGGGAGGAGGAAGTAATACCGGAGGAATGGATGGAAGGTATCGTGTGTCCCATCTACAAGCAGGGCGACAAGTTGGATTGAGGGAACTACCGCGCGATCACACTACTAAGCGCTGCCTACAAGATACTCTCTCAAATTTTATGCCGCCGTCTATCACCGATTGCAAGAGAGTTCGTGGGGCAATATCAGGCCGGATTTATGGGTGAACGCGCTACAACGGACCAGATGTTCGCCATCCGCCAGGTGTTGCAGAAATGCCGCGAATACAACGTGCCCACACATCACTTGTTCATCGATTTCAAATCGGCGTATGATACAATCGATCGAGAACAGCTATGGCAGATTATGCACGAATACGGATTCCCGGATAAACTGATACGGATGATCAAGGCGACGATGGATCGAGTGATGTGCGTAGTTCGAGTATCAGGGACACTCTCGAGTCCCTTCGAATCTCGCAGAGGGTTACGGCAAGGTGATGGTCTTTCGTGCTTGCTGTTCAACATTGCTTTGGAGGGTGTAATAAGAAGAGCGGGGATAAACACGAGTGGGACGATTCTCACGAAGTCCGTTCAGCTGCTTGGTTTCGCCGATGATATTGATATTATTGCTCGTAAATTTGAGACGATGGCGGAAACGTACATCCGACTAAAGAGTGAAGCCAGACGAATCGGATTACTCATTAATGTGTCGAAGACAAAGTACATGATGGCAAAGGGCTTCAGCGAGGAATCAGCGCGCCCGCCACCTTGAATTCATATCGACGGTGATGAAATCGAGGCGGTTGAAGAATTCGTGTACTTGGGCTCACTGGTGACCGCCGACAACGACACCAGCAGAGAAATTCAGAGGCGCATTGTGGCAGGAAATCGTTCATACTTTGGACTCCGCAGAACTCTACGATCGAATAAAGTTCGCCGTAACACGAAGTTGACTATCTACAAAACGCTGATTAGACCGGTCGTTCTCTATGGGCACGAAACATGGACCCTACGTGCAGAGGACCAACGCGCCCTTGGAGTTTTCGAACGGAAGGTGTTGCGTACCATCTACGGCGGAGTGCAGATGGAAGACGGGACTTGGAGAAGGCGAATGAACCACGAGCTGCATCAGCTGCTGAGAGAACCAACCATCGTCCATACCGCGAAAATCGGGAGGCTACGGTGGGCGGGTCACGTCATCAGGATGTCGGATAGCAACCCGAGTAAAATGGTTCTCGAGAGTCATCCGACCGGTACAAGAAGACGTGGTGCGCAGCGAGCTAGGTGGGTCGACCAAGTGGAGGACGATCTGCGGACCCTACGCAGAGTGCGGAACTGGAGACAAACAGCCATGGACCGAGTGGAATGGAGGCGGCTACTATGTACAGCAGAGGCCACCCCGGCCTTAGCCTGACCAGTAAGGTAAGTAACAGTCCCAGACCGCTGTTAAGAGATTGCCTTCTTCCCGTCCGTTACCAAAGCACACAGATTTGGGACTAATCACTGACTCTAATAAAAGATTGACGCAAATTTCCAACGGCTGAGAGCGGTCCTGGCCACGTCCTTGCATCAGCTGAGGGATGGGAAAGGAATATTAGTTGGACACCTATGAAAGGTATGCAGATCTCTCTATGTCCTAGGTGTCACGGGAATTTGGGTATTTGGAAGGGTTAAGTCCAAAGGATACGTTTGGACAACGTTTAGGCGAGGTACAGGATCAGACTCACCAAATTATACGAATCCCAGTACTCTCGAGACGAAATTTTTGACTTCCATTTGCTTGTCCCGGGACATCCAGCAGCAATATCACCAAAAACTCCAGACGACGTTGCGCCGATGGGAATAAGACAAACTCTCATGACAATCGCGAATTATCCGGATATCAATTAACAAGCACTTTTCGAGGCAAAATTTGCAACACCAGCCGTTTCTTTTTTTCAGTTCGGCCGACCATAATCAAAAGAACGCGGAGTAAATAAAACGCGTGACATTTTCGAAAACGCATCTGCTCACGCGCACAGCCTGCTACCATCCGATTATTTATCAGCTCTATATAGAGCTCTAATATTCACACAAAAAATAAAATAAAAATGTAGAATAAGTAATGAACGGACAGGATTATTCAAGATATTTATAAGACTACTACTAGACTATGATCTGGTCACAACGCTAATGATAATTACACGTGTGAAACATTGTAGTAATGTGATCCACTTACTTGCAGCGCAATAGTTCACACGTTGTTCAATGTTATGGTTGGCATGTCGAGGATAACGGCGGTAGTAGCTGGTCAACACTTGCGAAACATCATAAGGTACCTGCGAGGGACCCTACTGAATGCGCCATGCATTTGCCCAGCCGTTGTTGAGTCACACACGTCGGACAGGCAGTCTGGTTAGGCTCCTTCGGTACTCCACCACCGTCGCCGCTCTGTCGAGGTCCACTTGCTCACATTCGTCAAATGTGGGGCAATGCAGTTCACACTACGCTCCATATGGTCACATAAAATATGACCGGTGTATGTATACCTAATTGAGTTGAGAAAAGGTACACGCATATGGTACATATAAAACCACAGAAAAACAGGGCTATCAATTTCAGACCTCACTCACGGTAGCAGACAGCCGACAGCCAATGACAACGAAAAAAAACGTAAACAAAGCTAGAAAATAATAACACCGAATAAAAAAAACAGAATAGGAAATATGTAAGGTACTGGGGCTGACCGACCGTTCGATGGTCAGTACCTTGTGTTTTACTTTTTCACCTTCGCTTACGCCAGCGGTTTTCAGATCGTGCACCGCGGTGCACTTGGTGCACCGCAAAGTCTCGACAAGTGCACCGCAAGGCATATCAAAAGTCCTGCCATTACTTAAATGAACAATTTTCGAAAATGCCTTGTGGTCCACTGCAAAACGAATTTCCGATCGATCGCTGTATAAATTTCCAAGGTTCTTGCCGAGGGAGAGATTTGATTACCCTTGATTTACAAGATTCAATTATTTTACAAGGAATCTGTATTGCATCTTCAATAACTTCGCTGAAAATCTCAAAAGAAATTCAACCTGTTTTTGCTACGAATTCTCGTATGATCTGGGAAAGGTTCTATCAAAAATCTCGCAAGCAGCTTCCAAGAATTTCTCTCAATTTACCACTGCTTTTCGTATTTGATATTTTTGAATTTTGATTATTTTTGTATTATGTACCTTCAGATTTCCTTATGAATCGGCTAGGAAACAAGAATGAAATTTACCCAAAATCTTGTCAGTTATTGCAAATTTGCCAGGAATCTTACGAGAATCTAGTTATAGTTGAAAAATCCTAAAAATGATTCAAGGGTAAACACAGGAATTCGTCGAGGTTCTTGTTTACTTGTTAGGAATCCACCGGGGATTCTTGTTGTCCGAAAACTTTCAAGAATACCCTCAACAACAGAAAAAAAATGTCTTAGAATAATTAACAGTTTCACTCGTAGTAAGCTCCGACAAGTTATAAAAAAGCTAACCAATATTACACCGTCTATCCCCGTTAGTTTGACCGCATCTAATCTGAACACTTTTTAATTTGACCCCCGCTAAAATGCACATCGTTTAAACTGAAAATGATTCAAACGTTATGAGCAGAATATGAAATGGAGTGAATCAGAACGCAGGATTAAAAAAAAATAGTAAACCGCCCTTAGGGTTACTAGAAGTTCAAACGAAAATTTGGTTGGTTTGCATGAGGAGTCGTTCAAACAACGCGGGATGACGGTTATCATATCAATTGAAAAAGTATCTCAACATATATCGTTGCACCAGGAAGACACTTTGACAGCGTTTTTAAGAAAATCTCAAATCGGATTCTCTGACTATAATGAACAGGGGCACCGCGAAGCAATTCATTTTACAAAAGTGCACCGCGAGCCAAAAGGGCTGAAAACCCCTGGCTTACGCAATAATTACGGTAACACTTGATCGGTTTATATGGGCTACTCTCGCCGGCGGTACGCGTCGGATCGTCTTCGATGAATACAAATTTGATTGATGAATGAGGAGGAATCAAACATCAACCCCTGAACGGAACGGACGATGATGATGATCGATCGGCGAAAGGAAGCAACAAACGCAAGCGAAACAGATCTACGTGGTGCCAATTTTGAATTGATTGGATTGGAACAAATGCTGTTAAAAGCGGTTATATTGTACTGTGAGGAGCATTACTAATTAGTTCACTGTGACAATAGATCCGTCAAGTGTTTTAAAATTGCCTAATTTTATTTATTTCTTGATTTCAGACTATAGAGATAAGTGACATTTCAACACACGAACACTAGCGCAAGTTTTTCCTCACACAAAAGTGCACGCCGATTGAAAGGCTATTCAGATTGCATATGCAAATATTACCCAATCGAATTGGGTAAAACGGGCAAATAATGATAAAACTAACGTCCGGGGCAAGAGTGCAAATATTTTCCTCGCAGTTTCACAACTACATCTACAAAAAAGGCACGCATACATTTGAACGTGATTACCTCTATAAGGCAATCCATGAGACAGATGCGATCAGCTGATTTTTCTTGTTTACCATGTGTTTTTGACATCCGATGATCGGGGTGACAGTTGAACACAAAAGAATTTGTTAAGCGCCGACGACACTTGACGAAACATTGTTAAGTTGTACTCACACTGTGTTTACACTTTTGGCTGTCACCCCCATCGTGAAAAGTCGTCATGGATTGCCTTATTTCATAAATATCTAGTGTTTGGGAAGATTCAAAAATTATGTCCATCGTTTTTCGGGATTTCTAAACCCCCCCTCCCCCTTCTGTCACGCAATTTCCCTATACACAATACACGTACTGTCACACTTTTCTAGACCCCCCCCCTCCCCCAAATGTTGGACGTAATTTTTGAACGTTCCCTTTATCAAATGATTACTAAACCTTGTTCGTGTCGGAAAAGAGTAGTGACAGCCAGTCCTGAAAATGTCATTTCGACATATCTAAATTCAACCACATCCAGCTCATTTTAAAAGCTCAACCTGAGAATATGGTATATGGAAAACTTGTGCGACTAGACCAGTTCTACAGGAAAATCACTCTTTTTGGAATATTTAAGGTAAATGTCACGGACTACCTTCGAAAAATGCCAATTGATATTCACCATGAATATCATTCGCATTTTTCGACGGTAGTCCGTGACATTTATATTAAATATTCGAAAAAGATCGATTTTTCCGTGACTTTCTTGTAGAGCTGGTCTAGCTGCACAAGTTTTGCATATACCATATTGTCAGGTTGAGCTTCTAAAATGAGCTGGATGTAGTTGAACTTAGATATGTCGAAATGACATTTTCAGGACTGGTGACAGCCCCCTGGTGAGATCAGCGAAGGGTCACCGCTGTGGTCGATGATGATTTCGATCATGACAGATGATTGTGATTGTTTATGTGTGTATGTGTTTGTAAGAGAAACAACTAACGAAGCAAAACTGTTGATATGATTATGACTATAGATGTTTGTTTATCCAGTCCGTACTAAATGTCCATAGATTAAAGTTCACTGAAAATAATCGACACGCCTCATCCATGTTCTTTTTCACGTTAATTTATCGTTTAAAACAGCAAGCTATATTAACGTGTAATTCTTTTGAATCAGATGTTGAATAGTTTAGGTTCTAAACCACTGGCTTTTACACATGATTTGAACGTGTTTGACAGTGTGTTTATGTATCGATAATGGAAATGGTTCGCCTACCACTTAATGTACATCACCGTACTCGCTCGCGTTAAGTATGTCTAAGCATACTTCATTTTTTGGAGATCAGGAACCCGCAGCAGGGTGCCTGCAACTGATATACTAAGAAAATTGACATTTATGATGCCAGATTAACGTGTTTTACACATGATTTCGAAAGGCAATTTTATGACTGGTTTGACACGTTAAAATCAGATGTTTTCCAAGTGGTGAAAATTCATGTTTGAAACATGTGGCTCGAACGTGTAGAATATTTTCAGTGTTGTTGACAAAACGCAATCTGAGTTATCTTTTTTCGTGTCACGAATTCCATGACGTTGATCGGTCCGGTAGATCCGTAGTACAAATCCGTGACCGTTACGCTGAAGCTACCAACAGTTCGTGCATTAACGCACACCCATGAGCGATGATGTTGGATACCTGTGCGTGCCATGTTGACCCCAATGCATGACTATAGATATATCTAAGAAATAGGACTATGTTTTGCCAAAAGAATTCATGAAATCGAAACTGTTTTAAAGGATCTATTTTTCAATGGTGATGGATTTCAATGCGTGTTCCATTAAAACACACTGAAAATATTCTACACGTTCGAGCCACATGTTTCAAACATGAATTTTCACCACTTGGGGAGCGTCCATAAATTACGTCACGCAAAAATTGCCCATTTTCAACCCCCCCTCCCCCCTATGTCACACTTTTTGTATGAGACCTCTGAAATTTTTGTAATGGTTGTCACACCTTACGGAACCCCCCCTCCCCCCTAAAAGCGTGACGTAATTTATGGACGTTCCCTTGGAAAACATCTGATTTTAACGTGTCAAACCAGTCATAAAATTGCCTTTCGAAATCATGTGTAAAACACGTTAATCTGGCATCATAAATGTCAATTTTCTTAGTATATCAGTTGCAGGCACCCTGCTGCGGGTTCCTGATCTCCAAAAAATGAAGTATGCTTAGACATACTTAACGCGAGCGAGTACGGTGATGTACATTAAGTGGTAGGCGAACCATTTCCATTATCGATACATAAACACACTGTCAAACACGTTCAAATCATGTGTAAAAGCCAGTGGTTTAGAACCTAAACTATTCAACATCTGATTCAAAAGAATTACACGTTAATATAGCTTGCTGTTTTAAACGATAAATTAACGTGAAAAAGAACATAGATGAGGCGTGTCGATTATTTTCAGTGCATATTTCTGGTTTGCCTTGAAGTCAACGGTTTGGAGGTGTAGAAGTTGACGATATTGCGTCAACAAGTGATACCTAGTGATTTTTAGAAGTAGTTTAGTTTCGTGTGACTATCTCATTGGTAATAGATATCGACGATAGTTGATTTTCCGTTGATGTAATACAATATCAACTATCAGGATTTCGACTGTTTTCAAATAAATGTAAAAACCAGATATAAATTATAGTTTAAAATGTTTATTTATAATTAAGCTTTTTAAAATTAGTGCGAACTAGACGGGCTTGGTGGTCTAGTGGCTACCGCTTCTGATTCATATGCAGAAGGTCCTGGGCTCAACCCCAGACCCGTTCCTTTCCTTCTACTTTGTATCTTACCATCCACTTTCTCTATATGTACTCTCTATATATACAACTCATGTATATTCATATGTTCATAGCCATCGCTAGAACAAGAAACGGTTCAAAAACCGTTTCCCTTCCTTCCAAATTTTACAGCACAGTGTCAATCTATCAGATAACGTCTACAAGTTATGTAACTAAGCGAACTGTGACGCTGGATGAATCTCTGGAGGAATTCCTGCAGAAATCCTCGCAGGAATTCCTGAAGGAATCCTGGGGGGATCTTTGCAGAAATTTGTGGAGAAATCCCTGGAGGAATCTCTGAAGGAATTCCTGAAAAATTTTGAAGGTATTCCTGAAGAATTTCCTTGAAGAATTTCTAAAGAAATCCCCAAAAATCCTGGAGGAATGCCTGGAAGAATTCCTAGAGATATTCCTGTAGGAATTGCTGGAGGAAATTCTAGAGGAATTCTAGAAATAATTACTGTATACATTTCTTGAGGAATCTGCAGAGAAATTCTGGGAGATTTATATTTCTGAAAAAATCCCTGAAGGAGTTTCTCAAGGAATCTCTATAGGAATTAATGTAGAAATCCTCGAATGAATCCTTGAATAAATTTGTGGAAGAATCTCTAAAAGAATTCCTGGAGGAATCCCTGAAAAATACCTGAAGGTATTCCTGGGGAATTTTCTGGAAAATTTTTCGTAGAAACTCCAAAAGGATTTGCTGGAAGAGTCCTAAGAGGAACTTCTGGAGGATTTCCTGGAGAAATCTTGGAAGGATTTCCTGGGGGAATCTCTGGGAAAATTCCTAGATAAATGCCTGGAGAAATCCCTGATAAATTCCTGCGGGTATTCCTGGAGAGTTTCCTGAAAGAATTTCTGAAAAAATCCCCAAAAGATTTTTTGGAAAAAATTCTGGAGAAATTGCTGACACAGTTTCTGAAGGATACCCAGGAGCAATTTCTGGATCAATTCCTAGAGAAATTGCTAGAGGAAATCCTAAAGAAATTCTTGGAGAAATTGCTCGTGTATTTCCTGGAGGAGTTCCTGGAGAAATTTCTAGATAAAATCCTGGGGGAATGCCGGGAGGTTTTCCTGGAAGTTTTCCTTTGGGAATTGTTGGAGGAGTCCTTGAAGCACTTCCTGGAGAAGTCTCTGGAGGAATTCTTACAATGTAATTGTTGTTGGACGAGTTTCTGGGGGAACTCTGTGAGATATTTTCAAAAAAAAATCCCCTTAGATAATTCCTGGAGAAATTTCTACTGATATTTCTGTAGAAATTCCTGGAGAAATCCTCGCAGGAATTTCTGAAGGAATCCCTGGGGGAATCCTTGGAGAAATTCTTGGAGAAATCTCGATAAAAATCCCTGAAGAAGCTTCTGGAGGAATTTTTAGCGGAATTCCTGGAGGAACCCCTGCAGCAATTCCTGGAGGAAAATCTGGAAAAACTCTTGGAGGAATTCCTGGAAAATTTTCAGAAGGTATTCCCAGAGAAAATCGTGGAAGAATTTCTGAAGGATTTCCTAAAAAAAATCCTGGATAAGTTACTGACATAATTTATGGTGGAATTCCCTGATTAATCCCTTATGAAATTCCTGAAGGAATCCCTGAAGAAATTCCCAGAGTAATTTCTGGAACAATTCCTCAAGAAGACCCTGGAGAAATTTCTGTATGAAATCCTGGAGGAATGCCTGCATTAATTTCTGGAGCAATCCCAGGAAGAATACTTGAAGCAAACCCAGGAGAAACTCCTGGAAGAACTCTTGGGGAATTCCTGGAGGAATCTATGGATGAGTCCCTGGAGTAATTCCTGGAGAAATCTCTGCAAGAATCCAAGCAGGAATCCCTGGAAGAATGCCTGGAAAATTTCTTGGAAGAATGCCTAGGAGAATTCTTGGAGGTTTCCTTGAAGTAATTCCTGGATGTTATAATAGAATAGTTTTAAGAAGTTGAAATCAATAGATTATTTTATTGAAGAAAGTACAGGGGGTGGCCAAAATGTTTGGGATAGGCAACTTTTTTTTTCTCACAAAAAAGTTGTAACTTTTCATAGAGTGCATCAAAAATTCTCAAATTTTAATTGTTTGTCAATCTATATGTGCATCATTGGTATAAATTTGAGCTCGATTGATAACACATAGGTCACGGTGCCCCCACAGACCGTTATTATAAAATAAAAATGTCCATCCAAACTAAGCTTGGGGCTGGAATCCTAGGGCCATTCTGCACCTCTAGCCATTTTTTTTAATAGTGCTTAGGAGGAATCTCGAGAAATCTAGATTCGATGTTTTATACTAAGAAATTTCAAAGAAATCCATGATATGATTGAGCAATACATATAGCTAAAATACCTACAAAAAAAATGTCCAAAAAGTGGTTAAAGTTGTTTCAAACCAGTTTATGTTTTTTTAAAGTTACATCAATTACACCTATTTACTATTCACCCAACTGACTAAATTGACTTAGGTATATTTTTCTAAGCCATGCACTGGTTTTAACGAAAAAGATCTGTTTTTTTCGTTACTTTCTTGTAGAACTGGTCCAGTCGCACAAGTTTTTCATATACCATATTCGCAGATTTAGATTCTAAAATGAGAGGAAGTGGTTGGATTTAAATATGTCGAAATGACATTTTCAGCACTGCAGACAACTCACAGTTAGAATGTCAGTGTATTTGATTCTAATACATATAAAAACAAAATTGTGAGCATGTGTATAAAATGATAATATAACGAAAAAAAACGCTCTTTGATACACTGTACATTGTGAAAGTTCATTTTGCAAAACGAACTTAATAGCAAATATAATTCATTACAAAGAGATAAACTGAACTGCAGTTGCTATAGATCCAATACAGGTAAGTCCTTCGTTGTGCCTAATCAACGCGTTGTTTTAGGTTCTGTGCTCAGGTTTATTTCGGCGTTTTACGTATTGATACGTGTAAACTTCAATTTATAATATGCCGTGTGCAAAATATGTTGAAAGAGGTTGAAATAAGAAAGATTTTGACACATCAAGACAGGAGTTTAACAGTTTGTAAAATTTCTCGTCGTGTAAGCAGATTGCATCATGCCATTGCAATTTTCTTTTAAGATCTTGATGTTCTACAGGTAAATATCATCTTGTAGCGACTTTTCGAACCCTCTTTGCAGAATATCCTCTTCGATTGAGTGTATTCAGTTTTGTACCTTTTAATTCTGCCCTCTATAGGGCGGCATAGAGGGCGGAATCAAAAGGTACAAAACTGATTACAGTTCTTTGAAGGTAAATATCACTTTATCTCCCTGTCTTTATTCGGTCCCGATGATTTTTGTTCTAAATTTTCTCTCAGTTTGTCAATGTACTATTTTTACAGGTTACTGTACCTGGTGTCCAAGGTGCAAATTATTCTGAGAATGTGAAATTATATCTGTTTGGTGAAGGTTTTTCCTAGTTACGAAAGTTTTTAAATTGGTTTTTCATTTCGATCTCTAAATTCTTCAACAAATTACAGTTCATTCTGCTTATCTCGATCCTATCGAGAAAGGATGGTCCTTCAAAATGCGGCGAAACAACTGTTATTTGTTTAAATAATTATTTGATTGGCTTCTCAAGACATAAAGCCTGTATCCGCAATAATCGGGACACAGAAGTACGGCTGCAGCTCTGTAATGAATCGGTAAAATTGGCCAAATAATTGACTGAGAACTCTTTGGTGTATGTTTATTATCTGTGCCAAATTTCATAAAAATCGATGCATTACTTTTAATTGTGAATAAAAAACAAACAGACGTGGTTTAAAGCATTTTGTACAATCATGACCAATTTTCATTTGCATAAATGATGGTTCTTTTAAGCTACAGTTAAAAGTTCTGTGATGATAATTTTGAAATTTTGTTAACAGTTATGATACTTAAAGAGACACTTTCTTGAAAAATTTCATCCACTTTTATCAATTGGTTTGAAAACTACTGGTGTTGATAGGAGTGAGTGTTAGTGAAATTTTTTCGTGTTTTTCATGTGCGATGTTTGTCTTTGCATAACTTTTGAAGTTCTCTGCCCATTTTCATGAAATTTTCACAGAAGGTAGTTGATTATGTGTATATTATGCCTGCGAAATTTGATGATTATTGGTATAGTACTTTCAATAGTACAATCGAAACAATAAAGGGTGCTGACTAATTGCTGTCTGATGGGGCAAAATCACGTTTAGTCCCAATACATGTTTCGACTATAAAATTGTTGATAGTGCATCGATTTTTTTGAAATTTTGCACATACAACAAATGTAGTTTGAGAGGTTTGTGTTCAAAATTTTTGCCATTTCCTTTTCCAAATTCAAAAGTTACAGCGCTGACAAGCAAAACTAGGGACTGTACAAAATTCAATGGCGCACATTCTACTCTTTCATTGCTACAACAAAAAGTACTGCATCAATTCACATGAAATTTTGTAGGTGAAATGTACACATCTGAAGATGTTATTAAGCCAAATTTGAAAGATTTTCATGCGTTTATTGCAGAGTAATAGCTGTATTTCTGTGTCCCGATTATTGCGGATACAGGCTTTACAAACGCTATTTCTTTTTTATTTATATAGATTTCGACAATGATTTTTCGTTTGGGTTTCCGTTCATTCGGGGAAGGATCATTATACTTTTTTTCTCGTTTCAGAGAGCGAGTAATGGCGCTTAAGCCTAGGCTTTAAACCCAGGACACATGGAGAAATACCTGTGTCCCATCCCAGGAGAAGAGACGCCAACGGAATGTGCATTAACCTTCTTAGCAGCACCACTTCCAACGATTTTATGTTCAAACACCATTTCCCTAAAACGAAACGGTTGGTACGGTTGTCCCCGTTTCTTCCTTCATTCAATTCAAAAAAGTTAGTCAATCATGTTATTCGTAAGTGGTTAACCTGTTGCCTTATGTTTTAGAATTAACTTCGAACCCATTAGTCTAGAAGAAGAGAATATTGGAAGAAATTTTGCTATTTCCAGGATGCTTTTCAATACTGACTGTGCAAGCACTAGAATAGAATAGAATATAATAGAATCTTTGGATTGACTCCTAACAGAATATTTTGTACAATGTTTTGAGGAACTCCTGTAATAATTTTAGCTAAAATTTCCTGTGATGGCTTCTGGAAGATATTCCTGCTGGAATACTTCGAATTAATCCAGTTTGAATTATTGAAGCAATCTCTAGTGGAAATCTTGAAGAAATACATGAAAAAAACCTGAAGAAATCTCTGAAGACACACTTGCAGAAATACCTAAAAGAATTTCTGTTCATATTCCTTTGGGAATCCCTGGAGAAATTCCTGGAGGAATGTCTGGCGAAGCCCGTAGAGGAATTCTTGAAAAATTCTCGTAAGTAATCCATGATGGAATCACTGAAGGAAGCCTGATGGAAAACTTCTGGAGGAATTCGTCGATGCATCCTTGCAGAAGTATCTGTAAAATTTCTGAAGGAATCGTGTGAGGAATTCTGAAAGCATTTAATGAAACAAAGTTTGAAAAAATCACTATCGGAACCCTGCAAGATGTTTGTGTTTGAATTCACGAAGGAAAAACTCCCGGAGAAGTCACTTGAGGAATTTATGAGAGAATTTCTAGAGAAGTTCCTGAATAAATGCCGAAAGGAATTTCTTAAGGTGCCCATAAAATAATTCGTAAAGAAATCCCAGGTATTTAGCTCTTAGCATGACGTTTGTTTGAATTGAATACTATAGTGAAAATTCGTGTAGCAGTAGCACATAACTGCACTTAGCAGCATATGGTACTACAAAATCCTTCTTTTGTCGGCGGAGCACGAAACAACGCAGTGGAATACCGGCGAGGACTTTTCGGATAAGTCGAGTAATTCACACGCGAGCAAACTACTTATATATTCGAGGGATAAAAACAACGACGCGTTATACACGGTAGCGAGGAAACTTCTGGTTTGTGTTGTAATAATAATGTCTCTTGTGTCTCACACCACAATCAAGGTGTCTGCACGGAAGGTGCTGTATGTAGGGTTGTGCAAAAAAGTACAAGGTGCTATATTTATAAGAGGTGAACATTGTACATACCTTCCCAACATATTTTTCCCTACCAGAACCGGTTTCGGCATATCTGGAAAATTTGGCATGCTGTTTTTTAGTATTCCATTAATGACATTAATCACAAAGTTTGGCCATTTAACCAAGCTTGTTATTGAGTAAAATTCTATGATAAGATTGAAGTGGTTCTCTTGGAGAAATACTTGGTGAAATTTACTGTGGTTCTCGAGTGAAAGAGGTTAATAATCGTGGACAAACACCTTAATTATTAGAATTTTTTTTTTTAGATATTTTTTTCTAGAACTCTGAATTATTGATAATCTTTGAGTTGGCTCAAATTTAAAAAAAAAATGTGGCGGTCAGAAGAAGGGGGGGGGCACGCACATATGTTTATTTTGTAGCGGCAATCTGGAAGTGTTGTCGAATCTTATATCTGCAACTGTTGATGTATTTTGGTCGATATTCTAAAGCTACATCCATCTCAATTTAGAAGTTCCTGCTCAATCGTACTATATGGTACTATGAACACATTATTTGATTTGTTCTGTATGTCTAGAGATGTCTGTCATACTTGTATTGAAATATATTATGATAAATGAACGATCTTAAAACCTGGCAAAATAAAGCTTTTGATTTTTTTACTGAACTTTTTGATTGATTGATTGATTGATTTATCTTTATTTGAGAGACTTTCAGCCCTTGGCTGGTTCGTCTCTCAGAGAACTTTTTGAGTGGTACATCGTAAAAATGTATATGTATGGTTTCGATACACGCAAAACAATTGTTGTTTTTCCAACCCCTTCTCTGAAATTCAGCACACCGAGAAGTAGATTGCATAAAACAATTAACACATTAACCCGCCGCACCAACGGCCTTGCGCACGAAACGTGTCTTAGTTTCGTCGTGTCAAAAAAGATTTAACTTTCCGTTATCAAATATTGGCACGAGCGCGCTAAAAAAGACCCAACTGCGCCCCAGCAGTCAAGCATACAAGTACCACATGCACGCTGCGCTATTGGAAGTCATTGGTGGAACGCGCCTTAAAAAGGCGAATAGAAAACGCAGAGCTACAGTGCAGTTTTAGCAAACGACCTCCAGCCATTAATGACCAGCAGTCATCAGCCTCAAAAGTCAGTAGCACGGGTCGGGTCCAACACGCAAACTGAAGATACTGTTAATGAGCCCAGCACCACGCTGCACTGCAACGGTCACAAATCATTTATTCTAGTCGTATGCGCCATGCGCCAAACGCTGCGCTGGCTGGTATGGGCCCACACCCGATTAGTGGGAATGGTCAAAAGTGTTGAATGGGCCACCACCGCCGGTAGCTATACTGGCTGTTGGGAGCTTCTTTAATACAACCATAAGATACACAAAACGTCGTATAACATGCTGAAATGTTCTACATGTAATGACGCATTTCCTCAAATTTATAAATTTGATCGACTGAACCTGAAAGCATTTTCCAAACTTCAATGATACATTTTACTGTTGTAATTATCGCAAAAGCATTTGTCCATGAAAAAACATATTCGAATGAGAAATGTTACGTCGATCAGGGCTCCAGACCAGCTAGCGTTACCTTGTTGCCCATATAGGGTAAGTGTGCCCATCGTTGTGGTATTAAGGTAAATTCATTTAAAAAACAATGATCGTACCATCTAATGAAGGATTGTAAAACGTTAGTTGGTAGTTTTCTATCCAAATTTGCTTGGAAAAATATAAAAACTATCGTTTCTCTCTGTTTTCGATCATAAATCGCTTACCACAACATTAGGCACACTGTTCCTATTATGGAGGTAAAATTTAATTTTGGTTCCTATTGTTGCGGTGTCCCATTGAAATCATATGAGATACCGCAACATTAGGAACACTACCGCAACAATAGGAACACAGCAGCAAAAATTTAAAGGAAAATATTTTTAAAAAAAGATTTTTGGGCAAATCTTAAGCACACAAATGGTGCAATGTCATAATTTAAGCATAATACATCTATTAAAAATGCCCTTTGGTAAAATTTCAGTCGGAAAAGTGCTCAATTGCCACTACCGCAACATTAGGTACTACCACAACGAAGGGAACAATTACCCTAGTTGATTTGATTTGTGTATCGGAAAACCCACCCTTGCTTGGCGCAGCCAGCATGGTACCCATACCGACCGACCCCATGGCAAATGCACATGTAATCTGATTTAGACGCCATAAGGATATTATGAATGCAATTAAAATGCTTCGTAGGTTCGTGGGTAGGTTTTGAACTGATTTAGATTATTAATTCAAAAACGCAACTAAATAAAATCGAAAAATAAATGTGTTGGAACCATACCTACCTATCTACCAATATTGCAAGTGCGCAGTTAAGGTTATGCGCTTATTATGAGTCACGTTTGAAACGGAACTGTCTGCGCACCGCTGCTGTGCATGCTTACGATTGGCATATTAAGCAGAGATCGATTGATGTGGAGTGATAGCGAATGACAAAACTGTAGTAATAAATTCATGATTGAACCCTTGAGGTGGGCTGATTCAACGTTTCAAACTGTGAGTTCTATTCAGCAATATCGTATCAGGGTTGGATTGAAACCGTTACATAGAATTCTCATACGGACGCATCTGCAATGATCGATTATTCTTCGGATTATTTCGCAAAATATGACCATGTTTGAATAATCTCCCGGTGTAGTCCGCTGAAACTGGACTATCAGGTATCACAAGACCGGTACTAGAGGCACGTTATCCTTCATTTGGGACATATGTGCCATCGTCATAATAAAAGTCTATTTCGTACTCTACCTGAGGAAAAAGAAAAAAAAAGGATTGTGGTAGGGATAGGGACAGGTAGGGAAAAAGGAAAAGGTACCCTGGAAGAGGGCACTAAGCGCATAAGCGTGTGGGTTTAAACAGTGCTCTGAAATGGCACTGTAAATTTACACTTACTTGATACTTGATACTTAATGGGCTACAACTCGTAGCGGTGAGTCTACGCCGAACGAAGTATCCGCCTCCACTGGCCTCGGTCCTGGGCCAATCGCTTCCAGTCGCCCTGAACGTTTAGAGTCCTTAGGTCCTCCTCAACTGCAAAAAGCCAACGTGTGCGTGGCCTTCCACGAAGCCGACGACCCCTTCCTGGTTCTCTGCTGAATATAATTTTAGCTTGTCGTTCCTCCGCAATACGAGCTACGTGTCCAGCCCACCGCAGCCTGCCGTGTTGTATTCGCTTCCCTATGTCCATCTCTTTATATACCTGGTACAATTCGTAGTTCATGCGACGCCGCCAGATGCCGTCCTCCAGTTTACCGCCGAGTATTGTTCGCAGCACTTTACGTTCGAAGACTCCAAAGGCTCTCCGATCAACTTCTTTCAACGTCTACGTTTCATGACCGTATAAAGCGACCGGGAGAATCAGAGACTTGTACAACGCGAGTTTTGTCTTTGTTTGCAGCCTGCGGGACCTCAGCTGGTTTCGTAGACCAAAAAAGGCCCGCCCAGTCAACCAGTGACCGTATAAGATGTTGCATATGATGTTAAAGTGGAGGCGATATGCGTACATTTTACATGCGCCTAAATGGAGGCATGCACGCATATGGCCTCCACTTTAACATCTTATCCAACATTTTATACGATTACTGGTCTGGGCGATTTGCAGCCGCAATCCGTCTTTTCACCTCGTGGGTAACATCATTATCGCACGTCACTGGAGTACCAAGATAAACAAATTCATCCACAACTTCAAACTTTTCCCCACCTAGCACCACTTCGTCACCACTACCACGGCCGGACCGATGTTGAACACCAGCAATCATGTACTTAGTCTTTGTGGTGCTAATCGTAGGTCCAATCCTCGCAGTCTCCCTCTTAAAAGGTACGAACGCCTTTTCCACGGCCCGACGGTCGATTCCGATGATGTCGATATCGTCCACGAAGCCCAAGAGTATATGCAACTTCGTGACAATGGTTCCGCTCCTGTGCACACCAGCTCTCCTTATCGCTCCTTCCAGTGCTATGTTGAACAGTAAGTTCGAAAGAGCATCGCCCTGGTTTAGCCCGTCTAAGGTTACGAACGATGAAGAAATTTCATTCGCAACCCGTACACTTGATTTCGATCCGTCAAGCGTCGTACGAATCAGTCTAATCAGCTTCGCCGGAAATCCATGTTCGATCATAATCTGACATAACCTCGTTTCTCTTCACTGAATCGTACGCCGCCTTGAAATCAATAAACAGATGATGGGTCTGCAAGTTGTACTCCCGAAATTTATCAAGAATCTGCCGCAGGGTGAACATCTGGTCCGCCGTTGATCGGCCCTCATGAAATCCTGCCTGATATTCGCCGACGAAGGACTCCTCAAACGGCCTCAACCTGTGACCAGAACTCCGGACAAAATTTTGTACGCTGAACTGAGGAGTGTTATTCCTCTGTAATTCGCGCACTCCAGTCGATGCACTTTCTTGAAAAGAGGGCAAATGAGACCATTCAACCAACAGGCAGTTCTTCCTCCTTCCATATCTTTAATATAATACGATGTAAGAGTTGATAGCTCACTACCGTGCTTGAGAAGCTCGGCCGGGAGTTCGTCCTTCCCTGCAGCCTTGTTATTCTTCAGTCCCCTAATGGCTGTCTTGACCTCGTCTAGCGTTGGAAGTTCCACAGCTTGTCCGTCGCCTTCGATTCGAATTCTGTCCGTCGCTCTTCCACTCCCACCGTTCAACAATACCTCGAAGTGCTCTCTCCATCTGGCAGCCACCATTGTCTTGTCTGTCAGCAAGTTTCCATTACGGTCGTTGCACATGACGGGAGAAGGCGCTGTTTTTCTCCGTACGCCATTGACAGTTTAGCAAAATCTCCGCATATCATTCTGCTCCATACCCAACTAACATTTTCAGCGCTATAAGCTTCAGTCATTTGCTTTCTGTTGTGTAACCATCGAGTAAAAGCAGTCAACGCTGAATAAAAGGAAAGCTAGTCAAATATAAAGCATAAGCTAATACACGACTGCAAAACAAGCACCATCCAGCTACCAAACTCGGTTTTCAGAAATCCATTGCTTGTCACTGGGGCTGCCTTTACTCCACTCTATTCCAACTCCGGGAGATTTCCCGGAAGATGTGAAAACTTGAACACAACGAATAGGAGTCCCCACTAACAAAACAGCTGCTACTATACAGTACAATTCGTTATACTGACAAATCCCCAAACCCAAACCGCTTTAAAGGCCGTTATGCGATTTCATTACGGCTAGAAGCTGTAATAAAGAAACTGTTGGTTTACCAACACGGCTTGTCGGATGTAAACATTATTGTCAAAACAAACTTTAAGCGGGATATATAGCTACTACACAAATTCTTTACAGCTATCCATCTCTGTGCTGTGAAATTATTTGGGTTGCTTTTATTGCACTTTAATTCAATGCCGGAAGATGTTTCGGAAGATGTGCAAATCGAGTAAGAGTCCCAGCCACTACAACAGCTGCTTTTATACAGTACGTTTTGTAATGTTGCCAAAACACAAAACAGCAGCGTAGCCGTTTAAAGAACACTCTTTCAGCTAGAAGCTGTGAAGAAATATCTGTTGGCGCAATCACACAGCTTGTTCAATGTAAACATTATTGCGTTTGACGTTTCACAAGCTTTTGCAGCAAGATGAAGTTGGGTAAGGTTTCTTGTGGCACAATTATGAAGCCTTGTCTGGAGTAAAACAAAACGGGCTATTTTCTATGTTATTTATATATAGTAGTGTGGCTGCGAGGACATCATCGGGACCAGTGGATACGGAGATCGGGAGTTCGATTCTAAATAGCGGCAAGTACTTTAATTATTCAATTTTAAAAGTGATAATTCCAGTTCCACATGTATTGCGTCACGGTATCCATAACCTAATTATATTTAATCGTTTAATTTGGGGATGCCGTATAACTATTATTTAACAACTGCGAAAAGGCTGAAAAAGCGCCTTCTCAAGATGTTATTCAGTTAGTGGTTACATAGGAGCCGAGAAAAGAGCTATGACTTGGTGGCATAGAAGCTTCTCGCACAGCATATACATGCTGATTAAGTTCGCCAGATTCATTGGTATAGGGCTTGCATAGAAGCTTCCATCTATATGTACAACACAGTAACTCAGCATCAAGCCGTATTGAGGACGCTTTGTTGACGTTTACATTCACAATAAATGTTAGTTGGGTACTCTCTTGCGTCTGAGCAATCACATTTTCCTCGTGCTCTTTTTTCTTTTTGCGGTGGATTCGTTTTTCGGCTACTCTTGCTTCCCTATATCGTTCCCTTTCTGCCGAGTCCCCGACACCAACATCCGGCTTCTGGCAACATTTTTCTCGTCCGTAACTCTCTGGCACTCCTCGTCGAACCACCCGTTTCTAGGTCGTCTTTGAGCAGTACGTATCACCTCCCGCGCTGCTGTACTCATCGCTCCGTGGATAGACTCCCACAGAGTGTTGAGATTATCGCTCTCGTTGACCTCACTTATCCGCTCATCCAGCTTTCTGGTGATAGTCAGCTACCGTACCGTTTGCTGAAAACCGCTGGATGTTGAAACGCATCGATTGCCGGTTTCTAGAGTCCGACACGGTTGATAACCGAGCTCGAATCTTACTCACTACGAGATGGTGATCAGAGTCGATGTTGGGACCTCGAAAAGTTCTAACATCAATTACGTCCGAGAAATGTCGGCCATCTACCAGCACATGGTCGATTTGGTTGCAAGTATCGTCGTTTGGGTGTCTCCAGATGTGCTTGCGGATATCCTTGCGTGCAAAGTAGGTGCTACTAATGACCATCCCCCTGGCGGCAACAAAGTTGACTCATCTCAGGCCGTTGTCATTAGTGACGGAGTGAAGGCTCTCCGTACCGATGATTGGACGGAAAAAGTCCTCTCTTCCGACCTGCGTGTTGGCGTCACCGATCACAATCTTAACGTCGTGTTTTGGGCATTCTCCATAGGTCTTGTCAAGACATTCATAAAACGCATCCTTCACATCATTGATCAGGCTGTTTGCCCCGGATCCTCAATACGCAGATCCTCTCGTTGATCGGCTTCCTCTTATAACTCGCTTCATCCGTTTCCCGATCACTATGAATTTGACCCCATGTTCTGCCTTATCGCTGCCGCTGAGGTAGATGTTATATTTGAACGATGTGTTGCCGACGGGATCCACCGCCCTGAATTCACGTTCACCAGTTTTGGGCCACCGCACTTCCTGTATAGCAGCCACGCACACACCAACTTTCTGCAATTCACGAGCCAACAGGCTCACTCGTCCAGGTTCATTTAAGGTTCTGACGTTCCAGTTACCGAGTTTCCAATCATAGTCCTTATTTCGTTGCCGGGTCGGTTTCCGAGAGTATCGTTCGCATATTCTATTTCTCACTTCATTTTTCGTAGTGAAGACTTCGACAGGCTACCTTACCGGGGTCGCACTGCCTACATCGCGTTGGTATAGCTATGGGCTGCCACCTTAGGTATAGCTGACGCGATACAGCATTTCATATTCAGCCGCTGGATACCAGAACAGACGCTGTTTGAGCCTTAAACTATCTGAAGTCAGAAGGACAACAGTGCCCAGGCTGCACTACCAGCTAAGCACACAACTCTTAGCTGGCGGTCTTTGTCATCGTTTGACCCGTGGAAGCATGAGGTAGGAACTTGTGAGGACCAGAGCTATGTTGGACGCTCTCCTTATCGACTCACAGTTTTGCAGCCCAAATTTATACATAAAGCGTAAAAAAACCTATAGCTTGTTACCAGTGATGCCATGTTAAAATCAGAGCTGCTTACTCAAGATTTTCAAATTTCAACGCCCCTATACTAGTACGCCTCCAAGAAAATGGATTCACTATACCAAGAAAACCCTTCCATGCATTATAATTTCACGATTTTCTTCTGTAATTATCGCGGATGGAACAGTCTTGCTAGTATTTCTTTTATAAGTTTTACAAGTGTTCTTTTTTTAAATTTCTTGAAATGTCTCCCAGCATTCAGGGACACCGCTAGAAATTCCTTTAGGGATTCCTTCAAAATTCATCAAAACAATTTTGGAACGTTTACACAAAGAAGATTTCTTATAAAGATTGTAGCAAGAATTCTTCTGAAGATTCCGTTTAATATACCTTGAAAATGCATCCCTGTCAGCAGATTTCTTTGAAAATTTCTGGAGCGATTCCTCCAGAGATTCTTTTAAAAGTTTTCGCAGGAATTGGTGATTTTCAATCAACGGAGAAAGCAACGAGGTCCGTGTTTTTCTTTTGTTCAAGCTTCACAAACTTCACATTTAAGACAAGACATAATCAACAATAGTACACCACAATTCGGTTTGTGGCTGCCGCTCTCCATCCTCGGTCTCGCCCAATGCTCGCCGGGTCACGCTACACCTGGTCCGCCCATCGTGCTCTCTGCGCTCCACGCCTTCTTGTGCAAACCGGATCAGTAGCAAACACTAGCTCTGCAGGGTTGTTGTCCGGCATTCTTGCAACATGCCCTTCCCACCGTATCCTTCCGGCTTTGGCCACCTTCTGGATGCTGGGTTCACCGTAAAGTGCAGCGAGCTCGTGGTTCATCCTTCTCCGCCACACACCGTTCTCCTACACACCGCCGAAGATCGTCCTTAGCACGCGTCGCTCGGAAACTCCGAGTGCTTGCAGGTCCTCTTTGAACATGGTCCATAGAGGACCACCGGTCTTATTAACGTTTTGTACATGGTGCATTTGGTACGTGGGTGAATATTTTTCGACCGCAGTTTCTTTTGGAGCCCGTAATAGGTCCGACTTCCGCTGATGATGCGGCTCCGAATTTCACGACTCACGTTGTTGTCAGCCGTCAGTAAGGATCCGAGGTAGACGAATTCCTCCAACACCTTGAATATATCCCCGTCTATCGTAACATTACTAGGTACCCAGGCGGATCAGGTCGTGTTCGGTTCCGCCTACCAGCATGTACTTAGTTTTTGAGGCATTCACCACCAGTTCGACCTTTGCTGCTTCGCGTTTCAGGCGGGTGTACAGCTCTACCACCGTTCCAAATGTTCTGGCGATAATGTACATGTCGCATGCGATAATGGCGATAATGTGCATGCAAAGCACACAAATTGACCGGATTTTGTGAAAATCATTCCCCGGCTGTTGAGCCCGGCTCGTCACATGACACCTTCCAGAGCGATGTTGAAGAGTAGGCATGAGAGTCCATCACCTTGTCGCAATCCCCTGCGAGATTCGAATGAGCTGGATACTTCACCCGAAACCCTTTCGCAGTTTTGCACACCGTCCATCGTTGCTGTAATCAGTCAGCTTCCCAGGAAAGCCGTTTTCGTCCATGATTCTCCATAGCTCTGCGCGGTCGATACTGTCGTATGCCGGCTTGAAGTCGATGAATAGGTGATGCGTTGGGACCTGGTATTCACGGCATTTCTGGTGGATTTGCCGTGCCGTACGGTGAAGACCTGGTCCGTTATCGACCAGCCGTCGATGAAGCCGGCTTGATAACTTCCCACGATCTCATTCATTTTCGGTTACAGACGACGGAAGATGATCTGGGATAGCACTTTGTAGGCAGCATTCAAAATAGTGATCGCCCTGAAGTTCTCACATTGCAAATGGTCGCCTTTCTTGTGAATGGGGCAGATTACGCTTTCCTTCAACTTTTCCGATAGCTGTTTCCCAGATCCTGACTATCAGCCGATGCAGACAGGTGGCCAACTTTTCTGGGCCCATCTTGACGAGTTCAGCTGCGATACCATCCTTACCAGCTGCTTTGTGGGTTTTAGCTGCTGAATGGCATCCTTAACTTCCCTCAGCGTGGGAGTTGGTTCATTTCCGTCCTCCGTTGCACTGGCGTCATTGTTTCCTCCGTTGCCGTGGTCTCCCGTGCCTACGTTCTCCACGCCATTCAGGTGCTGATCAAAGTGCTGCTTCCACCTTTCGATCACCTCACGTCCGTCCGCCTCTTTATCCCTGCATATTTCGGCTCGCGGCACGAAGCCGATGCGGGATGCGTTGAGCTTCTGATAGAGCTTCTGTGTTTCTTGGGAACGGCACAGCAGTTCCATTTCTTCGCACTCCGCTTCTTCCAGGCGGCGCTTTTTCTCCCGAAAGAGGCGGGTCTGCTGTTTCCGCTTCTGTTTGTAACGTTCCACGTTCTGTCGGGTCCCTTGCTGTAGCATTACCGCCCTCGCTGCGTTCTTCTCCTCCAAAACCGTTCTGCACTCTTCGTCGAACCATTCGTTTCGTCGATTCCGTTCCACGTACCCGATGGTGGTCTCGGCTACGACGTTGATGGCTGCTTTCACTGTACTCCAACAGTCCTCTAGAGGGGCCTCATCGAGCTCGCCCTCGTCCGGCAACGCGGCCTCGAGATTCTGCATGTATGCTGAGGCGACATCCGGTTGTTTTAGTCGCTCTAGGTTGTACCGTGGCGGTCGCCGGTACCGTACATTGTTGATGACGGAGAGTTTTGGACGCAGTTTGACCATCATCAGATAGTGGTCGGAGTCGATGTTGGCGTCACGATAGGTCCTGACGTCGATAATGTCGAAGAAGTGCCGTCCGTTAATCAGAACGTGGTCGATTTGAGAACCGTCTGCTGTGGTGATCTCCAGGTGTAACGATAAGGGAGGCTGTGTTGGAAAAAGGTGCTAGGTATGGCCATATTTTTGGAGGCGGCGAAATCAATGAGTCGTAGGCCGTTTTCGTTCGTCTGCTGGTGGGCGCTGAACTTACCAATCGTCGGTCTGAATTTCTCCTCCTGGCCTACACCTGAGCGTTTAAATCTCCTATGATGATCTTAACGTCGTGATTTGGGCAGCGATCGTATTCGCGTTCGCGCTCCGCGTAAAACGCGTCCTTGTCATCATCAGTGCTTCCGGAGTGTGGGTTGTGCACGTTTAGAATGCCAAAGTTAAAGAATCGGCCCTTGATACTCAACCTGCACATTCTTTCGTCGATCGGCTTCCAACCGATCATGCGCCTCTGCATATCACTCATCATGATGAAAGCTGTTCCCAGCTCGCATGTGTTGCCCCAGCTCTTGTAGATGGTATGATTACTTCTAAACGTTCGCACCATGGATCCTGTCCAACACACCTCCTGCAGCGCTACGATGTCGAACCCGCGGTCCTTCAGTAGATCGGCGAGTATGCGGGTGCAATCCTCCAATGGTCGAGAACTGTCCTGGCCACGTCCTTGCGACTGCTGAGGGATGGGAAAGGATGGTTAGTTTTGAACACCTATGAAAGATGTAGAAAGCTCTACGATCTCTCAGACCTAGGTGTCACGGGAATTTGGGTGTTGTTTGTGGAGGGGTAAACTACAAAGGATACGTTTGGCAACGTTCAGGCACACCATTGTTAAGGTAATACGGGACGGCGTGTTAATTTTTCTATCTTCCCTCTCTTTTTAACAATTTGCCTCGCGATTTTGAAGATGGTAATCTCGATTTCTATTGCACAGAAGAGGCTGAAAAACAATTATGTGTTTTTTACGTTCTTCCGTATTCTTAAAAACTTAGATTTCCTTGTAGATTTCTAAAGATTATTTTGAATATTTAACATGATGTTACCTGAGAATTTATCAACTATTTAATTTTGAGTAACTATTTTAGTTTTTTTTTTATGAACAAAGCAAAACCAATATGCTTTTGATTCTAGTGAAAGTTTCTTTCTGAAATTTCCCAAACATTTTCACAGGGAAATGTCTGAAGGTTACTTCCGAGGATTTTCTTTGCATTCATCGAACTATTTCACAGTGTGTTTAAAAAGTATTTTAAATGGAAAATATGCAAACGGTGTTCATTCAGTTCATACAATTGTAATTACCAGTCAATGTTTCTTTGTGCTTAAAGTCTTGTAAATCTAGCAGAATCCATTCAAGTCGTATTCATCCAAGAATCTACCAGTGTTTTTTTTTTTATTTTAGCTTCCTGATACATCAGGAACAAGTATCTCTTCGGAATTTCTTGCAGTTTCCTTCAGAAAATCTTTCAAAATTTTTTTCGGATATTTCCCTAGGGATTTCTTTGAAAAAATCTCAAAGAATTCCCCCAGAAATTCTTACAGCAACTCCTTCTGGGATTAAAACAAAATCTATTCTGAAACTCTTCCTCTCGAAATTTCTCGAAGGATTTCTTTAGATATTCCTCCAGGCAGAGATGGCATAGATACACTGATAAACAGCTCTGCGTACACATCTTCAATAAAATGTGCGCCGCTCTGTTTTGCTACGAATGTGGACCGGCGACAAACACACATCGCTCAGCCGTAAAACTTTGCGTGAGAGTGCGAATGTGTAAGTTGCCACACCAGCTGCGCGAGACGTCGCAGAGCTCAAACTTCTTCTGCGTGAGCTTCGCTCATTTCTAGCAATGTGCTACACATCTGCGCTGTCTGAGCTGCAAGTTGTTCGCTCTCGGAAGTACAGAGTAGCACAGCGCTGCGATGTGAGCTGTAGGTTGGACTGTACTTTCTCTTGCTTTCCTGCGCTCACCGTCGTGCGCGATGCGACAACGATACCGAGCGCGTGCAGTCGGACCACGCAGAAGATAATTCTTTACACGCACTCTTTCTCACCATGAAGGCTGTGTGTAATGTGTATTTTTTTATCTTCTCACTTAGCGCTCTGAGGTGCATGCCATCTCTGCCTCCAGGGAGACTTTCAGGTAGTTATCTAAAAAAATATTCAGTAAATAGTTAAAGGATTCCTCCCAGTATGTCTTGCAGAGATTCCTTTGGTATTCCTTCTAGGGGTTTCTTCAGGGATTCTTCTTTGTTTTGAGAGTTCCCAAATGAATACTTCGAGGGATTATTTTTGGAAAATTTTCATATGTATTTTTTAGGAATTGACTCAACGTTACCTTTAGAAAGTCTTCTATATATTCCCTTAGGAAAAACAAATCTCTCATATCACTGGGAAAATCTTCCATTGACTTCTCCTGAAATTGTTCCATGAATACTAGAGATTACCGTCTCAATGTACCAATAGCCGCTCGTGTTTCAATAGCCGCTCATCGTCTTAATAAATATGTTCATTGGCATAAATATGTACGATTGTCTTCATCCGGATATTATTCGGCCCCTATATTTTGAATATCCATGGAAAAAAAATTGTATTTTAGATTTCAAGATTGTTTATCTTGAATCTAAAAGTATTTTAGATTCAAGATTGTTTTATCTTTCCATGAATTTCTTCAGAAATTCTTTCATGGATTTGTTCATAACACCTACGATTTCATTTTGGAAAATCATCCACAGATTTCTCAAGAAGCTTTTTCAGGGATTTCTTGAAAAAATATCTCAAGTACATATTCTTTCAGAATTCCTGCAAGAATTACTCTATGAATTCCATTGGAAATTCTCGCTGAAATGTCTCTCGGATTTTCACCAGGTATTTATCCGGATATTCCAGCAGCAATTCTTCCAGGGATTCCAACATGTCCTGAAAATTTTCTTACAGATCTTCTGAGATATATTGTGATTGAACTTCTACAAAAAACTTTAGGTAAAGATAAGTTGAGGTAACACCAATTGAACTAATCGCCGGAAATTGGTAAAATAAATCGTTTGAGGATTTCTGAAAACCTTTGAAACACAATTAAGTATTTTTGAAAACAAAATTCAATTAGCTTAGCACGACTACTTGCATAAATCGTGGATGCAGTATTAAAACAAAAATAAAAATCAATTAAACTAAAAATTCAGAAAAAAAAAGAAATTTATGTTTAAAATCTGGAATGTCATTTCCCATTATTGTGCTGGTCTTAATGAGATCTCTGAAATGCAAAATGTTTTTGAACTCATGCTCATATAAGAGAAACAAATTTGAGAAAATTCTTGGGCGACTTCCGTTGAAATTCCTAAAGAAATACATGAATGAAAAATTTTCGAAGAAACTAAAAAAAATAGGAGGAAATTTGTTTCTTTGAGACACCTACTTTTGTACAAACTTTGAGAGATAAAATGAATTACCGCAAACTTTTGCAGAATAATAATGTCCAATTGTCGTGGGATGCCAATCAGGATGCTTGCCAAGGGCGGCGAGGGACCACGCTACAACTCTGTACACAATGATAAGTTTTTGTTCCATAATATGAAGAAGAATCTGAGATTGATTGATTTGATTTATCTTTATTTGAGAGACTTTCAGCCCTTGGCTGGTTCGTCTCTCGAATCTGAGATTGCCATCTTAGTAGCAACAGAGCAATGGCGGATATTTCCTCGATCGTCCCGTTCGCCCTTAAACTGCATCAAATCAGTTATCTGTTCAATTCATTTTGGTTTCCTCGTCATCTTGATGGCATAAGCACACAACTCTTAGATGACGGTCTTTTTATCGATTGACCCGTGAAACATGAGTAGGGACTTGTGAGAACCAGAGCTCTTTTGGACGCTTTCCATATAGACTCACCGTTTTGCAGCCCATCAATCAATCACAAACTGGGTGCTTCATTTTCAGCAAATATAACACACACTTGTTGATAGATATTCGGAACTATACGGAACTACATGGACCATTCTCATGCTGTTCTTTTTTGTTGAAGATTGATGTGAGCTACCCTAACAGTAGCCACTACCCAAACTAGGCAATATTGAACTCCTTACAATCACAGCACTACAAAGAACAGCAGCAATAAAACCAGGTCGGTAGGTGAAAATTTAAACTAATCAATAATGGCATCTTCTCAATCGCGTCCTTATTCAGCCTCAGGCTAGAGACTGAAGAAGGACAGCTGATAATCTTGGAGTAACACAAGGTCCACTACTTCTACCACTGCAGTGGAACAGGTGGTTCGTTAGCCAGTTGTACTAATCGCTACCGTCACTACACACCTATCTAGGCTGATCGGGAAAAGAAGTTGATATTGATGATCAACATCATACGGGGGCCCTGAAAAGCCCGTGGTATCTTATGCTATCTTCAGCTTGAATACGTTGAGTAGCTACCTCAACCATCACACCTGGTCCGCTCCACTTTATGGAATCGTTAACAAGTAAATACCCCAAGCGACACTGTTTGGTCATAAAATAATTCATATCGAAGAAAGATCACGAACAATAAAGACCGCAAAAATACCGGCAAAATCTTTGTACCGCTCACGTAAACCGCAGTTAACCGTTCCAGAACAAGGATAAAATAACCGTCTGCGGTGGAACGATCCTTGCATTCTAATGAGATCGACTCCCCGTATTCTCGAGATTACGTGGGCGGGACTGGAAGTCGTTGAACTGTGGTATTCCCGGTGCCCTGGCTGCAACTGTTGGATTGTTTGGAAAATCCAAAATCTTGTATAGGTAGTCCATCGGCAGAGCCGTGGTAACACTATGGCTAGGGTAAAATAATTTGCATAAATTTTATCGCTTGTCCAGAGGTATTGTGTTGATGGCGATATTAAATGGGGTCGACACACAACAGTGGGTCATAAATCATGTGACGGTAAGAACAAGCGTGATCTTTCTTGATCATGTCAAAATGTTCTTAGGTTAACCTTCGAGTGATCGCGCTGTTGTATTTTGAACAACACGGGTTTAGCTAATTCTGGAGACTAATTGGCAAAATTATCCCTCTACGATTGGCTTTTCGGTCCGGATAAATTAAAAGCGGGGTGATTCTATTTCATCCGACGTTTCGGCCCTTGGTTTGGGCCTTCTTCAGGGAGGTTATAGGGGTACCGCTACGTGTTTGTCGCCGGTTGCTTGGCGTAGCGTTGTCGGGTTTGGTAGAATTAGTCTTGTGTTGGGAATGATTTATCCGGACCGAAAAGCCAATCGTAGAGGGATAGTTTTTAGTAAGTAATTCTATCTCGAAACTCAATAGAACACCAGTTATGTTCAAAACCTTATAGCTTAATATAGCTAATATTTTTATATTCATGAGATTTACAATGATCTAAACAACAGGCTTTGTCGCAGTGGTAATGTTACACCAAGATGAAAAAGAAGAAACCATTAAATACAAGATGTTTTTCGGCTACATGGCTACACGCAATCAAATCTTTTAAGTACCACTCAACATCATCCCCAACATGCCCATTTCATGTCCGCGATGCATTTCTATTAAATAGTAATGAAACTGAATTTCTCCTCCGGATTTATTGCATTTCTATCACTTCGTG
The DNA here is from genome assembly GCF_035046485.1 of Aedes albopictus. Lineage (NCBI taxonomy): Eukaryota > Metazoa > Arthropoda > Insecta > Diptera > Culicidae > Aedes > Aedes albopictus. The sequence goes on from NC_085137.1 coordinate 412,004,893, forward strand.
AGTCGAACCGAAGACTTATCTATCAATGCCATCGGTCTAAACGTAATTTTCGATATTGGTGCATTCAAATTGCTACCGTCGTCGTCGTCATCGGTTACGTATTCGATCTGTTTGGCGTTACTATAGAGCAGCGCGGAGTATTTAGGTCCTCAAGGTGGTACATGAGCCACATGCCATCCATACTGACGATGCGATGCGATGTGCAAATCAAATGGTAATCAAGTTTGAGTAGCTTGAGCGCCTATACCCAATTTGTCTATATGTTCACACTTTTTTATTTATCGATTTATTTACCATAATAATGAGCATTTCTTCTTTCTTTCTTTCGTTTCCTTTTCGATTCGGCAGTCTGATGATCAAGGTGAAGAAGCGGTCACCAAAGCGCCACTTACCGGCATTCCACAGGTGGATTACGTGTGGGATCCCAATCTGCCACGAGAACTCAGAGGGTAAGTTTCGTTAGATTACCAAATAGGGGATGACGCCTGGTTAACTATGGTGTGATCGACGCTTGTCAAGATATACTAATTCATCAACAATTTCAAACACTTGTCAAATCAATCAATGTGCATCAGTGCAAGCTCCACTGCATCTGCATCTGTTTCTAACCGCAATCATGTAGGTACATTGTCATTGTAGAGATGAGATCTCCAAAATCACTCTAAAGTTCTCGACGAACCAATCGATCCGTTGACTCCGTTCCCTGTTAGACCCAACGATGCTCCCTAGCTACGTCATCAATAGCTGCTTTGTGATGAGAGTACTAGGGAAACACGTCTGCTCTCTCTAAACAAGTTATTAGGAATGACTTTATTATAATAGCCTTACAATCTACACAATGTCATGGCTTGCTTCTTCTCTCTTCACTCCTCCTCAAAGCGAAGTCCAAGCTTTCTCCGGAAATATTCGAGCTTGATCCGTCCTAGCGGCTTGGTCAGGACATCAGCCACCATATCGTTTGTTGGAACGTAGACAATAGACCGGCCCACATTTGTATGACGAGAAAGAAAAGTTGGAAAAAATCACGGGGCACCCTCTAGAATCGTGCCTTTAGATGAGAAGAACAATCTGTGAAAGATTCAGCTCAATCGGTTTAAAACTGAGCTGGCGCAAATGAGTTGAAGGTTTGTATGGGATTTTCAGTCCAAATATATGGGAAAATGGATGACCTACAGTCTCTCACTCAGTACGCCGGTTCAGCAAGTTCGATTTAGCTCAGAATTGAAAAAATGGTAGTTTATACCCTAAGGAACAACTTTGTAGAAGACCATATCATGATAAAACTTAATTTAGTTGCGGTTTCAGCTAACGAAAGCAGGATGAGGACATCTTCCCCCGGTTGTTACATGCAGCAGCTGTTTGCTGTTCGAAGCTTGCGCTCTACATCATAGGCAGCTATGTAATTCTTCATTGTTTCGATACCCGCCCATGTGCGTGAGCAATTGAAATGAAGGACAACATAGCCGCCTATGATGTAGAGTGCAAGTTTCGAACAGCAAACACGTGCTGCATGTAACTTGTCGATTCTTGCATTCTGTAACGCCGTTTTGTTCTGGTGTATACGCCGTCGTGAACTGTTGCTGGATTCCTTCGGATTCGCAAAATGATTTCATCTCGAAGCTCTTGAATTCTCCTCCTTGATCTGACCGTAGGTTTCTCTGCTTCTTTCAAAAACGATTTTCCACGGCTCTCACGAATTGCATGAAGCATCCAGGAACTTCCGACTTTTGCCTTAGAAAAAATACCGTCGTGTATCTGCTGTAGTCATCTATCAGCGTCAGAAAATACCGGCGTCCGCGTATTCATCGGTCCGCAAACGTCGCTATGGATTAGGTCCAGAATTGCCTTTGATCTGCGCTTTGCCTTCTTGGGAAACGGCAACCTCGTCGTGTTCCCTTCGATACAGCATTCATACGAACCGCTTCGAACATCGCATTCACTGATACCGGTTGCTAGTTCCAACTTCTCCAGCTTCACAATGGTCTCATTGTCGCGATGTCCTAACTTACGATACCAACCATGCACACAATCGGATTGCTAACATACCTTCATCGCTTGAACCGCCACATTGATGTTGTCGACGTAATACAGTCCACCTCGCGCTGCTGCCGTTATCGCCACAAATCCTCCTTTCTCGATGGTACACTTATTTGTTTCGAAAATGACCTTACCTCCTTTGCTTGTGAGCTTCAATACTGACAACAGATTGACGTCCAGGTCCGGCATGAACAGGGTCTCGCTCAGCTTCAGTGAATTCTTCTCGCCATGGTCATCCAATGTTTCCAACAGGCATGTTCCAGCACCTCTTGACATGATATGTTTTCCATCCGCAAGCGTGACTTCGACGACAACGCCCGGGTCCATGGTTAAAAACTTGGATTCTTCGTTGCACATGTGGCATGACGCTCCGGAATCAATGATCCACTCCGATCGTGGTTGTCCCCCATCGGCCTGTAGTCTTGATAGAAACGCAAATTCTCCTTTGGACTTCTCCGCAACCTTTGCGCTCTGGTGATTTCTGTGCTTCGGAGTTACCTTCTCCGCTTCTTCCGCGTCCTGCTGCTCCATCCACTGGCGACAATCCTTGCGTTTGTGCCCAGGTTTCTGGCAGAAGGGACACAAAATTGGCTTGTTCTTGAACTCCATTCTCAGCGCAGACTCCGCTCCGTTCGAGTTTCGCCGCCGAACTACAGTGTATCAAACAATTGTCCGTACAGCAATTTTTTGGTCAAAATAAAATTTCATTCAATTGATCATAACTTTTTTATACATCGATCAAATACGCTGAAATTTTGATCAATCATGCGCTATATATATAAAGCTCCATTGGTAAAATTTTGAGCGAGATCGAATGAGTTTTCTGAAAGTTATAGAACTTTTAGTAAAACTTATAAAATTTTTGAACACATTTTTAAAACATTATATCTCAATATGTACTCGATGAAACTTTTTCAATTTTTTCTGTGATACAACTTATACCTAAGGCTTTCATATGCAGCTTCGTTTGAGGTTTTATATTCACTACAAAAAATATGAAAAATCTGTATATGTTCAGAGTATCATTAGGAAATTTATCATATTTTGATCACTAAAAGTGCCAAGTGTTTTCAACGTTTTTAAATTCTCTTACTGTAATATTTTTATACAGGACCTACTAAACTACATATGAAGAGTAGGTCCTGTATAGTTTTCGTTCAGTTAATGCACTTTTATTGGTGGAAAACGTTTGGCAGGTTATATGTGCAAAATATGGTAAATTTTTAAACATCGTCAACTATATAAGCACATTTTTCATATTTGTTGCAGTGAATATAAAACATTAAAAGTAGCTGCATATGGAAGCCTTTGCATATTGGAAGCCTATAAACTGTAACACAAAAAAAAAATTGAAAAAGTTTCATCGAGTACATACACTCCCGTGCAAAAGTTTGGGGTCACCCCCTCAAAAACATGGAAATGTTTTTCGGTCATATCTCAGTCATCTTTCATTTAATCCACTCGTTCTTAGACTCTATCGAAAGATAAAGAGTTAGATTTGATTCGTAGGTACTTTTCATAAATTTTATATGAAATTTTTAGTACAAAAAGTTTACCTAAACTTACATATTTTTCCTAAATCTGTACGAAAAATTGTTTTCCGTGTAATTCGAAAGTGGGTCGAACAAATTTTAAAATTAAAGTTGCATTAGAACATTATTTCTATCCTCTTTGAGAGACATTCATTAGATTTTAGCGGAAAAAATCATAACATAATTTAAATTATCGAATTAGGTTTACACGTCACCGTGCAAAAGTTTGGGGTCACCCCTTAGTATGCTGCATCGTGCAAAAGTTTGGGGTCACCTTCCAAATGAAGTCTGAATCGGATTTTTGTTCAAATCGTCATTTTTTTTGGTGCAACTTCAATTCTTTCTTTGATAGTTGAATGGCAAGACAAATAAATGGTTATGAAATGTTCATAAACTAAGTTTTAGACTAAGTTAAAGTAGAAAATGGTAAATAAAACCCATACAAATCAGTTAAGTACGTTGTATAAAGTGCGAAAGAGGATGGAAGTGAAATGAAAATGACTAATTCGTGAATTCTACCCTATATAACTGTAAGTGTTATAACCACAAACATACCATTACCCCAAAATCCATAAGTTTCAGGAATGTTACACATTTTAATTTAAATGGCATTTTCATCAAAAAGTTATCCCTTTGCTTTGCCACCAAAACCCAAAATCTTTAATGTGATAGTACATTCGGAGAAATGACATTCGTTGTAATGGTTTTTGGGTTAATGGTGTATTTGTGGTTTTAATACATACAGTTATACAGGGTAGAATTCACGAATTAGTCATTGTTATCTCACTTTTTTTCCTCTTTTGCACTTTATATAACGAACTTAGCTGATTTAGTATGGATTTTATATACTATTTTCTACCTTAACATAGTCTATAACTTAGTTTATGAACATTTCATAACCATTTCTGTGTCTTGCCATTCAACTGTCATAGAAGGAATTGGAGTTGCACCAAAAAAAATGACGATTTGGATAAAAATCCGACTCAGACTTCATTTGAAAGGTGACCCCAAACTTTTGCACGATGCAGCATACTAAGGGGTGACCCCAAACTTTTGCACGGTTACGTGTAAACCTAATTCGATAATTTAAATTATGTTATGAATTTTTCCGCTAAAATCTAATGAATGGCTCTCAAAGAGGATAGAATTAGGGTTCTAATGCAACTTTAATTTTAAAATTTGTTCGACCCACTTTTGAATTACACGGAAAACAATTTTTCGTACAAATTTAGGAAAAATATGTAAGTTTAGGTAAACTTTTTATACTAAAAATTTCATATGAAATTTGTGCAAAGTACCTACGAATCAAATCTAACTCTTTATCTGTCGATAGAGTCTAAGAACGATTGGATTAAATGAAAGATGACTGAGTTATGACCGAAAAACATTTCCATGTTTTTGAGGGGGTGACCCCAAACTTTTGCACGGGAGTGTACAGTGATATAATGTTTTAAAAATAGTGTTCAAACATTTTATAAATTTTATTAAAAGTTCTATAACTTTCAGAAAACTTATTCGATCTCGCTCAAAATTTTAAAAATGGAGCTTCGATGCATGGTGCATGATTGATTAAAATTTCAGCGTATTTGATTGATGTATAAAAAACTTATGATCAGTTGAATGAAAACTTATTTTGACCAACAAATTGCTGTACGGACAATTGTTTGATACACTGTACTTCATCAACCAGCTTACTTCGCACGAACTCCATCGCCAAATCGGTATTCGGACGTCCCTCTACACTGAACGAAAACCCCATCCCAAAATCGACTGATTTGTCCGACCATCCAGTCCAAATTACCAAAATCGTGTTTTCGAATGACGAATCAGTCATACGGCAATCATCCTAAAAAGCGGATGACGATCATCTTATGCGCGTATGAGTCGACGCACGCTATTGTCGAATTCGTTTTTGATTCAGTTCCAACCTGGGTTGGAACTGGATGAGATCACAGTTTCAACCCCAACCCGACTTCGGTTTCGCTTGTACTAAAGTTTGTTTGAGTTTGTTTGACGTTTGTTTGTTTACACATTTTCCGCCAATCCAGTTCCAACCCAGGTTCAAAAACGAATTCGACATATGTGAATGAATATTAGTTGCAGAGCGAAGGCTACACAGATGCATCGAATTTATTCATCGATAGCGTAACAAGTTCCTTGATCGTGACACCCGGGTCGTTGACGAAGTTGCTTCGCATGTCTTGGACATGCTAACTTTTTTGAAAAGGATGCCCGCGAGGGTATCCTGGCAACCAAGTACATCATTTTTGATAAAGATAGCGGTGCCATTAATGTTATCAATCGCTAAAAAAGAAGGTTGCTCGACCATATGGTCGACATTCTATTTTCATATCACTGTCATCCGGTTTTAGGATGACATCATTCGGTCGGTAGGCCATACGGTTTCCGACCGAATGTCGTTAAGGGGCGTGATCGTATCGCCTCTCAGTCGATCTTGGGCGGGGAGTTTCGTTCAGTGTAGTGCTGTGACGAGCGTTGAAAAATAATCAGGTAGACTGCTGAGTACGATGTTTACCTTCACATCCTTGTCGAGCTCTTGACCAGCGATCGCGAGTTACTCGAAATGGTCCTCCATCCGGCTAACGTATGCTTCAATATCTTCGCCGTCAACGTATTCCATCCGCATCGCATCATCTTCCTGAGGATACTGGTTTTGCTGGTACGTCCCTGCTTCTCGTGAGCACTCCGGATCGACTCCCATGCTACCTTGGCAGTTTTCGTTTTCTTGATGAGGCTGTACTGGGTAGACTCGACAAGAAACCCAAATCGTGGCCCTTGCTCGTTTGTCTCCGTCATCCCACTCCGCAAGATCCGCTTCGTAGACTTGAGTAGACGCTGTACCAAGTCGGTCCCCTGGTCGAACTCCAGGTTCCACGTACCTCCAAAGCATCTCTCGAACCAGCAAAAGCTCAACTTCAAACTTCCAGTCCGAATATATGACGTCGTTGAGTTTCTTGACTCCAACTTTTTCCATTTTTTTGAACAACTTTTACGTAAAAAAATTTACAGTTCAGTGCAGACTTGATGCACTCAGGCTCATAACCTGCGGAGAGTACTAGGGAAACACGTCTGATCTCTCTGAACAAATGATTAGGAATGACTTTATTATATTAGCTTTACAACTTTACAATCTACACAATGCAAGACACAATGTCATGGCTTGCTTCTTCCGTTGCTTCTCTTCACTTTGACGGTATTCCAGAAGTCCTCAAGAAGAGCTTGATCGAGCATGCCCACGTTCAACTACGCTGCCTCTAGATTCTCTCCACTGATCTATCTGAAGAAATAAATAAGTAAAATCGTTTTCTTACATCTACCATGTCCAACAGCGCAAATCTATCCAGCTACCCATTCTTGGACTCGGTACCAGCGGAGGAGGACATCGGGTTCACCTGCGATCCCAAACTACACGACGGATTCTACGCGTCCATCAAGTACAACTGTCAGGTTGGTATTTTCGCTGTTTATGCCTTTCTAGCGAACAACTCGACTAAAGTGTTTCTTTTTTCCCGCCGTAGCTGTACCACCACTGCATCCACGGAATACGTTATGACTTCCTGTGTGCCAACTATACAGCGTTCGATCAGAAGACCTTCATTTGCCATTTTGCCTCCGAAGTGGACTGTAAAAACTCACCGAAATACTGGTTTAGGTTTGTGCGCTAGGACTTTGGACCACATGTTCTACCAGAATTTCGATTAATCCAATCTTATTTTCACCTTTCCAGAAATGAACCTCTGTACAAAGCAACGACGACTACCACGCAGAAGCCGGCACCGACTCAACCGACAACGGCGGCACCCACCACGGTATCGTCCAGGCCGAAACCGTTGAGAAAACCGGTGCGCAGACGACGTCCGCAGGATTACTACTATGACGAGGAAGACTACGAAGACGATTACTACGAGGAACGTCCACGGCGCAGGAAGAATCGTCCACGTAACCGACGGCCGTACTACGAGGACGAGTACGAGGATGACGAGCGGTTCGATCGACGACCAGCCGATCGCTACCGGGAACGCGACAGAGATCGGGACATAGACGACGAAGACTACGAGGACCGTCGAACGTACCGTACGAAGAACCGCAACCGCAACAATGATCGACGCAACGGAGACGATGATCGGCGTTATGGGTACGATGATCGCAGGAGGGATCGAGATCGAAGCCCGGTCGACAACGATCGTCGCAAGCCGGTCGACGACGATCGCCGCAAGCCGGTTGATGATGATCGCCGCAAGCTGGTTGACGATGATCGGCGCGTTATGTATGACGAGGAGAAACGTTCATCGTCGAGCGATCGACGTAGGAGACCGTCTGCTAGTGAGGACAGGAAGGTCTCCGAGAGAAGACCGACTAGCGATGATCGGCGATCTTTTTCGGGCGACGAAGTCAAAAGAAGGCCTTCGGAGGAAAGAAGTGGAGGCAGGAGGCCTTACAATGACGATCGCCGTTTCGACTACGACGACGAAGATGAAGATTATAGTCCTCGACGACCAGAGAAGAAATCCCGCCCACAAAGCGATATTGTGACGGTGAAGCCTTCAGGGTCTACAATCTACGATAGACCACGTGCAGCCCCGAGGATCAATCGGCCAGTTCCGTTGAATGAGAAGACCAAGTACTCGTATTCCAATCCGGATCCACCGAAGAAGAAACCATCCACCACGCAAGCTCCAGCTGAGGAACCAGAACCTGAGTACTACGATGAGTACGAAGATGAGCCGAAGAAACCGGAACCTGTGGTCGATAAACGAAAGGCAACTGATGTGGGTAGCCGAGATCGTAACGGTAACGCCGAGGATAAAAGACAAAGCGCTTCTTCGGATGTGGTCTACTACGACGATGTGATTGTGCCAAAGGACTCTCTTCCCCAAAAACCAGTTCCGGGAAACGTGAAGAAGCCGGAAGGGACCGATAGGATCAACAGTCGGGACAACTCCGAGTTGAACCATCGGTATAATGAGAAAATCCGACAAACTCAGCGAGTTTCCAAGCCAGAGAATGTAGCGGTTTCCCAAAGGGCTAGACCAGCATATTTGGATGAAGATCCATCGGAAGCAAGACAACCAAGTCCTCCCAAATCACCGGCCAACATATACAGTAACTTCAAAAACAAAAAGCAGACTCCTCCAACCGAAAGTCGAAAACCATCCGGATCCAATCAGAATATCCGAGACTACGACGCTACCAGCAACCCAGCAGAAGCCGCACGCCCAATAATCCGAGCAACAAAACGGCCATTCCTTCCCAGCCGGGGAGGTAACCCCTACGCAGCCCGAGGACTTCAGCCGGTTGGTGTAGCGAAGCAAGCTCAAACCCCGTCACGGCAGCCACCTCCACCAAGCACCGAGTCCGAACGGCCATCTCCGTTCCGCATCGACGTCGGCAGCTCACCGGTAAGTTCCGTCCAGTTGGGCACACAGACCAGTACCGTCCGGCCACCCAACGAAAACCGCGTGAAAACCTTGGACCAGCTGTACGACGAAGAGTTCGATGTTACGCTGAACGATGCCCTGAACCCCACATTGAAACCCCTGACCCGAAGTGCGCCGGCGCAAAGCTTCTTCCGTAATCGCTACATCCACCAGAGTTCCGACTCGGAATTCGTCCCGTTCGAACCCAGCTACGCTCCGTCCGAGTTCCGGCGGGCGGCCGTACGGCCTCCATCGGCCTTCGGCCATCAGATGCAACAACCGACGGTCTACATCAGCCAGGTGCGGGGTCACCCTGGTCACGGCCGGTACGAGTATGAGTACGAATATTAAACGGTGCGAAGAACCTACCCAAGTAATCAAAAGTTCGATTTTCTACAATAAAACTTTTTCGAGTTCTGGAAAAATTTAAAAATGCTCACGAATAACTTTAGACTGCATAGTGTACATAAAAGTACTTATAAAAACATGAAAGTTCTCACTGAGTTCTGAGAAGCGCTTTAGGCCACTTTCAAGCTTAATAAGAGTTTCATAAGCGTTTCTTGGAAATTTACCGTCTGACAAATTTCGTGTGAGTATCCTAAGCTTTTTAAAAATATTTGACAGCTCCAAACAACTCCATATCAAAGTTTTTCCACAAATGGTTGTTTCGAAATTCAGGCATAATAAACTTTTTTAAGGAAACAGAGTTTCATTCGAACTTCTGGTTACTTGGGTTTTCCAGATCGAACCACCAGAGTGAAGTAACTTTTAATTTATTGAACAAACGCGAGCCTTTTCCTATACGTACTGAGAGGCAAAGCGCACAAGGATCTAAGGAAATTATTTATTACTCAAGCCAGCTGTGCGTGGGAGGGACCGGGGTCCCCTTGGGTGACCTCAGCGGGGAGTGCGAGTAAATTCTGGATGCGTCGCTAGATGCAACACCATATGCCAACACAAAAGTGATTCAAATTATTTCATTCGATGGAGCCGTGCGGAACCACCGGAGGAAATGCGTATAAAATTATTTTTTGATATGAAATGAAAACAAAAAAAACATGCAAAACTCTTACCTGTACATATATTTCTGCCCTATTCTTAAAGATAAATACTCAATAAAGGTGATATTGACGTAATAATACTACTTTGCGACAAATTTTTCAAAGCGAAGAAGGAACATTATAACTACACGTGACGCGAAACAAACACACACAAAAAAAAAACAGAATGCGTACTGCAATATAAATACATTAAACATACACATAATTTAGTAATAAGGGAAAAAACAAAAGTTACAAAAAATAACTGTGTATTGTACATTGGAAATCGATTATACGAAAAGATTGATGAAAAAAGCAAGACATCAAGAAAAAAATAAGGTTGAGAGAAGATGGAAAACAAACTGTAGAATAAAAATATATAGAACTGTAGCTTGCTAACATGATCGATTCGAGAACAAGAAGAATAACAGGTCTTTCTGTAAGTGAGAAGATGAAATAAAGAAAATTAAATTTTCCCATAAATCTGGCTCAGCGTTCTTAGTCAATATCACAATCATGATCCCTGTTGGGGATATTAAGCCATTGCGTCCAATAAGCTGAACTTTTGTAGCATGTCCCGTTTTGATATTTGCTTCTAGCTAGATAATTACCATGTGTCAAGTAATCAGCATCTGCCGCGACGCGTCGTCTCCCAGTCAAGTGCAATTGAATTTATAAACCCTAAGACCTTCCCAGGTTCTGCAGACCAGATCTCACTGGGTTGCAAGCAGGCTCGGATTGTGGGGCCCGGGGCCCGAGCGGATATGGGGGACCTCGGAGAGATGAGCAAAATATTTGTTTTCTTTATTTTCGAACAGTTGGATGAAATATAAAGCTAATGTTAGCAACCAAAAAAGGGCTTAGTGGGGGCCCCTAAAATGTGAGGGCCCGGAGCCCTGCCCCCCGTCCTTAGATCCGGCCCTGGTTGCAAGCAACAACTATTTAGAAATCTTTGCCTACGCGTGCACAAAGCACCATAACTGCAAAGCAGATGTTCCGAGGTTTCACGTTCCGTATTACAGAAACGACAGATATCACTCTGAATCTGGCCAATATTTTTCAAGTGATACCTGCTCTAGCAGTGTCCAGTTACTAGGTCAATGTATGTACGTACATAGAGCTCTCTTGTTGAGTTCTAACAGCTTTTTGGTTTTATAAGCATTTGGTGTTTATTCATCCATGAAGATTTCATTTTCTAATATTTTTAGTATTTTTTTCATCAGGATTAAAAAAAAACTTGTTCAAAACACCTCAGAAATCTACATAATTATACAGAATTTGAAAGTTGTTATAATGTACAGGAACAATTTTTGTAAGTGTTCCTGGAGAATAAAACATTTTGGAACTCGGAAATCTTTTGAGAAGTTTTTAATCGAGTAGATTTCAAAGTATTTTTAGTGAATATTTAAGATTTATTTTTACTTAAATTGTAAAAGAAGGAGTCTTTTTTTTTTTGACTGGATAAGAAAATGTTTCTGTTAAATTTAACCATAGAAAAAAATCATGAATTTTCTTATAGTTCGTCAAACTGTTCATGTGGACATTTCAGATAAGTTTCCAGGAGAATGACAAATTTCGGTTATCGCTAGGAGTGGTTTGGAAAACACAGGAAAGACATTCGCTAAACCCCCTTTCCAGTTTTTAGGGTTAACCACTACCAAACCCTCATCCGCCAACCCCAAGAGTCACAATTTGGAAACAATTTTTTTCTGTATACAACGCTCTCAAAATTAGAGAAAAAAAATCGGCTGCGTCGGTATTTTTAAGCTACGACTTAAATTTAATGTACATGCCATCATTGTTTACGAAATGAGAGTCAAATAAAAAAAGAATCATTGATTGCCGAAAAACCCTCCCTCAGTAAATTCTGGCATTCAACGTATTCAAATGTTTTTTAGACAAATATGGTCTTCTACAAAGTTGTTCCTAATAATAAGGCCCTCTTTCCAATGTGCATATTTTCAAAGAAATTGGGAACCAATTTTTTTTTATTTGCAAGAATAAGGCTGGAACAAATCTCATTTTCTACTTTCGTTACTTTGCTTGTTGACTCGTCAAGGGGGGGGGATGATAAATAATAAATGTATTTGATGAAAAATTACCCGAACAATTAAGAAAAATCGTCACACTAATTATATTTGTTAAGAAATTTTCTCGACGACTCTAATTGGGTTTTTAAATTTTGAAAAAAATATTGATTTTGCAATGTTACACGAAAGAGCACCTTTTTCTGAGTCACTATATTTTTTTTCAGATTTTTAGAACTCCATTTTGATACCTAAAATCTATTTCAAAGAGATTTTTTGAAATCACTTTTTGACAGCTGGGCAACTGCTTGACAGCTCCGCCCAGTACAAAATCCGACGAGGGGTGATTTAACAAATCGCTCCCATACAAACTTCAAATCGATTTTTAAATATGTTCCCGGGCACCAAAAATCATGAAAATTTGGATTTCGGCCCAGTTTGGCACGCAGATTTAGAATATGGAATTATCTCAACACCGTTAAAGAAGCCAATTTCACTTAAATTTTTTTAAATTTCCTAAATAATTAATTTGTGTCCCTCCTTAAAAATGTCGAAATCCGACAGAAAATTTCCGAGGGGTGGGTGACATAGGAGAAAATCAAAATTTGTGTCAGCCTAACTAGGGTATGTGTACCATTCCTTGACCTAATTTGCAAGCCGCCTTGACAAGTTTGACCATAACTCATGAATTAATAGCACTAGAAATAATATGTTGACCCTATTACACACTCTAGGCAATGCATGTTTCACCAATTGGAAGTAAACTTACGTAAATATTCAAGAATTTACTTAATTAAGCTGAAAAGATTCGATGCGATGGTATGCAACGTTGGTCTATGGTACAAAAATTGGCCTATTAGTGGATACAACGTTGGCCTATTGCTTTTCATGCACTAGAACCACTTATTATCTCATTTTTTCAATATTTCTGCTGAAGTATTATCTCTGTTTGTTCACCAATCATACTTTAAATTACATTTTCGGGGCCAAATTTTCAAAAAACTATAAATAAATCACTTTAACTAAAGTTCTTCTTAATTTAGTAACGAAAACAACGCAACCCTATTATTGTGTTATATTTTTACAATCACCGTACACAAAATCTTTCTTCCTGTTTGTTCTTTCTGGTTCTTACGCAAGAAATGTTGTTGACGTCTTTTTACCGTTGTATTTGACGTCACTTTACTGATGGGCCAAGATTTGGCTATTTCCCATGTTGGTCCCGAATGTTTGTTTACATTAAGATTTCCAAAAATCCTTCTGTAGTTTTAAGGGTTATTACATTTGACGTTTGGTTGACATCTTAATTAAACAATATATTGTTTTCTATTTGAATAAAATGTTTACTAACTTTATTGATGGTCAGTAGGGGTAGTCGGGGTAATTTGGCCAATGGGGCAATTTGAGCATCTCATAAAAATCATCTAAAATCTAATATTTTTAACAAACCGACCTTACAGCTCTACTACTGGTCTGATATAGAAGCCATTGAAACGTTAGAACGAATTAGTTCAAGCCCACAGTAAATTAGAAAAATAAAATTGAAAAACGTTGGCCGAATTACCCCGAAGAGGGCTGAATAAAAACACCACATAAGACTCCTTTTGTTCAAATACATTAGATAGCTTTAAAATTAGTTTATTTTCTGTATACATCAAGTTGACACACTACAATTCAATGTCTATCGGTGCATATTGAGTTTGTGTTACATTAGGCGAAAAAAATCTTCATTGAAAATTGGGTGCTCAAATTACCCCGACGGTTTAAAATCGACGAAAAAATCAAACTTTTTTCAAAAATCTTTTTTTGGCATATAAACACGAATTGACTTTGATATTTTCATGTATCTTGCGTAGTATTATCAGAATCATTATGATCATACGATGCACGAGAGATTTATCGTTGTTTTCTGCATGTTAAAACGACTTTTGCTTAGGGTGGCCAAACTACCCCGATTTACCCTAATGTGAATTAATTCATTTTTGTAATTGTAGCTTATTACGTTTCTATTATGTGCCATTAGTAGGCACATTCCTCGGGAGGTTAGTTCTAGTAAAGTGTCGTCTTCCAAGTTTGTGTTTTGGCAATAAGGCTTACGGTAATGATTTGCTTGAATGAAATTATCGGCTGTAAGCTACTACTCCCAATGTTTGGATAAATAAAATCATCCTGAGCTTACTTAGTATCAGTACATTTATAAATTGGTTTATTTTTTCACTGTCTACGTAGTTTATGAGCAGTCCCTAGCTAATTTTAAACCAATCAAAATAGTTATTAGAAATATTATTAATAACCGAATCATGCACTGGCTACAAGTACTCATGAACCTCTAAAACAAAGTTATGAAAAAGAGTGCACGAAATTAGGGACCCATATTTCGCCAACAACATAAATGTTGAAATAAAATAAGAAAACAACATTTTTAAGTAATTTTATTGCGTATAACAAAAAAACATATTGAATTGAAATAATCAAACAAAAATTGGGATATTTACTTTTGCTAGAGATCGAAATACTTGTTCATTTCCGTGAGTGTTGATTGTTTTGTATCTCTGAATATGGCATCTGCTATTTGCATACATTTGCAATTTATTTTTCAATTTTTGACATAAATCAAATTTTTCATTTCTTTTTTTTGTGAATTGTATTGAGATCAAATGTAGTTTTGAGGTTATAGCAAACTTCTGATGATTCCGCTGTTAATTAGATAATAATGCTCTCAGATGTCAGAAGTAAACGAAGTTTGGGCGCGCACGAAATTAGGGCACCCCACGGTATTAAGTAAGCTCAGGATGATTTTATTTATCCAAACATTGGGAGTAGTAACTTACAGCCGATAATTTCATTCAAGCAAATCATTACCGTAAGCCTTATTGCCAAAACACAAACTTGGAAGACGACACTTTACTAGAATTAATGTGCCAATTAATGGCACATAATAGAAACGTAATAAGCTACAATTACAAAAATGAATTAATTCACATTACTGACCATCAATAAAGTTAGTGAACATTTTATTCAAATAGGAAACAATATATTGTTTATTTAGATGTCAACCAAACGTCAAATATAATAACCCTTAAAACTACAGAAGGATTTTGGAAATCTTAATGTAAACAAACATTCGGGACCAACATGGGAAATAGCAAATATTCACTCATATACTCACAGACGTCGATTTTATCTACACTTTATGGTTTCATTGGTATTATACGAGTATGCTACGTTTTAAAAATTAACACATTTAGGCGAATTCTACGTCTTTTAGAGTGAGCGAAATTTGGAACCCGTGCACGAAATTTGGCACTTTCGAACAAATCAAAACTAATGCTGTAACTATCTTGTATAATGTGAAGTTGCCTAATTTACATTTTTCTTGGGAGCTACAGTGCCAGCACTAAATATTATCGAACAAATTAATCTGATATACTTTATGGTAAAATTTCAGGCGTTTATCAAACTTTGAGGATTCTTAAGTGCACGAAATATGGGCACCTCACGGTACCCACGCTTTTTGGACCATTTCATTGCAGAAACGGAGAATTGACCTTCTCACCATACTAAAATTCAGCTCATTACTACAAATCTAGTACTACAACGAACGTGCCCCATTCCTCCAGGAATTCGCTCAGAAATTCGTACAGTAATTGCTCCACGAGTTTCTTCAAAAAATCCTTCAGGATTTTTTCAGGGATTACTCCAGTAATTCCCTTAGAAATTCTTCCGGAAATTTATTCAGGAGTGGAGAGTTCCTCCAGGGATTCCTCCAAAGATTGCTCCGGGGATTCCTCCTGGAATTCTTCTAGGAATTCATCCAGCGAATGCTCCAGGAATTTCTCCAGAGATTCCTCTGAAAAATTCTTCCAAGAATTCCTCTGGGGATTTCTCCAGCAATTCCTCCAGGAATTGCTTCAGGAATTCATCCAGAGATTTTTTAAAGAATTCTTCCAGGGATCGCTCCAAAAATTCCTCAAAAAGCATTCCTCCAGAAATTTCCCTACGAATTTATCGAAAGATTTATTCAGAAATTTCTCCAGAAATTCATTTCAGAATTTCTCTAGGGAATTTCCCAGAAGTTCTTCCAAGAATTCATCCAGGAATTTCTTTAGTTGGGAATCCCTAAAGAAATTCCTGTAATTCAGAATTCAGAAATTCTTCAGGGATTTTTCCAGAAATTGCCCCAGGAACTCCTCCAACGATTAATTTACAGATTTCTCCAAGAGTTGCTTCAGGGATTCATCCAGAAATTCCTCCGGGGATTCCTCTAGAAATTCTTTAAGAAATTCTCCACGAGTTCATCCAGGAATTCCGCCAGAAATTCCTCTAGGAATTCCTCCCAGAATTCCTCTAGAGATTCCTCCAGGAATTCATCCCGGAATTTCTCCAGAGATTCCTCAGGTATTCCTACAAAATCTCCTCCAGGAAAACCTCCAAGAATTCCTCCAGGGTCTCCTCCTTCAATTCCTCTAAGCATTCCTGCAGAAATTCCTTCAGTAATTCCATCAGCAATTCCTCCTGGAATTTCTCCAAGAATTTTCCCAGGGATTGCTCCGGGAACTCTTCCACGGATTGCTCCAGAAATTCCTCTGGTGATCTCTTCAGACATTTATTCAGGGAAATTCTTTCAGAAATTTCAGAAATCTTTTCCAGGGTTTCACCACAGGTTTTTCCAGGATTGGAATTCTTTAAGATAATTTTAGAGGAATGCATACAGAAGACAGAAATAATTTCCAAAAAACCTTCTAGGCTAGGAGTTCACGGATTGGTTCAGGAATCCATCCATGAATTTCTTCAAGAATTCGCCATGCAGTTCCTGCAAAGGAATTCGTTCAGAATTTAGTCCTGCGATTTTTTCAGGAATACATCCTGATATTTTTTCGCACAAGAAACCCTTCAAGAATTTATCCATTGATATTTCCAGGAACTCCTCCAGAGATTACTCTAGGAGTTTTTCCAGGGATGTTTAGAAGGTGTTCCTTTAGAAAGCCCTTCATCAGAGATTATTTCAAAAATTTGTCAAGGGACTCCTTCAGAGCCTCAAGGTTTTCCTACAACGATTGTTTTAGGACTTATCCTCGGATTTCATCAGGAATTTTATCAGAGATCTCCTTCCGAATTTTGTTTGAGGATTCTACGGAAATTTCTCTGGCAATTTCTCCAAGAAGTTGCCCAAAGTTTTTCGAGGAGTTCCTTTAGGAATTGGAATTGGTTGCGCAGAAGTCACTGTCCATAAATTACGTCACGCAAAAATTTCCCATTTCCGGTAAGGTGAGTATAGAAATCCCATATCAATCTATTTGTAATAAGGAAGTCATCAATATGCACTTTGAAATGTAACTTGTTTCTTATCTTTTGACTTATTTCAACAAATTAAAGTAAAAAGAACAATGATAAATTCATGTTTTCAAAAAAAAAAATATGATAAGTAGAAGAAACTGTTATTTCATATAGTTATGAGCATATATAAATGCCGGAAATGAGACACCCATCCATCATACCTCACTGCTCTGCTGCCGGAGCCGCAGCCGACGACCCAGTCGTGGAATCAGCCCGCAGTCCCCGAATGCTGATGTCGTACACTATCTCCTCTATCTTCTTGACGTCGTACTTCAGGGCGTCAAACCGCTTGCGCAGGCCGTCGTTTTTCAGATTCAACAGCCGGAAACCAGAGTTTAAATCGGCCACGAACTTCGAAATGGCCAACGGACGATCGTAGTCTCCCAGGGTGACCGAGTTGGTGGCGTAACGGCTCTGAAAGAAATCATGATAAAAAATGGCGCAATTAAATATTTTAAAAATAAGCACAGAAAATTGAAAGGCAAGTTCTATAGTGACTACCAGATATTACCAGTTCTGTCGCCATCAGAAGCACTCCCAACAAGTAATCCTCGATGTCCAGGTGAAATCCGTCGGCCTGTTTTGTCTTCACTGAAATAGTAAAAACACACAATTTGATTTACGCTGTCAACTTTCAGAACCTTCCCGACCACTTACTTCCCAAAATTTCCGCCGTCGTGTCCCGGTTGACGAGAAAACCCTTCTCCAGGTACACGGTCAGCGCCACCAGAAAGACAACCCGCTGCATCAGGAAGTGCCAGTGGTCATTGTACCGGTAGTACTGACCCTCCGGAATCAACGCGGCCAAACGTTGGAAGCTTTGACGGCACAATTCGAACTGTTTGCGTGCGACGACACACGCAGCGGACACTTCCGTCAAACTGCTGTGAATGACCTGTAAGGCGATTGTAGCCTCCTTGACGGCTTGGTCAACCTCGCGGACCACTTCACGAATTTGCTAGATTAAAAAAAATAGAAAATCAACATTGAAATTCTTAAATTTTCCTAAATTGATAAAATTAGTTTTGCAATCCCTGACAAAACTGGCGCTACTTGCCGGCTGCTGCCGGCAGAGTGCCAGCCAACAACCACTTACCTCGCGAAGTTCTTGCTCTTTGTTCAGGTAATCGTTGAACCCGTCGAAAATTTCCTTAATCACAACGTTCTGCATGGCTACGGTAACTGTTTTTCACGGTTAAACTTACTAAAATAGCAGAAAATACCACAAAATATCGAAATAAATGCAAAGAAACTCCTCGAACAGACGATAACCAGACGACGCGTGTTTACAAACAGAAGCGTGGAAGGTGGAAGGAGAGCTCGCTTCGTTTGTTTGTTCGAGACAAGCGTAACGCACGCGGGCTGACGTTTTATACCCGGTAATGAAAATTGATTCAACAGCGTTACGCTATGGAGAAACCGAATGATATATACACGGAGAGACGAAACTACCCAAAAGTGGGTTCTTTCCACCCAACTTCGGGGTTGCGTGCGTCAAGCCAATTTTGAGTTGATGGAATCGATGTTTTTGTTGGGTTGTTCCCACTTGCTTCCATGTGAAAAAAATACCTAATTTTAAGTTTTTTCAACTCAACCGAAATTTTGACTAGGTTGTATTCACTCAAATTTGAGTACTGTGCTAGAAACTCAGTTTTGGCTTGACGCACGGAACTGCAAAAGTTGGGGTGTTTCTCTCTTCACTCTCTGACAACAATAGAAAGAGCGCATGAAAAGGGAGATGAAAAAGAACTCAAAATTGAGTTTAAAAGTACCTAATTTTGAGTTTTTCAGTTTCTCCGTGTAGAGCTTGCTGACGTTTATTCACCTTTCTCTTTCAAACATGCAGGCGGAATAGGATTTCAGTAACAAATTTTGAAAACGACGTATAATCAATGGTGTAGCATTGATTATACGTCGTTTTCAAAATTTGTTACTGATTTGTTGTCATCAGGAAAGGTTTCCCGATGAAAACAAATCCTATCCCACCTGCATGCTTGAAAGAGAGAGGTGAATAAACGTCAGCAAGCTCTATATTAATCTCGAAATTAATAACAAATAGATGGGCTGTCTCGATGGTTGGATGGATCAATGTTACTCCGCTGATCAATGATACCCCGTTTTACGGTACTATCGAAAGTTTGCGGAACGCTTCACTGTCCGACTATTCTTCTGAAGTATTTAATTGAAACAATGCAAGAGCGATGGGATGCCATGTCAAAAGTACAACAAAAAGTTGGGTAATTCCAAACTAATTTGTTTGTTGTTTTTGCTCTCAATAAAAATAAAGTTTGAAGCAACTATGTAGTAATGTATACTCAGCTCGAGCCCTATTGAGTTGCGTTTTCAGCAGCTCTAAAAAGTTGGGCTGGGGTCTGAATGCAATCAGTTATTTTACTCTCCCAAACTTTTATGAAATCGGGGCACTATGTTAAATAAGGTAACCGATACCCCATATAATTTTTGTTCCCTCAGCACCTGATTGTCTTCATGTCCCAACCAGAAACCAGAAAAAACATGCATAATATGAATTTTCAAACAGCAACATGTGAGCATGATAACACTAGTTTACAGCATTTTTGAACTCGGTAAGCTGATGATCCTTTTTGGTGTAGAATCATGCCCTGAGTTCGAAAACGCGAAGGAAAAAAAATACAGTAGAGTGGAATTTTTTTCGACTTTCCATACAAGGTTGATGATTTGAAATCGATTTTTGTTCTATTTTTAAGCAAAGTCGCTCACTTCACACATCTCATTCTCCGTAATCAATGCTCCGATTGAGCTGAATTTTTTACTGTAACTTGCCTACATATGATATGTCAAATAAACATTGAGAAAGAATTTTTAAATTATTTTTTTCTTTTTGAAAAAAACATATTTCTTTATATAATTATGGAAATTTTGCTGAAATTTAAGGAGATCGTCCCCAGAACACACCAAAACCTTAAATATCATCAATCTGACGCAAAACCTGTATTCAGATGATCGAATGGTATTATATTCAGCTTTTAATTTATGGAAAAAGATTTAAAATTGGTTGAACAAAACGCAAGATATTTGAATTTTATTAAATTACATATTTTAAAAAATTGTAAAACTCGATAATTAGCCTGTGCATGCCGGCGGGATCGACATACGAATGACACTAATGAGTGGAGCTTTTTTGTCGACTGCTTCAAGCTTTCAACAGTGTTTGTCATTCGATTTGGCTGAAATTCAATTCGACCGTTATTTTTTATTCAAATCAGCGTTTGTGGTTGTGGTAAACAGAAGCATTTCTCGTAAACGATTCCTCCGTCTCAATTGCAAGTGATTGCAAGGTTCTTTGTAAAAGTGTTTTAAATGGCGGGTAAGATTTTTCTAACCTCCGAACTAAATGTATTTGAAATATACCCAAGTAACCACAAGCATTATAACATTGCACGAATTAGACTGAATATCAACCTTTGCAATGCGAAATGCAGTAATTCCACACTTGTCATGCAATAATCCTTTAGATTGGCATTATCAATGTGATGATGCATTGCATTTTTCTTTACATTCGGGTTTATTAAAAGGTGATATAAGATAATCCAATAATTCAACACTGCAAAAACTGAATAAATGCAATGTACAAACTAGCAAAGTTTGCTCTAACAATACAATTATAAAAGCTTGACTCTAATGGTAAACAAATGAAATCAAGAAGATTGAACAACTTTACGGTCAACTCTAGCGGTCTTCAACATTTCTGGTTCGACTCCCGACCAACTTAATCCCCGTTTGAGCCACCGATCGACGACAGCATAAGCTATTTAGAGATGAACTTTTCTCTTTTCTGTAGGCTGCAATCACATGCCAATAACGATAGAAATCACAATTAGCATATGAGCAATGTGCGAAGGGTGTTTTAGTCGAGGTTTTTATTTTCTTATGTTGATTAAATATCTTCTAAAATGCATTATGTAATTTTCAGTAATTTATCGGAATGTGATAGTTTACTGTATTCTATTACATATGACATAGTCGTTTTACCCTCTACTACAATGATTGAGATAGAAGAACATTTTCCTTTTAGTTAATGAAGTATCTGTTGTTATCACTGCAGCAGAAACGGTCCAAGGTGCCAGCGCGTATGGAACTCATCTAGCGGTCATCAACACTTCTGGTTCGACTCCCGATCCGACTACAAAAAAAATAATGGTTAAAACATTAATGTGTGAGGGCATCAGTACCGTCGATAACGAAACGGTGCTAAAAATAGATTATTGTTTTGGTTTTTCGTGTTGCACGTATCAAGCATGTCAAATGCAAATGTACAGCACATGCATTTATATTACATTAGCAATGGCTGTCAGCGTGCTGCAATATGTGGCACTAATTTGATTTTAGTGGGGCCCTTTTCGACTTTAATATTGCTTCAATGGGGTGTTTAAAGTAATGCAGCATTATATTCATAATTTTAATTATCAATATATGGCAAAATTGATGCACTTATATACGGCTTCGTGGTTACTTGGGATATTTCTTATTGGGAAAATTTATAGATTATGACGCTAAAAATTTAAATGTCTTATTTTTGGCGTAGGTGTATTGAAACTATCGCAACGTGGACGCACCGCCCGTGTGCATCGGCTCTAAATGGGTGGAATCACCGCAATATTGAAAGCCCAATATTGGTAAAGATTTAAGTACAGTAGACGTTCGGTCGATGCAAACGGTTTAACTGCGATGCTTTTTAACTGCAAGTCCGGTAAGTGCAACAAATTTGCAGTTATCGCACCGCTATCCGTCAAAACCGGTGCGCCAAGTTAGCCCAAATGAACAATCGAATGAATGTTTCGTTCATTTAACGTCAATTCATGGGTTGTTGACGCCCATCTGACGTTGAAGTTATCGAATTTTGTTCGCTAACTGAAACGTAAACATGTTGCAGTTATCGAACGCTTACTGTAATTCATTTTGTTTTCTTAATTGTCATGAAATAAAATTTCATTTTAGGTTGTACTAAATATTCATGCAGTTTAAAATAAGATTTTTTCGTAAACCGTGTGTTGGACGATGTACGACCACAGACGAATTTACGACGGGCATACCACAAACAAAGATACAGACGGAGCAGTAATCGTTTTTTTCGGTACCACTTTCATTTCCACCCTTTTGCAAGCCCCTCTTGTTTTGCGTAATTGGCACGCTTTGGTGAACCCCTTGAACGGGCGAATTAAGCGAACTGTCAAGCGACTTGTCAACAACTTGTTTTGTTTACAAATCTTGTGCCGTTTGTGTCGGTTTGGTGGACAATCTAACCAAATCTTACGGAAAAGTGTCTATACGCTCCAGTCCAACCAGCTCGGAACAATATCTAGTTTGTCAGAATCGCCAATTCCTAAGATTCCCGAAATCGATCATTTAAGTTTTGTGGAAGAATAAGTACTGCGTTCATGAGGAATGGAGTAATTAAGTTTCCTAGTGACCCCGAAGACGATGATCGGAGAGGACATCGTTTTCCAACTACATTCGTATTTCCAAATAGGAATTGGCCCGCCGACAGATTCAGGGACTGAAGAGCATAACCAACAACTTTCGAAGAGATTTCGTAAAACGGAAAACCGGATTGACCGACAACTGTGGCGTTGTTGGACCGCAAACCGCACTGCTGCTATATGCGCGAGCAATCGGTTTGCGCGAGCAGTCATTTTCACCATGGGCAACCGGAAAGAAATAAATGGGGGCAACTTGCATGCAAGTGCGCGAGCAGTTGCAACATTAAATATATTGCATGCAAGTTGCTCGCGCAAACCTGTCGGCGCGGTAGAACGCTATAGATTTTTTTTTCACAACTTTTCACCGAAAATGGAACTTCGGAAGTCAGGGGGGGTAGATGTAGGGTCTTGTACCATTTGGGCAGGTGTACCTATTTTGGTACTATAACTAAGTCAATTTGAAACCGATTGACTTGAAATTTTGTATAGAGTTAGGCACGTACAGTATCTAACTCTGTACAAAAATTCAAATCAATCGATTGTGACACTTCCAAAGTAGGGTATCTCGATAGAGAAGATCAATGCGCCAGAAAAGTATTATTTCCCATATTAAATATTTCCTTAGTGCGCCAGAAAAGGTAGCCTGCGACTTGACATACCCTTCACTGAACGATCCCACGACACCTGGCCAGGCCATTGCTTAAATCTACTTCAGATGATGCCCAAGAACTTCGTCCACCATCACAGATATCTGAAGTTGGAAATGGGTGGGAATTTCTGGGGCGCTTTCCTTGGCGAAAAAGCGTTGTTTAAAATATGAATTATATTTAGGTAAGGTACCATATGTGTATGTGCATATGAAAATTATATTGAGTGCCAGGTGTTCTAAGCAGGAAGGATCGGACCCATCCATTCAACAATGATTGCAGTCCCCGAACATAATAACAAAAATTCCAAATCAATTAAATAAAGCTTCAGAACATTATCTCACCAATTTGGACTGATAGCAGGACATCTTAGGAAGAGTTTGTAACCTTTCATTGATCCGGGTGTGCCTGCCTTGGAGTTTTATAAGACATTTCCTAGAAGGTCTCTTAAAAAGTCAATAATTCCTATGAAGAAAATCACCTAATAACAAAAATTCCAAATCAATGAAATAAAGCTTCGGAACATTATCTCACTAGTCTAGGCTGATAGCAGGACACCTTAGGAAGAGTTTGTAACCTTTCATTGATCCGGGTATGCCTGCCTTGGAGTTTTATAAGACATTTCCTAGAAGGTCTCTTAGAAAATCAATAATTCCTATGAAGAAAATCACCGAATAACAAAAATTCCAAATCAATGAAATAAAGCTTCGGAACATTATCTCACCAGTTTGGACTGATAGCAGGACACCTTAGGAAGAGTTTTTAACCTTTCATTGATCCGGGTGTGCCTGCCTTGGAATTTTATAAGACATTTCCTAGAAGGTCTCTTAGAGAATCAATAATTCCTATGAAGAAAATCACCAAACAACAAAAATTCCAAATCAATGAAATAAAGCTTCGGAACATTATCTCACTAGTCTAGGCTGATAGTGGGACACCTTAGAAAGAGTTTGTAACCTTTCATTGATCCGGGTGTGCCTGCCTTGGAGTTTTATAAGGCATTTCCTACAAGGTCTCTTAGAAAGTCAATAATTCCTATGAAGAAAATCACCTAATAACAAAAATTCCAAATCAATGAAATAAAGCTTCGGAACATTATCTCACCAGTTAAGACTGATAGCAGGACACCTTAGGAAGAGTTTGTAACCTTTCATTGATCCGGGTGTGCCTGCCTTGGAGTTTTATAAGACATTTCCTAGAAGGTCTCTTAGAAAGTCAATAATTCCTATGAAGAAAATCACCTAATAACAAAAATTCCAAATCAATGAAATAAAGCTTCGGAACATTATCTCACCAGTTAAGACTGATAGCAGGACACCTTAGGAAGAGTTTGTAACCTTTCATTGATCCGGGTGTGCCTGCCTTGGAGTGTTATAAGAAATTTCCTACAAGGTCTCTTAGAAAGTCAATAATTCCTATGAAGAAAATCACCGAATAACAAAAATTCCAAATCAATGAAATAAAGCTTCGGAACATTATCTCACCAGTTAAGACTGATAGTGGGACACCTTAGGAAGAGTTTGTAACCTTTCATTGATCCGGGTGTGCCTGCCTTGGAGTGTTATAAGAAATTTCCTACAAGGTCTCTTAGAAAGTCAATAATTCCTATGAAGAAAATCACCGAATAACAAAAATTCCAAATCAATGAAATAAAGCTTCGGAACATTATCTCACCAGTTAAGACTGATAGTGGGACACCTTAGGAAGAGTTTGTAACCTTTCATTGATCCGGGTGTGCCTGCCTTGGAGTTTTATAAGACATTTCCTAGAAGGTCTCTTAGAAAGTCAATAATTCCTATGAAGAAAATCACCTAATAACAAAAATTCCAAATCAATGAAATAAAGCTTCGGAACATTATCTCACCAGTTAAGACTGATAGCAGGACACCATAGGAAGAGTTTGTAACCTTTCATTGATCCGGGTGTGCCTGCCTTGGAGTGTTATAAGAAATTTCCTACAAGGTCTCTTAGAAAGTCAATAATTCCTATGAAGAAAATCACCGAATAACAAAAATTCCAAATCAATGAAATAAAGCTTCGGAACATTATCTCACCAGTTAAGACTGATAGTGGGACACCTTAGGAAGAGTTTGTAACCTTTCATTGATCCGGGTGTGCCTGCCTTGGAGTGTTATAAGAAATTTCCTACAAGGTCTCTTAGAAAGTCAATAATTCCTATGAAGAAAATCACCGAATAACAAAAATTCCAAATCAATGAAATAAAGCTTCGGAACATTATCTCACCAGTTAAGACTGATAGTGGGACACCTTAGGAAGAGTTTGTAACCTTTCATTGATCCGGGTGTGCCTGCCTTGGAGTTTTATAAGACATTTCCTAGAAGGTCTCTTAGAAAGTCAATAATTCCTATGAAGAAAATCACCTAATAACAAAAATTCCAAATCAATGAAATAAAGCTTCGGAACATTATCTCACCAGTTAAGACTGATAGTGGGACACCTTAGGAAGAGTTTGTAACCTTTCATTGATCCGGGTGTGCCTGCCTTGGGGTGTTATAAGAAATTTCTTACAAGGTCTCTTAGAAAGTCAATAATTCCTATGAAGAAAATCACCGAATAACAAAAATTCCAAATCAATGAAATAAAGCTTCGGAACATTATCTCACCAGTTAAGACTGATAGTGGGACACCTTAGGAAGAGTTTGTAACCTTTCATTGATCCGGGTGTGCCTGCCTTGGAGTTTTATAAGACATTTCCTAGAAGGTCTCTTAGAAAGTCAATAATTCCTATGAAGAAAATCACCTAATAACAAAAATTCCAAATCAATGAAATAAAGCTTCGGAACATTATCTCACCAGTTAAGACTGATAGCAGGACACCTTAGGAAGAGTTTGTAACCTTTCATTGATCCGGGTGTGCCTGCCTTGGAGTTTTATAAGACATTTCCTAGAAGGTCTCTTAGAAAGTCAATAATTCCTATGAAGAAAATCACCTAATAACAAAAATTCCAAATCAATGAAATAAAGCTTCGGAACATTATCTCACCAGTTAAGACTGATAGCAGGACACCTTAGGAAGAGTTTGTAACCTTTCATTGATCCGGGTGTGCCTGCCTTGGAGTTTTATAAGACATTTCCTAGAAGGTCTCTTAGAAAGTCAATAATTCCTATGAAGAAAATCACCTAATAACAAAAATTCCAAATCAATGAAATAAAGCTTCGGAACATTATCTCACCAGTTAAGACTGATAGCAGGACACCTTAGGAAGAGTTTGTAACCTTTCATTGATCCGGGTGTGCCTGCCTTGGAGTGTTATAAGAAATTTCCTACAAGGTCTCTTAGAAAGTCAATAATTCCTATGAAGAAAATCACCGAATAACAAAAATTCCAAATCAATGAAATAAAGCTTCGGAACATTATCTCACCAGTTAAGACTGATAGTGGGACACCTTAGGAAGAGTTTGTAACCTTTCATTGATCCGGGTGTGCCTGCCTTGGAGTGTTATAAGAAATTTCCTACAAGGTCTCTTAGAAAGTCAATAATTCCTATGAAGAAAATCACCGAATAACAAAAATTCCAAATCAATGAAATAAAGCTTCGGAACATTATCTCACCAGTTAAGACTGATAGTGGGACACCTTAGGAAGAGTTTGTAACCTTTCATTGATCCGGGTGTGCCTGCCTTGGAGTGTTATAAGACATTTCCTAGAAGGTCTCTTAGAAAGTCAATAATTCCTATGAAGAAAATCACCTAATAACAAAAATTCCAAATCAATGAAATAAAGCTTCGGAACATTATCTCACCAGTTAAGACTGATAGTGGGACACCTTAGGAAGAGTTTGTAACCTTTCATTGATCCGGGTGTGCCTGCCTTGGAGTGTTATAAGAAATTTCCTACAAGGTCTCTTAGAAAGTCAATAATTCCTATGAAGAAAATCACCGAATAACAAAAATTCCAAATCAATGAAATAAAGCTTCGGAACATTATCTCACCAGTTAAGACTGATAGTGGGACACCTTAGGAAGAGTTTGTAACCTTTCATTGATCCGGGTGTGCCTGCCTTGGAGTTTTATAAGACATTTCCTAGAAGGTCTCTTAGAAAGTCAATAATTCCTATGAAGAAAATCACCTAATAACAAAAATTCCAAATCAATGAAATAAAGCTTCGGAACATTATCTCACCAGTTAAGACTGATAGCAGGACACCTTAGGAAGAGTTTGTAACCTTTCATTGATCCGGGTGTGCCTGCCTTGGAGTTTTATAAGACATTTCCTAGAAGGTCTCTTAGAAAGTCAATAATTCCTATGAAGAAAATCACCTAATAACAAAAATTCCAAATCAATGAAATAAAGCTTCGGAACATTATCTCACCAGTTAAGACTGATAGCAGGACACCTTAGGAAGAGTTTGTAACCTTTCATTGATCCGGGTGTGCCTGCCTTGGAGTGTTATAAGAAATTTCCTACAAGGTCTCTTAGAAAGTCAATAATTCCTATGAAGAAAATCACCGAATAACAAAAATTCCAAATCAATGAAATAAAGCTTCGGAACATTATCTCACCAGTTAAGACTGATAGTGGGACACCTTAGGAAGAGTTTGTAACCTTTCATTGATCCGGGTGTGCCTGCCTTGGAGTGTTATAAGAAATTTCTTACAAGGTCTCTTAGAAAGTCAATAATTCCTATGAAGAAAATCACCGAATAACAAAAATTCCAAATCAATGAAATAAAGCTTCGGAACATTATCTCACCAGTTAAGACTGATAGTGGGACACCTTAGGAAGAGTTTGTAACCTTTCATTGATCCGGGTGTGCCTGCCTTGGAGTTTTATAAGACATTTCCTAGAAGGTCTCTTAGAAAGTCAATAATTCCTATGAAGAAAATCACCTAATAACAAAAATTCCAAATCAATGAAATAAAGCTTCGGAACATTATCTCACCAGTTAAGACTGATAGCAGGACACCATAGGAAGAGTTTGTAACCTTTCATTGATCCGGGTGTGCCTGCCTTGGAGTTTTATAAGACATTTCCTAGAAGGTCTCTTAGAAAGTCAATAATTCCTATGAAGAAAATCACCTAATAACAAAAATTCCAAATCAATGAAATAAAGCTTCGGAACATTATCTCACCAGTTAAGACTGATAGCAGGACACCTTAGGAAGAGTTTGTAACCTTTCATTGATCCGGGTGTGCCTGCCTTGGAGTGTTATAAGAAATTTCCTACAAGGTCTCTTAGAAAGTCAATAATTCCTATGAAGAAAATCACCGAATAACAAAAATTCCAAATCAATGAAATAAAGCTTCGGAACATTATCTCACCAGTTAAGACTGATAGTGGGACACCTTAGGAAGAGTTTGTAACCTTTCATTGATCCGGGTGTGCCTGCCTTGGAGTTTTATAAGACATTTCCTAGAAGGTCTCTTAGAAAGTCAATAATTCCTATGAAGAAAATCACCGAATAACAAAAATTCCAAATCAATGAAATAAAGCTTCGGAACATTATCTCACCAGTTAAGACTGATAGTGGGACACCTTAGGAAGAGTTTGTAACCTTTCATTGATCCGGGTGTGCCTGCCTTGGAGTGTTATAAGAAATTTCTTACAAGGTCTCTTAGAAAGTCAATAATTCCTATGAAGAAAATCACCGAATAACAAAAATTCCAAATCAATGAAATAAAGCTTCGGAACATTATCTCACCAGTTAAGACTGATAGTGGGACACCTTAGGAAGAGTTTGTAACCTTTCATTGATCCGGGTGTGCCTGCCTTGGAGTTTTGTAAGACATTTCCTAGAAGGTCTCTTAGAAAGTCAATAATTCCTATGAAGAAAATCACCGAATAACAAAAATTCCAAATCAATGAAATAAAGCTTCGGAACATTATCTCACTAGTCTAGGCTGATAGTGGGACACCTTAGGAAGAGTTTGTAACCTTTCATTGATCCGGGTGTGCCTGCCTTGGAATTTTATAAGACACTAGCTGTCCCGGCAAACTTTGTCTTGCCATGATGTGGTGGTTTGACAACTGTTGAGGTCATCGCTGCACCGCCATCTAGATTGGTTTATTTTCGATCGTGTTGATTTTCTTCCCAGCTTATTAGAAATCAGTATTTTACCAATTTTCTTACTTTTTCAGTTAATTTTCATAACTTTTTATACATATAAACACAGCCACCATGAATACGAATCAAACAGTTCAAGGGTCAGCCTGATCGGTTCAGCCGTTCCTGAGTTTTGTTGCCTCAAAGGAACTTCAAACTCATTTTTATATATATAGATTTCCTAGAAGGTCTCTTAGAAAGTCAATAATTCCTATGAAGAAAATCACCTAATAACAAAAATTCCAAATCAATGAAATAAAGCTTCGGAACATTATCT
This sequence comes from Aedes albopictus, assembly GCF_035046485.1. NCBI lineage: Eukaryota > Metazoa > Arthropoda > Insecta > Diptera > Culicidae > Aedes > Aedes albopictus. Next base: position 412,034,753 of record NC_085137.1, read on the forward strand.
CACCAGTTAAGACTGATAGCAGGACACCTTAGGAAGAGTTTGTAACCTTTCATTGATCCGGGTGTGCCTGCCTTGGAGTTTTATAAGACATTTCCTAGAAGGTCGCTTAAAAAGTCAATAATTCCTATGAAGAAAATCACCGAATAACAAAAATTCCAAATTAATGAAATACAGCTTCGGAACATTATCTCACTAGTCTAGGCTGATAGTGGGACACCTTAGGAAGAGTTTGAGCGATCGCTTCTGTCATATCAGCACAGACGCGAACCGTTTCCTATATGAACACACGGAGGTTTAGTGTCGAGCTATCAAATCATCGCGAGCCGTTATAGAGGTGGCGATAGTGTTCGGCTATTTTTCATCATGGCGTCGCAGACAACAAATTTGAATTTATACAAATAGCTGTCACGTCGGTTCGTCGGTAGTATTACATCTGTGGTATTGATCTCCGTAGGCAAATTACTCAACTGATCGATGTTATCAAAGATACAGCATAAAATATGCAGGGGTGTTCATCATACCCCGGACACCCATTTCGCCCCGTACCTTTCCTGCCAGTCCCAAAAAACACACGATTTACAATTCATTATTTCTTCACAATAATGACATTCTGCCTGCTGTAAATAATTGATATACGTAGGAAACAAGCTAAAGTTGTAAGCTAACTGATAATATTGTACGTGCAGTTGAAACCCGAAATTTTCGACTAGCGAAGTTGGATTTTTCTCCAAATCCGTGCGTCGGACCTAACTTCGGAAGTGGTGCGCTGTATAGCGGACCAGGTTTGCTATACAGCGCACCACTTCCGAAGTTAGGTCCGACGCAGGAGAAAAATCCAACTTCGCTAGTCTAAAACTCCGATTTTCAACTAAATTGATAATATGTTAAGTTTTTGTCGGTTATACAGGCCTAACATACTCATTTGCTTAGGGTCTCCATTATGCCCCTAATCCCCCTATATATTTTATTTTTACTTGTTTTTTTTTATGTTTTTTTTTTATTTTTATTTATTTATTCAATTCATCCCCTACTCTTCGGGCTCTTGATGCCGCTCTTCCGTTTCATCCAGTTCCTCCAGTTCCTCCAGTTCCTCAAGCTGCTGTGCCTGTTCCCTCCTTTGGTGCCATCTTTGAATCTCCCTCTCCATTTCTTCCACGTTTTCCTCCGTGAGAAACTGCGGATATCCGCAAGCTGGACAAAACTGAAACGAAAAGATAAAAGTTTTAAACAACGAGAGTTTAAGGCAAAACTTCATAAATGGTCTGAAAACGTAATCTATCTCTCACCCGATTATCGTTTCGTCGTTCCATTATGAAGATGCCAGATTTTGACAGGCTTAGATTCGACATCACTGTGAAACATGTTTTGTCTACGATTCACATCAGAACAGCAAAAGCAGGACAGGAACAGGACCGTGCTAGAACACCCTAAACATTTTTGACCAACTCTGAGAGGAAATTACATTTTAATTTCAAGTGGATTTTACTGCAGTAGATGTAATAAAAAAATTATAGTCTAGTTGTTCCCCATTACAAAAAAAATGTTTGGAACAGCAAGCTATATTAACGTGTATTTTTTTTTGAATCAGATGTTGAATAGTTTAGGTTCTGAACCACTGCCTTTTACACATGATTTGATCGTGTTTGACAGTGTGTTTATGTATCGATAATGGACATGGTTCGCCTATTAGTTAATGTACATCACCAAACTCGCTCTCGATGTGTATTTAATAGCATGCTTCATTTTGAACGGAAACTCAAAGCTGGGTGCCTATGCCGTATAGACAGTCCATTTTACGAATCGATTAGGGTATCGCGCCACTTGGGCAGTGGCTTCTATATTCGTCTGTTTTCCACTACAGTCATGACCCGCTGGTTGGGGGCTTAATTGGCGATTAAAAGTAGAGGTTATGTCGTGAAAATTTGGAAGTTTGAAAAGGAAATACCAGTTCCCCATCAGTTTAATCATTATTTTTTTGGTAAATTTAACGATAAAATGAATTTTTCTACCCCGATCCCACATTAAATTTTATCTGAAACAACTCAATCACTAAAATACGAAATGGGATTTCACAAAACTTAACCTTACTTTAGGAGGCCAATAGTTGGGTGACTTTTTAGTTGGGACCCCGTTAGTTGAGCTGTCAGCCAACTAAAAAGTACCTGGATGTCATAATTCAATGTCAAACTGAAAATGACAACCAATCTATAATTCCGAGGGGCGAGCTAATGAGTTTTTGGTTTCTTAAACTTTACTGATAATCGAAAAGAATTTATTTCATATTTCTTAAAAAAAGAAAGAATATGAACAATTACGTCGAAACAAATGCAAAACATCGGCAATCTTTATTTTGTCGGTCGTTGAAAGCGTTTTGTGCTTGCTTTTGGTCCGGGTGGTTTCATAAACATCTATATTTTCACTTCACCGGCTAAAAATGGGTGAAAATAATTATTTCTCGCATTGGCCATATATGTATCTTGCAAAACGTATCAGTTTTGCTCTGAATGTGAATCAAATTGAAAAATTTTCCTTTTTGATTTCAACCTAAACATGATTAAAAAAAAAAACAATGAGCACGCCCCTTGTGCTGCTGTCACTTCTCCCAACTAGCGAATCGAATTCGTTGGTTGGGTAGAGGTTGTGGCTCAACGAGCGGGTTCCGACTGTATAACTCAATCAATTTTGAATCAATTGACATGAAATGTTGTACACGGGTAGATACTATACCCATCTCACCACATCTCAAAAGTTGTGTCAATTGGTTCAAGTTTGACTGAGTTACAGTGGAAAACAGACGAATATAGAAGCCACCGACCAAGCGGCGCGATATGAATGAATTTTGACAGGAGGTACTGCGGTAAAATAGAAAAAAAATCCAACGGGGTTGCGGTGGTTTCGACCGCCGCAGTCGTTCCGCAAACGTCAAAAGTGCTCGGTTCACGCTAAAAAGCTCTCACTCACTTGGTTGCCATAAAATTCAAAAATAATGAAAATTGTTTCATTTATGGTTTATGTAATCGCAATTGCTGCCACAACATCTAACTTATTTCTAAACTATATTAGGTGTAGTTTTAGTACTTTAGTATGCAGCTGTACGCCATTAAACATAATTTAGATTCTCAACTATTTATTTTTGTTTCAAGGTTGTGTGCATACTTTTAGAAGTGTGCAGCAGTTTGACGTTTGCGGAACAGGTCTTCTTTGTCTTCTTCACTCCGCCAGGTTGGAAGATTTCTCTGGATAAGCAATACAGTGTTGCCACATTTAAATCTGTATTTTGCCTTTCAAAAATCTTTATAATCTGTTGCGATTTTTTTAATTTGTGCAAAATATTTCATAAAAATATGTATGATAGTCATAAGTGTACTTTCGAACTCTTGAATTCATAAAACATGAACGAAGCAACGAAGGTTCACGATTGACTCATTTTGAGTAGGGTAAGAATTTGAACTAGTCAAATTGTAATCTTAATTTGAACCATTTCAAAATTCATTAAAACGACGTACTTTTCAGGCAAATATTGTCCCGAAAAAGATGTTAAACGGCTTTCCGTAATATAACCTGATAACATGGACTTTAAAAGCATTGAAAAAAGCGTCTTTGTCATGGAAAACAGGCAATTGAAAAATCACTGTGATTTCACCCATTTCCCCCAAGAGAAAGCACATTTTCGGTGCACTCGTACAGCTCATGCATTGTATTACACGAAATATGTGAACACGTCAAATGAAAGCTTATTTATCGTAGAATCGACCAACCGAATAATATTCCGCATTATTTGTCATAAAATTATCAAATTTAAGTGATTCTTACTTGGAGAATGTTATCTTAAGTTGAACCATTTGTAATCTAAATTTGAACTAGTAAACGGGGGTGAGCTTCTAATGTTGGCCCGTAGATTGCGCTAGTGGTTGCTTTGTTTACTCTTGGGGGATGAAAAATTCCAAATTTAGTTTCCAAATTCCTAAAGAATTTCGAGTTCTGAGTTGAGATTCCACTGCCTAATGAAAAATAGGTATGAGAATTAGCAGATTCATGTGATTTTTAATTGTTTAGCATGGAATTGGCTATTCTGTGAGTTGCTCGAGCTGCTGCCGCCAGTAGTTCAAATTAAGATTAAAATTGGTTCAAATTATGATTACGATGGTTCAAATTAAGATTAAAATTATTGTTGATGAAAAATCAAATATTTCAATGAAATTCGGTGCAAACACAAACTTTTTACCATTTAACAGAAAGCTTATACCCGTGGCTTTCATGTACATACGATTTTGCCGTAGTAAATTATTTCCATGTGGGAGAAAAAATCACTTAAAATTTGCACTGCTTCAGAAAGCCGCAATTTGGTTCAAATTTTGATTACCTACCCTAAACATTGATGGCGTCTCTTTCATTACTCTCTTAACCCTTAATGAGGCAGTGGCAACTATATTGCCACTTACTGTTTGTATTTTTTTCTGTTTTATAACAATTTATTTCGAACTTTTTTTTTTGGTTTACGCAAAATTGGGACTACTAACAACGCCTGGTATTTTTTTTTTTGGTACTAAACAAAGCTTTAACAACAATTTAGGAGCCATTTGTAGTCTCAAAAATGGCTAATTTTGACCGCGTGAAGAAAATTAGCTCAAACTTATTGTAAAATTATAGATTTGGTAAATATTTTAAGAAATAATCAAATTCTGGGTTGACATGAGCTGAATTACACAGTTTATATTAAGAGTTAAGCCCCAATCCACTCTAAAATCTCTTTTCCGGCTTTTTGTCAAAGTCAAAAGAAGAATAGTACCCTAAACGGGCAGTGGTAAGAATATTGCCACCAGCGCTGGTGGCCTAAACGGGCAGTGGCAACTATGACTATATTGCCACCTCAAAAGCTCGTTTTTGGGGTTAACGGGCAGTGGCAACTATATTGCCACCAGCGTTTTTGGCCCAAACGGGCAGTGGCAACTATATTGCCACCTAGCTTTTTGAGAGTTTGTTTCAAACAAAAATGGTTTTGTACATGTAATTATGTATATAATCATTTGCATAATAGTATGCGATGACAACTCTTTTAGTTTTCACGGCCTTATGAAGGGTTAAAATGAGAAGTGATATAGGAACAAGTGATCAAGGAACTGGTTGCGCTATCGATGGATACACACTTATTTCTGAATTGCCTGTTCGGTACTTTTTTGACGAGATTATAACAGCAGTACGATCTCGGTAGTTTCGGTAATCGATTTTACTGAGGTTCAGTAAAACAACTGTCAAAATCGTATGGAAAAGGTAAACAATGCATTTTTGCTGAACGAGTTCGGTGCTCAGCAGTTTTAATCTCGTCAAAAAATTACCGAACTCGGTAATCAAAATTAAGTGTGTATGTTTGTTTGGCAATTGTGTTGCATTCGCTTTTGAACCAATACTAAATACTAAAGTGTCTCGAGTATACCAATAAGTGGAGAATCCTTGTCGTTTTGACAGGTCTCCTGCTCGATTGGAACTATGGGGATGACTGTTCCAATTTTGACGTTTCTCCTCTTTGTTTTATCCAGGCTCGTTACTAGTGTGCATCGGCTGAAAAGACAGGTGACATTGTGACATTGGAACTGGTTACGCTATCGATGACTATGTTTGGCGCAATTGTGTTGCATACGCTTTTCAACCATTACTCACCCTAAAGCGTGCGTCGGCTGAAAAGACGGTAACACTCTGAAAATTTTGTTAAGTGTAACGTCTCGAGTATAGTGATCAAAGAACACTGTTTCCGCTATCGGCGAGACTATCATTAATGCAAATATTCGACGCAACTGTGTTGTCTTTTACGAAGGTGATGATTTTTTGTGGTTTTCTATTAGAAAGTGATGGAGGAAAAATACACCCATAAGAAACCCCGTAGGAAGAAAGAGTTTTCCCGGCTCATCCTCCTTCGCAGCCCCCAACGAATACTAATTAGTTCGTCAACTCATATACGATTATACGAATGAGATGATCATCATTCGACTAACATTGATACTGATACATGTGCACAGTGCACTGATCGAATTCACTCGGTCCGAGAATTTGAACACTTGAGCGGGGCCATTTCTGATCAGAATCCATCAATTCGTTTCCAGTAGGAAGCGGCCTCGCTCTTCACAGTGTTTAAATTCTCGGACCGAGTGATTTCAGTTCAGTTGGGTAAGTCCGTTGCGTCGAACGTATACATCGATAGCGCTAACAATTTAAAAAGATCAGATTAGATGTGAAGCCTGGTGCAATCGAAAATCGTTTTAAATCCATGCGTTTAGAAGTGGTGCGCTGCACAGAGGTCCAATTAAAAAAAAAAAGCTGGCAGAAATTCAATTTTTGAACATGTCTTTATTGGGATACATCGATTATTGGGATATATCGAGCATTCATCTATAATACCCAGGAGCACTGATTGTCCTTTAAAAAATTTGGAAACATTGATTTTGTATCTTGTTACAACACTCAACAGTTGCTGATGGAAAATTTACTGAATTTTTGATAAAGAACACAAACGAGTTCAACCACTACAAAAGTCTGTTAATATAAGTAATTAAATTGCTTCCAAAAGTTTATTGGTAAGTTCTTCAGACATCTGCAATGGAGTAAGAGATCAAAATAACACTTTTGAATTCTAAATTGACATTACATATCAGTACGAGAAATTCTTACGGCCCGTTTACATGTGATAATAATACGTGACGCTAGTATCGTTTACATTGTCGCTAAAAATTGAGCTGCTAAATCTGGGACATTAAATTGTCCGACTATGTTGATACCAAACTATCGTAATGTAAACATTTCCCTATCTGGCGTGATGGCATAAGGCTGACACAAATTTCGATTTTCTCTAATGTCATTGCCCCCTCGGAAAATTTTGGTCGGAATCCGACATTTTGAGGGGGGACACAAATAAATTATTCAAAAAATTTAAACTTTTTAAAATGAAATTAGAGTCGTCGAGAAAATTTCTTAACAAATCCGATGAGTTTGACGATTTTGCCTAATTGTTAGGGTAATTTTGCATCAAATGCACTTATTATTTATCATCCTCCCCCTTAACGAGTCAACGAGTAAAGTGACAAAAGAAGAAAATGAGATTTGTTCCGGCCTAATTAGCTGACAACATCTCTAGCAGATCGTTTAAATGATGCCAATTGTGTTGGACAATCTAATATCCTCATTATTGTCCACTAATTTTAACACCGAATTCCAAGGGGAATGACATATCCTTTTCTAACCGGAATATCCGCATTTATCCGTTTCTAACCGTCACTAACCGTTGCTAAGCGAGCTGCTAAGTGAGCAGCGGTTAGACACGGTTAGCGACGGTTAGAAACGGATAAATGCGGATATTCCGGTTAGAAAAGGATATGTCATTCCCCTTGCCGAATTCAGAAGGTTCTGAATTTGTCATGCTAATTTTATTGTCGATTTCGATTCGGCTCGATATTTCGTTCAAATGCACGTTTATGTATGTAGAATCGGTTAAGGAAAAATGCAAATGCCAAGAGCTGCCAAAACAATAGCGGCATAATGATATGTGTATAGTCAAATTGTATGAAAAACATCCATTTTGTTCGGATTTTGTTCGAAGAAATCGACAAATAATGAAAATGCCATTAACATGGAATAAAACACTAAATTATGTTCCAATACATTCATTTAGGCTAAAATTAGCAGACTACACACTAAGATCAGCTCGGTATTTTCCCCATCTTTTTACTGAGTTCTCAACAGCAGATTTAACTCGGTACGCTCGGTTATTTATTTTGCGGATATTCTGTAAATGAGTTACCGAGCTCAGCTCACAAACTGTCAAAAGTTACTGAAGCACGGTAAATATCGTTACTGGTGAACGGTAAATACGATTACGGAGTGTACCGAAATAAATCTGCTGTTGAAAACTCAGTAAAAAGATGGAAAAAATACTGAACTCAGTGAAAAAATTACTGAGCTGGAACATCTGAATCTTAGTGTGTACTATGATTTGACATTGTTTGCCAGGTATTTTAAAATCTGGACCACTGTGCGCTGTGTGGACGGCACGGCGCACGAATTTGGAGAAAAATCGATTTATAAGCTTGCAATCAATAATTTCAGGCTTCAACTGAAACAATTTATGACTACAATGGTAATAGTTGGAAGAAAAACACTTATTTTCTATTTAACCCATTGTAGTGATATGGGTTGGATGATGAAAACCGAATTATGCCACAATCATGATAGACGTTATTCTTTTTCTGGAGTACCTTAAAACCATAAAAAAAATGTTATTACAGTCATTTTAAAAGAAATCCACGGTTATTCCGTATTTTTTTGCACCTACTTAATTTATATGTTTATGCGAATCATTTGTAGATGTCTGAAATGACGCAATAAATAGTTGATATTCTTTCATTGCCCAGGATTGTCCAGGATTCAGATTCACGAGGACTGGTGTATTCAGTTCCTCTAAATGATTTTTTAGACAATTTTCGTACAGTATTATACTGGCGTATCTACAATGATCGATTTTCGACGTTTTCCATTAAATTGACCGTAGCATTTTCCCGTGTGCCCCAAAGTGTTAGTTGACCATTGGTACTCCTAGGCTAATCTATCAGCTACAACTTTACTGAACATCACATTCAAACCGAACGCCTCAATAATTCTGGACCAACATTTGAAAAGGGCATACAAGCATTGGTAAACAATGACTTCACACGTCGCTCCTGAGCCCCCCTCAGCTTATTCTCAAAAACTAAGACCGTTATCAGATAGAGCAAACATCGATCTTTCGGATAACGGTGTTCGTTTGCGTGGGCGGGCTGCTGTTATGCCCTACGGAGCGTTTTAGAAAAGACACAAGACCTCTTGGGCCCTTTTCAAATGTTGCTCCAGAATTAGTAATCGATTTTTATCCAACTGGAGAAACTTCAACCAGCTTCCCAGCAGCCAAGATTGTTGCATATGGCGCCAAATATAGCACACAGAAATCATGGCTGAACACTAAGGCACCTTGACCTTACTTTAACATTAAAACGAATAGGCAGCTATGTTATTATCCATTCTCTCAATACTTGTTCACGTGCGTGAACAATTGAAATCAAGGCCTACATAGGAGGGGATGGGGCTTCCGTTCAGTGTAGTTACCCAAAAAGCTCGCCAAAAAGCAAATTGTTCAGATTTTTTTTTAGGAGATGAACCTGCCTCGGGATGAAAATCTCCCTAATAAAGCTAATAATATTTTTTTTAATATAGTTTTAACCTTTTTTAAAATTTATTCAAGTTTTATTATTTTTGTTTTATTATTTTTTTACACATTTCTGGCGTTCGATTTCAATAGGTCGAATCTGCATAGGAATCACAGCAAACATTCGACCTATTCAAATCGAACGCCAGATTTTTTTTCATTTTATTTTATTAGTTTTGTCATTTTATTTCATTCCAAGTACATTTCATCTTATCTTTATTTCATTCCAAGTACATTTCATCTTATTATTACTATTACCAATTCACTCCTGAACACCAGGCGGTCGCTCCTCCGGCTGCTGCTGTTGCTGCTGCTGTTGCTGCTGCTGCTGCTGCTGCTGCTGCTGACGCTGCTGCTGCTGCTGACGTGGCCTGCGCCGCCATGGGTACGGCCAGTACCCTCCAGCCATGGGTGGGACCATGTACGGATACATAGGCTGCGCCGTGGGTGGGGCCGTTGGAGGCGGCGCTGGAACTCCCATCCCGAACGGGGAAAGTGCAGTCTGCGGAAATCCGCACTTCGGACAGAACTGAAAAGAAATTTTTAAAATTTGAGAGGATTTAAAGGCAAAACTTCAATCAATCGAATACGAGAATGAGCTTCCTCTCACCTGGCTCATTTCAATTCCGGTTGATGAAGATACGTTTGCTACATCGGCTTGGAGTGTACATAATGATGAAGCATGTTGTGTTTGTGATTCACACCGATTTGTCATCCAATGGTTGACATTCAATTTTCATATCACTAGTGCCATTTACACTTATCAATAAGTTGATTCAACCAAGAGGTTCAATCTTTCCTTCAACTGCATTATTGACTTTTTAAGAGACCTTCTAGGAAATCTATCTATCTATATATATAAAAATGAATTTCTGTCTGTCTGTCTGTCTGTCTGTCTGTCTGTCTGTCTGTCTGTCTGTCTGACCGCTATGCATTCGGAAACTACTGAACCGATCGGTGTGAAATTTTGTATGTGGGTATGTTTGAGGCCGAGGAAGGTTCTTAGCTTGGTGTGAGACCTCTCCGGTCTTGGGAACGAGGGGCTCCCATACAGATGACTTTGCGGGGACGTCCCTATGGAGCTGCATGACAAAAACACAGTAGGCATGCAGTACGACGTTTGCCGGGACAGCTAGTGCCTTATAAAACTCCAAGGCAGGCACACCCGGATCAATGAAAGGTTACAAACTCTTCCTAAGGTGTCCCACTATCAGCCTAGACTAGTGAGATAATGTTCCGAAGCTTTATTTCATTGATTTGGAATTTTTGTTATTAGGTGATTTTCTTCATAGGAATTATTGACTTTTTAAGAGACCTTCTAGGAAATGCCTTATAAAACTCCAAGGCAGGCACACCCGGATCAATGAAAGGTTACAAACTCTTCCTAAGGTGTCCCACTATCAGCCTAGACTAGTGAGATAATGTTCCGAAGCTTTATTTCATTGATTTGGAATTTTTGTTATTCGGTGATTTTCTTCATAGGAATTATTGACTTACCAAGAGACCTTCTAGGAAAATTCCAAGGCAGGCACACCTGGATCAATGAAAGGTTACAAACTCTTCCTAAGGTGTCCCACTATCAGCCTAGACTAGTGAGATAATGTTCCGAAGCTTTATTTCATTGATTTGGAATTTTTGTTATTCGGTGATTTTCTTCATAGGAATTATTGACTTTCTAAGAGACCTTCTAGGAAATGTCTTATAACACTCCAAGGCAGGCACACCCGGATCAATGAAAGGTTACAAACTCTTCCTTAGGTGTCCCACTATCAGCCTAGACTAGTGAGATAATGTTCCGAAGCTTTATTTCATTGATTTGGAATTTTTGTTATTCGGTGATTTTCTTCATAGGAATTATTGACTTTCTAAGAGACCTTGTAGGAAATTTCTTATAAAACTCCAAGGCAGGCACACCCGGATCAATGAAAGGTTACAAACTCTTCCTAAGGTGTCCTGCTATCAGTCTTAGCTGGTGAGATAATGTTCCGAAGCTTTATTTCATTGATTTGGAATTTTTGTTATTCGGTGATTTTCTTCATAGGAATTATTGACTTTCTAAGAGACCTTGTAGGAAATTTCTTATAAAACTCCAAGGCAGGCACACCCGGATCAATGAAAGGTTACAAACTCTTCCTAAGGTGTCCTGCTATCAGTCTTAGCTGGTGAGATAATGTTCCGAAGCTTTATTTCATTGATTTGGAATTTTTGTTATTCGGTGATTTTCTTCATAGGAATTATTGACTTTCTAAGAGACCTTCTAGGAAATGTCTTATAAAACTCCAAGGCAGGCACACCCGGATCAATGAAAGGTTACAAACTCTTCCTAAGGTGTCCTGCTAGCAGTCTTAACTGGTGAGATAATGTTCCGAAGCTTAATTTCATTGATTTGGAATTTTTGTTATTCGGTGATTTTCTTCATAGGAATTATTGACTTTCCAAGAGACCTTGTAGGAAATTTCTTATAAAACTCCAAGGCAGGCACACCCGGATCAATGAAAGGTTACAAACTCTTCCTAAGGTGTCCCACTATCAGCCTAGACTAGTGAGATAATGTTCCGAAGCTTTATTTCATTGATTTGGAATTTTTGTTATTAGGTGATTTTCTTCATAGGAATTATTGACTTTTTAAGAGACCTTCTAGGAAATGCCTTATAAAACTCCAAGGCAGGCACACCCGGATCAATGAAAGGTTACAAACTCTTCCTTAGGTGTCCCACTATCAGCCTAGACTAGTGAGATAATGTTCCGAAGCTTTATTTCATTGATTTGGAATTTTTGTTATTAGGTGATTTTCTTCATTGGAATTATTGACTTTCTAAGAGACCTTCTAGGAAATGTCTTATAACACTCCAAGGCAGGCACACCCGGATCAATGAAAGGTTACAAACTCTTCCTAAGGTGTCCTGGTATCAGTCTTAACTGGTGAGATAATGTTCCGAAGCTTTATTTCATTGATTTGGAATTTTTGTTATTCGGTGATTTTCTTCATAGGAATTATTGACTTTTTAAGAGACCTTCTAGGAAATGCCTTATAAAACTCCAAGGCAGGCACACCCGGATCAATGAAAGGTTACAAACTCTTCCTAAGGTGTCCCACTATCAGCCTAGACTAGTGAGATAATGTTCCGAAGCTTAATTTCATTGATTTGGAATTTTTGTTATTCGGTGATTTTCTTCATAGGAATTATTGACTTTCTAAGAGACCTTCTAGAAAATTTCTCATAAAACTCCAAGGCAGGCACACCCAGATCAATGGAAGGTTACAAACTCTTCCTAAGGTGTTCCGCTATCGGCCTAGACTAGTGAGATAATGTTCCGAAGCTTTATTTCATTGATTTGGAATTTTTGTTATTAGGTGATTTTCTTCATAGGAATTATTGACTTACCAAGAGACCTTCTAGGAAATGTCTTATAAAATTCCAAGGCAGGCACACCTGGATCAATGAAAGAATACAAACTCTTCCTAAGGTGTCCTGCTATCAGTCTTAACTGGTGAGATAATGTTCCGAAGCTTAATTTCATTGATTTGGAATTTTTGTTATTCGGTGATTTTCTTCATAGGAATTATTGACTTTCTAAGAGACCTTCTAGAAAATTTCTCATAAAACTCCAAGGCAGGCACACCCAGATCAATGGAAGGTTACAAACTCTTCCTTAGGTGTCCCACTATCAGCCTAGACTAGTGAGATAATGTTCCGAAGCTTTATTTCATTGATTTGGAATTTTTGTTATTCGGTGATTTTCTTCATAGGAATTATTGACTTTCTAAGAGACCTTGTAGGAAATTTCTTATAAAACTCCAAGGCAGGCACACCCGGATCAATGAAAGGTTACAAACTCTTCCTAAGGTGTCCCACTATCAGCCTAGACTAGTGAGATAATGTTCCGAAGCTTTATTTCATTGATTTGGAATTTTTGTTATTAGGTGATTTTCTTCATAGGAATTATTGACTTTTTAAGAGACCTTCTAGGAAATGCCTTATAAAACTCCAAGGCAGGCACACCCGGATCAATGAAAGGTTACAAACTCTTCAAGCTTTATTTCATTGATTTGGAATTTTTGTTATTAGGTGATTTTCTTCATAGGAATTATTGACTTTTTAAGAGACCTTCTAGGAAATGCCTTATAAAACTCCAAGGCAGGCACACCCGGATCAATGAAAGGTTACAAACTCTTCCTTAGGTGTCCCACTATCAGCCTAGACTAGTGAGATAATGTTCCGAAGCTTTATTTCATTGATTTGGAATTTTTGTTATTAGGTGATTTTCTTCATTGGAATTATTGACTTTCTAAGAGACCTTCTAGGAAATGTCTTATAACACTCCAAGGCAGGCACACCCGGATCAATGAAAGGTTACAAACTCTTCCTAAGGTGTCCCACTATCAGCCTAGACTAGTGAGATAATGTTCCGAAAATTCCAAGGCAGGCACACCTGGATCAATGAAAGGTTACAAACTCTTCCTAAGGTGTCCCACTATCAGCCTAGACTAGTGAGATAATGTTCCGAAGCTTTATTTCATTGATTTGGAATTTTTGTTATTCGGTGATTTTCTTCATAGGAATTATTGACTTACCAAGAGACCTTCTAGGAAAATTCCAAGGCAGGCACACCTGGATCAATGAAAGGTTACAAACTCTTCCTAAGGTGTCCCACTATCAGCCTAGACTAGTGAGATAATGTTCCGAAGCTTTATTTCATTGATTTGGAATTTTTGTTATTCGGTGATTTTCTTCATAGGAATTATTGACTTTCTAAGAGACCTTCTAGGAAATGTCTTATAAAACTCCAAGGCAGGCACACCCGGATCAATGAAAGGTTACAAACTCTTCCTAAGGTGTCCTGCTATCAGTCTTAGCTGGTGAGATAATGTTCCGAAGCTTTATTTCATTGATTTGGAATTTTTGTTATTCGGTGATTTTCTTCATAGGAATTATTGACTTTCTAAGAGACCTTGTAGGAAATTTCTTATAAAACTCCAAGGCAGGCACACCCGGATCAATGAAAGGTTACAAACTCTTCCTAAGGTGTCCTGCTATCAGTCTTAGCTGGTGAGATAATGTTCCGAAGCTTTATTTCATTGATTTGGAATTTTTGTTATTCGGTGATTTTCTTCATAGGAATTATTGACTTTCTAAGAGACCTTGTAGGAAATTTCTTATAAAACTCCAAGGCAGGCACACCCGGATCAATGAAAGGTTACAAACTCTTCCTAAGGTGTCCTGCTATCAGTCTTAGCTGGTGAGATAATGTTCCGAAGCTTTATTTCATTGATTTGGAATTTTTGTTATTCGGTGATTTTCTTCATAGGAATTATTGACTTTCTAAGAGACCTTGTAGGAAATTTCTTATAAAACTCCAAGGCAGGCACACCCGGATCAATGAAAGGTTACAAACTCTTCCTAAGGTGTCCTGCTATCAGTCTTAGCTGGTGAGATAATGTTCCGAAGCTTTATTTCATTGATTTGGAATTTTTGTTATTCGGTGATTTTCTTCATAGGAATTATTGACTTTCTAAGAGACCTTCTAGGAAATGTCTTATAAAACTCCAAGGCAGGCACACCCGGATCAATGAAAGGTTACAAACTCTTCCTAAGGTGTCCTGTTATCAGTCTTAACTGGTGAGATAATGTTCCGAAGCTTAATTTCATTGATTTGGAATTTTTGTTATTCGGTGATTTTCTTCATAGGAATTATTGACTTTCCAAGAGACCTTCTAGGAAATGCCTTATAAAACTCCAAGGCAGGCACACCCGGATCAATGAAAGGTTACAAACTCTTCCTTAGGTGTCCCACTATCAGCCTAGACTAGTGAGATAATGTTCCGAAGCTTTATTTCATTGATTTGGAATTTTTGTTATTCGGTGATTTTCTTCATAGGAATTATTGACTTTCTAAGAGACCTTGTAGGAAATTTCTATAAAACTCCAAGGCAGGCACACCCGGATCAATGAAAGGTTACAAACTCTTCCTAAGGTGTCCCACTATCAGCCTAGACTAGTGAGATAATGTTCCGAAGCTTTATTTCATTGATTTGGAATTTTTGTTATTAGGTGATTTTCTTCATTGGAATTATTGACTTTCTAAGAGACCTTCTAGGAAATGTCTTATAACATTCCAAGGCAGGCACACCCGGATCAATGAAAGGTTACAAACTCTTCCTAAGGTGTCCTGGTATCAGTCTTAACTGGTGAGATAATGTTCCGAAGCTTTATTTCATTGATTTGGAATTTTTGTTATTCGGTGATTTTCTTCATAGGAATTATTGACTTTTTAAGAGACCTTCTAGGAAATGCCTTATAAAACTCCAAGGCAGGCACACCCGGATCAATGAAAGGTTACAAACTCTTCCTAAGGTGTCCCACTATCAGCCTAGACTAGTGAGATAATGTTCCGAAGCTTAATTTCATTGATTTGGAATTTTTGTTATTCGGTGATTTTCTTCATAGGAATTATTGACTTTCTAAGAGACCTTCTAGAAAATTTCTCATAAAACTCCAAGGCAGGCACACCCAGATCAATGGAAGGTTACAAACTCTTCCTTAGGTGTCCCACTATCAGCCTAGACTAGTGAGATAATGTTCCGAAGCTTTATTTCATTGATTTGGAATTTTTGTTATTAGGTGATTTTCTTCATAGGAATTATTGACTTACCAAGAGACCTTCTAGGAAATGTCTTATAAAATTCCAAGGCAGGCACACCTGGATCAATGAAAGGTTACAAACTCTTCCTAAGGTGTCCTGCTATCAGTCTTAACTGGTGAGATAATGTTCCGAAGCTTAATTTCATTGATTTGGAATTTTTGTTATTCGGTGATTTTCTTCATAGGAATTATTGACTTTCTAAGAGACCTTCTAGAAAATTTCTCATAAAACTCCAAGGCAGGCACACCCAGATCAATGGAAGGTTACAAACTCTTCCTAAGGTGTTCCGCTATCGGCCTAGACTAGTGAGATAATGTTCCGAAGCTTTATTTCATTGATTTGGAATTTTTGTTATTCGGTGATTTTCTTCATAGGAATTATTGACTTTCTAAGAGACCTTCTAGAAAATTTCTCATAAAACTCCAAGGCAGGCACACCCAGATCAATGGAAGGTTACAAACTCTTCCTAAGGTGTTCCGCTATCGGCCTAGACTAGTGAGATAATGTTCCGAAGCTTTATTTCATTGATTTGGAATTTTTGTTATTAGGTGATTTTCTTCATAGGAATTATTGACTTTCCAAGAGACCTTCTAGGAAATGTCTTATAAAACTCCAAGGCAGGCACACCCGGATCAATGAAAGGTTACAAACTCTTCCTAAGGTGTCCCACTATCAGCCTAGACTAGTGAGATAATGTTCCGAAGCTTTATTTCATTGATTTGGAATTTTTGTTATTCGGTGATTTTCTTCATAGGAATTATTGACTTTTTAAGAGACCTTCTAGGAAATGCCTTATAAAACTCCAAGGCAGGCACACCCGGATCAATGAAAGTTTACAAACTCTTCCTTAGGTGTCCCACTATCAGCCTGGACTAGTGAGATAATGTTCCGAAGCTTTATTTCATTGATTTGGAATTTTTGTTATTAGGTGATTTTCTTCATAGGAATTATTGACTTTCCAAGAGACCTTCTAGGAAATGTCTTATAAAACTCCAAGGCAGGCACACCCGGATCAATGAAAGGTTACAAACTCTTCCTAAGGTGTCCTGCTATCAGTCCAAACTGGTGAGATAATGTTCCGAAGCTTTATTTCATTGATTTGGAATTTTTGTTATTCGGTGATTTTCTTCATAGGAATTATTGACTTTCTAAGAGACCTTCTAGGAAATGTCTTATAAAACTCCAAGGCAGGCACATCCGGATCAATGAAAGGTTACAAACTCTTCCTTACGTGTCCCACTATCAGCCTAGACTAGTGAGATAATGTTCCGAAGCTTTATTTCATTGATTTGGAATTTTTGTTATTCGGTGATTTTCTTCATAGGAATTATTGACTTTTTAAGAGACCTTCTAGGAAATGCCTTATAAAACTCCAAGGCAGGCACACCCGGATCAATGAAAGTTTACAAACTCTTCCTTAGGTGTCCCACTATCAGCCTGGACTAGTGAGATAATGTTCCGAAGCTTTATTTATTGATTTGGAATTTTTGTTATTAGGTGATTTTCTTCATAGGAATTATTGACTTACCAAGAGACCTTCTAGGAAAATTCCAAGGCAGGCACACCTGGATCAATGAAAGGTTACAAACTCTTCCTAAGGTGTCCCACTATCAGCCTAGACTAGTGAGATAATGTTCCGAAGCTTTATTTCATTGATTTGGAATTTTTGTTATTCGGTGATTTTCTTCATAGGAATTATTGACTTTCTAAGAGACCTTCTAGGAAATGTCTTATAAAACTCCAAGGCAGGCACACCCGGATCAATGAAAGGTTACAAACTCTTCCTAAGGTGTCCTGCTATCAGTCCAAACTGGTGAGATAATGTTCCGAAGCTTTATTTCATTGATTTGGAATTTTTGTTATTCGGTGATTTTCTTCATAGGAATTATTGACTTTCTAAGAGACCTTGTAGGAAATTTCTTATAAAACTCCAAGGCAGGCACACCCGGATCAATGAAAGGTTACAAACTCTTCCTAAGGTGTCCTGCTATCAGTCTTAGCTGGTGAGATAATGTTCCGAAGCTTTATTTCATTGATTTGGAATTTTTGTTATTCGGTGATTTTCTTCATAGGAATTATTGACTTTCTAAGAGACCTTCTAGGAAATGTCTTATAACACTCCAAGGCAGGCACACCCGGATCAATGAAAGGTTACAAACTCTTCCTTAGGTGTCCCACTATCAGCCTAGACTAGTGAGATAATGTTCCGAAGCTTTATTTCATTGATTTGGAATTTTTGTTATTAGGTGATTTTCTTCATTGGAATTATTGACTTTCTAAGAGACCTTCTAGGAAAATTCCAAGGCAGGCACACCTGGATCAATGAAAGGTTACAAACTCTTCCTAAGGTGTCCCACTATCAGCCTAGACTAGTGAGATAATGTTCCGAAGCTTTATTTCATTGATTTGGAATTTTTGTTATTCGGTGATTTTCTTCATAGGAATTATTGACTTACCAAGAGACCTTCTAGGAAAATTCCAAGGCAGGCACACCTGGATCAATGAAAGGTTACAAACTCTTCCTTAGGTGTCCCACTATCAGCCTAGACTAGTGAGATAATGTTCCGAAGCTTTATTTCATTGATTTGGAATTTTTGTTATTCGGTGATTTTCTTCATAGGAATTATTGACTTTCTAAGAGACCTTCTAGGAAATGTCTTATAAAACTCCAAGGCAGGCACACCCGGATCAATGAAAGGTTACAAACTCTTCCTAAGGTGTCCTGCTATCAGTCTTAGCTGGTGAGATAATGTTCCGAAGCTTTATTTCATTGATTTGGAATTTTTGTTATTCGGTGATTTTCTTCATAGGAATTATTGACTTTCTAAGAGACCTTGTAGGAAATTTCTTATAAAACTCCAAGGCAGGCACACCCGGATCAATGAAAGGTTACAAACTCTTCCTAAGGTGTCCTGCTATCAGTCTTAGCTGGTGAGATAATGTTCCGAAGCTTTATTTCATTGATTTGGAATTTTTGTTATTCGGTGATTTTCTTCATAGGAATTATTGACTTTCTAAGAGACCTTGTAGGAAATTTCTTATAAAACTCCAAGGCAGGCACACCCGGATCAATGAAAGGTTACAAACTCTTCCTAAGGTGTCCTGCTATCAGTCTTAGCTGGTGAGATAATGTTCCGAAGCTTTATTTCATTGATTTGGAATTTTTGTTATTCGGTGATTTTCTTCATAGGAATTATTGACTTTCTAAGAGACCTTGTAGGAAATTTCTTATAAAACTCCAAGGCAGGCACACCCGGATCAATGAAAGGTTACAAACTCTTCCTAAGGTGTCCTGCTATCAGTCTTAGCTGGTGAGATAATGTTCCGAAGCTTTATTTCATTGATTTGGAATTTTTGTTATTCGGTGATTTTCTTCATAGGAATTATTGACTTTCTAAGAGACCTTCTAGGAAATGCCTTATAAAACTCCAAGGCAGGCACACCCGGATCAATGAAAGGTTACAAACTCTTCCTTAGGTGTCCCACTATCAGCCTAGACTAGTGAGATAATGTTCCGAAGCTTTATTTCATTGATTTGGAATTTTTGTTATTCGGTGATTTTCTTCATAGGAATTATTGACTTTCTAAGAGACCTTGTAGGAAATTTCTTATAAAACTCCAAGGCAGGCACACCCGGATCAATGAAAGGTTACAAACTCTTCCTAAGGTGTCCCACTATCAGCCTAGACTAGTGAGATAATGTTCCGAAGCTTTATTTCATTGATTTGGAATTTTTGTTATTAGGTGATTTTCTTCATTGGAATTATTGACTTTCTAAGAGACCTTCTAGGAAATGTCTTATAACACTCCAAGGCAGGCACACCCGGATCAATGAAAGGTTACAAACTCTTCCTAAGGTGTCCTGGTATCAGTCTTAACTGGTGAGATAATGTTCCGAAGCTTTATTTCATTGATTTGGAATTTTTGTTATTCGGTGATTTTCTTCATAGGAATTATTGACTTTTTAAGAGACCTTCTAGGAAATGCCTTATAAAACTCCAAGGCAGGCACACCCGGATCAATGAAAGGTTACAAACTCTTCCTAAGGTGTCCCACTATCAGCCTAGACTAGTGAGATAATGTTCCGAAGCTTAATTTCATTGATTTGGAATTTTTGTTATTCGGTGATTTTCTTCATAGGAATTATTGACTTTCTAAGAGACCTTCTAGAAAATTTCTCATAAAACTCCAAGGCAGGCACACCCAGATCAATGGAAGGTTACAAACTCTTCCTAAGGTGTTCCGCTATCGGCCTAGACTAGTGAGATAATGTTCCGAAGCTTTATTTCATTGATTTGGAATTTTTGTTATTAGGTGATTTTCTTCATAGGAATTATTGACTTACCAAGAGACCTTCTAGGAAATGTCTTATAAAATTCCAAGGCAGGCACACCTGGATCAATGAAAGGTTACAAACTCTTCCTAAGGTGTCCTGCTATCAGTCTTAACTGGTGAGATAATGTTCCGAAGCTTAATTTCATTGATTTGGAATTTTTGTTATTCGGTGATTTTCTTCATAGGAATTATTGACTTTCTAAGAGACCTTCTAGAAAATTTCTCATAAAACTCCAAGGCAGGCACACCCAGATCAATGGAAGGTTACAAACTCTTCCTAAGGTGTTCCGCTATCGGCCTAGACTAGTGAGATAATGTTCCGAAGCTTTATTTCATTGATTTGGAATTTTTGTTATTCGGTGATTTTCTTCATAGGAATTATTGACTTTCTAAGAGACCTTCTAGAAAATTTCTCATAAAACTCCAAGGCAGGCACACCCAGATCAATGGAAGGTTACAAACTCTTCCTAAGGTGTTCCGCTATCGGCCTAGACTAGTGAGATAATGTTCCGAAGCTTTATTTCATTGATTTGGAATTTTTGTTATTAGGTGATTTTCTTCATAGGAATTATTGACTTTCCAAGAGACCTTCTAGGAAATGTCTTATAAAACTCCAAGGCAGGCACACCCGGATCAATGAAAGGTTACAAACTCTTCCTAAGGTGTCCCACTATCAGCCTAGACTAGTGAGATAATGTTCCGAAGCTTTATTTCATTGATTTGGAATTTTTGTTATTCGGTGATTTTCTTCATAGGAATTATTGACTTTTTAAGAGACCTTCTAGGAAATGCCTTATAAAACTCCAAGGCAGGCACACCCGGATCAATGAAAGATTACAAACTCTTCCTTAGGTGTCCCACTATCAGCCTGGACTAGTGAGATAATGTTCCGAAGCTTTATTTCATTGATTTGGAATTTTTGTTATTAGGTGATTTTCTTCATAGGAATTATTGACTTTCCAAGAGACCTTCTAGGAAATGTCTTATAAAACTCCAAGGCAGGCACACCCGGATCAATGAAAGGTTACAAACTCTTCCTAAGGTGTCCCACTATCAGCCTAGACTAGTGAGATAATGTTCCGAAGCTTTATTTCATTGATTTGGAATTTTTGTTATTCGGTGATTTTCTTCATAGGAATTATTGACTTTTTAAGAGACCTTCTAGGAAATGCCTTATAAAACTCCAAGGCAGGCACACCCGGATCAATGAAAGGTTACAAACTCTTCCTAAGGTGTCCCACTATCAGCCTAGACTAGTGAGATAATGTTCCGAAGCTTTATTTCATTGATTTGGAATTTTTGTTATTCGGTGATTTTCTTCATAGGAATTATTGACTTTTTAAGAGACCTTCTAGGAAATGCCTTATAAAACTCCAAGGCAGGCACACCCGGATCAATGAAAGGTTACAAACTCTTCCTAAGGTGTCCTGCTATCAGTCCAAACTGGTGAGATAATGTTCCGAAGCTTTATTTCATTGATTTGGAATTTTTGTTATTCGGTGATTTTCTTCATAGGAATTATTGACTTTCTAAGAGACCTTCTAGGAAATGTCTTATAAAACTCCAAGGCAGGCACACCCGGATCAATGAAAGGTTACAAACTCTTCCTTAGGTGTCCCACTATCAGCCTAGACTAGTGAGATAATGTTCCGAAGCTTTATTTCATTGATTTGGAATTTTTGTTATTCGGTGATTTTCTTCATAGGAATTATTGACTTTTTAAGAGACCTTCTAGGAAATGCCTTATAAAACTCCAAGGCAGGCACACCCGGATCAATGAAAGTTTACAAACTCTTCCTAAGGTGTCCCACTATCAGCCTAGACTAGTGAGATAATGTTCCGAAGCTTAATTTCATTGATTTGGAATTTTTGTTATTCGGTGATTTTCTTCATAGGAATTATTGACTTTCTAAGAGACCTTCTAGAAAATTTCTCATAAAACTCCAAGGCAGGCACACCCAGATCAATGGAAGGTTACAAACTCTTCCTAAGGTGTTCCGCTATCGGCCTAGACTAGTGAGATAATGTTCCGAAGCTTTATTTCATTGATTTGGAATTTTTGTTATTCGGTGATTTTCTTCATAGGAATTATTGACTTTCTAAGAGACCTTCTAGAAAATTTCTCATAAAACTCCAAGGCAGGCACACCCAGATCAATGGAAGGTTACAAACTCTTCCTAAGGTGTTCCGCTATCGGCCTAGACTAGTGAGATAATGTTCCGAAGCTTTATTTCATTGATTTGGAATTTTTGTTATTAGGTGATTTTCTTCATAGGAATTATTGACTTACCAAGAGACCTTCTAGGAAATGTCTTATAAAACTCCAAGGCAGGCACACCCGGATCAATGAAAGGTTACAAACTCTTCCTAAGGTGTCCCACTATCAGCCTAGACTAGTGAGATAATGTTCCGAAGCTTTATTTCATTGATTTGGAATTTTTGTTATTCGGTGATTTTCTTCATAGGAATTATTGACTTTTTAAGAGACCTTCTAGGAAATGCCTTATAAAACTCCAAGGCAGGCACACCCGGATCAATGAAAGTTTACAAACTCTTCCTTAGGTGTCCCACTATCAGCCTGGACTAGTGAGATAATGTTCCGAAGCTTTATTTCATTGATTTGGAATTTTTGTTATTAGGTGATTTTCTTCATAGGAATTATTGACTTTCCAAGAGACCTTCTAGGAAATGTCTTATAAAACTCCAAGGCAGGCACACCCGGATCAATGAAAGGTTACAAACTCTTCCTAAGGTGTCCCACTATCAGCCTAGACTAGTGAGATAATGTTCCGAAGCTTTATTTCATTGATTTGGAATTTTTGTTATTCGGTGATTTTCTTCATAGGAATTATTGACTTTCTAAGAGACCTTGTAGGAAATTTCTTATAAAACTCCAAGGCAGGCACACCCGGATCAATGAAAGGTTACAAACTCTTCCTAAGGTGTCCTGCTATCAGTCTTAGCTGGTGAGATAATGTTCCGAAGCTTTATTTCATTGATTTGGAATTTTTGTTATTCGGTGATTTTCTTCATAGGAATTATTGACTTTCTAAGAGACCTTCTAGGAAATGTCTTATAACACTCCAAGGCAGGCACACCCGGATCAATGAAAGGTTACAAACTCTTCCTTAGGTGTCCCACTATCAGCCTAGACTAGTGAGATAATGTTCCGAAGCTTTATTTCATTGATTTGGAATTTTTGTTATTCGGTGATTTTCTTCATAGGAATTATTGACTTACCAAGAGACCTTCTAGGAAAATTCCAAGGCAGGCACACCTGGATCAATGAAAGTTTACAAACTCTTCCTTAGGTGTCCCACTATCAGCCTGGACTAGTGAGATAATGTTCCGAAGCATTATTTCATTGATTTGGAATTTTTGTTATTAGGTGATTTTCTTCATAGGAATTATTGACTTTCTAAGAGACCTTCTAGGAAATGTCTTATAAAACTCCAAGGCAGGCACACCCGGATCAATGAAAGGTTACAAACTCTTCCTAAGGTGTCCCACTATCAGCCTAGACTAGTGAGATAATGTTCCGAAGCTTTATTTCATTGATTTGGAATTTTTGTTATTCGGTGATTTTCTTCATAGGAATTATTGACTTTCTAAGAGACCTTCTAGGAAATGTCTTATAAAACTCCAAGGCAGGCACACCCGGATCAATGAAAGGTTACAAACTCTTCCTAAGGTGTCCCACTATCAGCCTAGACTAGTGAGATAATGTTCCGAAGCTTTATTTCATTGATTTGGAATTTTTGTTATTAGGTGATTTTCTTCATTGGAATTATTGACTTTCTAAGAGACCTTCTAGGAAAATTCCAAGGCAGGCACACCTGGATCAATGAAAGGTTATAAACTCTTCCTAAGGTGTCCCACTATCAGCCTAGACTAGTGAGATAATGTTCCGAAGCTTTATTTCATTGATTTGGAATTTTTGTTATTCGGTGATTTTCTTCATAGGAATTATTGACTTACCAAGAGACCTTCTAGGAAAATTCCAAGGCAGGCACACCTGGATCAATGAAAGGTTACAAACTCTTCCTAAGGTGTCCCACTATCAGCCTAGACTAGTGAGATAATGTTCCGAAGCTTTATTTCATTGATTTGGAATTTTTGTTATTCGGTGATTTTCTTCATAGGAATTATTGACTTTCTAAGAGACCTTGTAGGAAATTTCTTATAAAACTCCAAGGCAGGCACACCCGGATCAATGAAAGGTTACAAACTCTTCCTAAGGTGTCCTGCTATCAGTCTTAGCTGGTGAGATAATGTTCCGAAGCTTTATTTCATTGATTTGGAATTTTTGTTATTCGGTGATTTTCTTCATAGGAATTATTGACTTTCTAAGAGACCTTCTAGGAAATGTCTTATAAAACTCCAAGGCAGGCACACCCGGATCAATGAAAGGTTACAAACTCTTCCTAAGGTGTCCCACTATCAGCCTAGACTAGTGAGATAATGTTCCGAAGCTTTATTTCATTGATTTGGAATTTTTGTTATTAGGTGATTTTCTTCATAGGAATTATTGACTTTCTAAGAGACCTTGTAGGAAATGTCTTATAAAACTCCAAGGCAGGCACACCCGGATCAATGAAAGGTTACAAACTCTTCCTAAGGTGTCCCACTATCAGCCTAGACTAGTGAGATAATGTTCCGAAGCTTTATTTCATTGATTTGGAATTTTTGTTATTCGGTGATTTTCTTCATAGGAATTATTGACTTTCTAAGAGACCTTGTAGGAAATTTCTTATAAAACTCCAAGGCAGGCACACCCGGATCAATGAAAGGTTACAAACTCTTCCTAAGGTGTCCTGCTATCAGTCTTAGCTGGTGAGATAATGTTCCGAAGCTTTATTTCATTGATTTTGAATTTTTGTTATTCGGTGATTTTCTTCATAGGAATTATTGACTTTCTAAGAGACCTTGTAGGAAATTTCTTATAAAACTCCAAGGCAGGCACACCCGGATCAATGAAAGGTTACAAACTCTTCCTAAGGTGTCCTGCTATCAGTCTTAGCTGGTGAGATAATGTTCCGAAGCTTTATTTCATTGATTTGGAATTTTTGTTATTCGGTGATTTTCTTCATAGGAATTATTGACTTTCTAAGAGACCTTCTAGGAAATGTCTTATAAAACTCCAAGGCAGGCACACCCGGATCAATGAAAGGTTACAAACTCTTCCTAAGGTGTCCTGCTATCAGTCTTAACTGGTGAGATAATGTTCCGAAGCTTAATTTCATTGATTTGGAATTTTTGTTATTCGGTGATTTTCTTCATAGGAATTATTGACTTTCCAAGAGACCTTCTAGGAAATGCCTTATAAAACTCCAAGGCAGGCACACCCGGATCAATGAAAGGTTACAAACTCTTCCTTAGGTGTCCCACTATCAGCCTAGACTAGTGAGATAATGTTCCGAAGCTTTATTTCATTGATTTGGAATTTTTGTTATTCGGTGATTTTCTTCATAGGAATTATTGACTTTCTAAGAGACCTTGTAGGAAATTTCTTATAAAACTCCAAGGCAGGCACACCCGGATCAATGAAAGGTTACAAACTCTTCCTAAGGTGTCCTGCTATCAGTCTTAGCTGGTGAGATAATGTTCCGAAGCTTTATTTCATTGATTTGGAATTTTTGTTATTCGGTGATTTTCTTCATAGGAATTATTGACTTTCTAAGAGACCTTCTAGGAAATGTCTTATAACACTCCAAGGCAGGCACACCCGGATCAATGAAAGGTTACAAACTCTTCCTAAGGTGTCCTGGTATCAGTCTTAACTGGTGAGATAATGTTCCGAAGCTTTATTTCATTGATTTGGAATTTTTGTTATTCGGTGATTTTCTTCATAGGAATTATTGACTTTTTAAGAGACCTTCTAGGAAATGCCTTATAAAACTCCAAGGCAGGCACACCCGGATCAATGAAAGGTTACAAACTCTTCCTAAGGTGTCCCACTATCAGCCTAGACTAGTGAGATAATGTTCCGAAGCTTAATTTCATTGATTTGGAATTTTTGTTATTCGGTGATTTTCTTCATAGGAATTATTGACTTACCAAGAGACCTTCTAGGAAATGTCTTATAAAATTCCAAGGCAGGCACACCTGGATCAATGAAAGGTTACAAACTCTTCCTAAGGTGTCCTGCTATCAGTCTTAACTGGTGAGATAATGTTCCGAAGCTTAATTTCATTGATTTGGAATTTTTGTTATTCGGTGATTTTCTTCATAGGAATTATTGACTTTCTAAGAGACCTTCTAGAAAATTTCTCATAAAACTCCAAGGCAGGCACACCCAGATCAATGGAAGGTTACAAACTCTTCCTAAGGTGTTCCGCTATCGGCCTAGACTAGTGAGATAATGTTCCGAAGCTTTATTTCATTGATTTGGAATTTTTGTTATTCGGTGATTTTCTTCATAGGAATTATTGACTTTCTAAGAGACCTTCTAGAAAATTTCTCATAAAACTCCAAGGCAGGCACACCCAGATCAATGGAAGGTTACAAACTCTTCCTAAGGTGTTCCGCTATCGGCCTAGACTAGTGAGATAATGTCCCGAAGCTTTATTTCATTGATTTGGAATTTTTGTTATTAGGTGATTTTCTTCATAGGAATTATTGACTTTCCAAGAGACCTTCTAGGAAATGTCTTATAAAACTCCAAGGCAGGCACACCCGGATCAATGAAAGGTTACAAACTCTTCCTAAGGTGTCCCACTATCAGCCTAGACTAGTGAGATAATGTTCCGAAGCTTTATTTCATTGATTTGGAATTTTTGTTATTCGGTGATTTTCTTCATAGGAATTATTGACTTTTTAAGAGACCTTCTAGGAAATGCCTTATAAAACTCCAAGGCAGGCACACCCGGATCAATGAAAGTTTACAAACTCTTCCTTAGGTGTCCCACTATCAGCCTGGACTAGTGAGATAATGTTCCGAAGCTTTATTTCATTGATTTGGAATTTTTGTTATTAGGTGATTTTCTTCATAGGAATTATTGACTTTCCAAGAGACCTTCTAGGAAATGTCTTATAAAACTCCAAGGCAGGCACACCCGGATGAATGAAAGGTTACAAACTCTTCCTAAGGTGTCCCACTATCAGCCTAGACTAGTGAGATAATGTTCCGAAGCTTTATTTCATTGATTTGGAATTTTTGTTATTCGGTGATTTTCTTCATAGGAATTATTGACTTTCTAAGAGACCTTCTAGGAAATGCCTTATAAAACTCCAAGGCAGGCACACCCGGATCAATGAAAGGTTACAAACTCTTCCTTAGGTGTCCCACTATCAGCCTAGACTAGTGAGATAATGTTCCGAAGCTTTATTTCATTGATTTGGAATTTTTGTTATTCGGTGATTTTCTTCATAGGAATTATTGACTTTCTAAGAGACCTTCTAGAAAATTTCTCATAAAATTCCAAGGCAGGCACACCCAGATCAATGGAAGGTTACAAACTCTTCCTAAGGTGTTCCGCTATCGGCCTAGACTAGTGAGATAATGTTCCGAAGCTTTATTTCATTGATTTGGAATTTTTGTTATTAGGTGATTTTCTTCATAGGAATTATTGACTTTCCAAGAGACCTTCTAGGAAATGTCTTATAAAACTCCAAGGCAGGCACACCCGGATCAATGAAAGGTTACAAACTCTTCCTTAGGTGTCCCACTATCAGCCTAGACTAGTGAGATAATGTTCCGAAGCTTTATTTCATTGATTTGGAATTTTTGTTATTCGGTGATTTTCTTCATAGGAATTATTGACTTTTTAAGAGACCTTCTAGGAAATGCCTTATAAAACTCCAAGGCAGGCACACCCGGATCAATGAAAGTTTACAAACTCTTCCTTAGGTGTCCCACTATCAGCCTAGACTAGTGAGATAATGTTCCGAAGCTTTATTTCATTGATTTGGAATTTTTGTTATTAGGTGATTTTCTTCATAGGAATTATTGACTTTCCAAGAGACCTTCTAGGAAATGTCTTATAAAACTCCAAGGCAGGCACACCCGGATCAATGAAAGGTTACAAACTCTTCCTAAGGTGTCCTGCTATCAGTCTTAACTGGTGAGATAATGTTCCGAAGCTTTATTTCATTGATTTGGAATTTTTGTTATTCGGTGATTTTCTTCATAGGAATTATTGACTTTCTAAGAGACCTTCTAGGAAATGTCTTATAAAACTCCAAGGCAGGCACACCCGGATCAATGAAAGGTTACAAACTCTTCCTAAGGTGTCCTGCTATCAGTCCAAACTGGTGAGATAATGTTCCGAAGCTTTATTTCATTGATTTGGAATTTTTGTGATTCGGTGATTTTCTTCATAGGAATTATTGACTTTCTAAGAGACCTTGTAGGAAATTTCTTATAAAACCCCAAGGCAGGCACACCCGGATCAATGGAAGGTTAAAAACTCTTCCTAAGGTGTCCCGCTAGACTAGTGAGATAATGGTTAGAAGATTTATTTCATTTTTGTTCAATAATTTTTACCAAATTTTAATAATATTTGTATCCAATTCTGTTTTGAAATCTGCTTGCTCGGGCAATTTGCGCGAGCAATATTTGCGTGCAAGATTCTGATGTTTCAAAATTGCACACAAGAACTTGACAGCAAGCTGCTTTGAAGACTGCCCCCATCTTTTTCTACGCCCAGTTTGCTCGCGCTCTCCAGTTGCTCGCGCATATCATTTGGCTCCTCTCCTTCCTGCAAGAACAAGACGTCTCCGTAAACTTCCGGTCCCAGCTCAGCGTAGTAGCGCTTCTTGCGCTTGTTGAATCCAGCTACGACTAAATAAGCCTGCAACAAAAACATTTCCGTTTGAGTGGCATGATGGAAATCCGATATCCTAATCAACTTACCGAACCTTTTGCTCCATATCCCAGCCTATTATCTATGATTTCCAACAATCCCTTGTGAGGACATCCGGTGATAACAAGGATTGTGGATTCTTGTCCTTGAGGAATTCATCCTTCAAGAACCTTCGCAACGGATTGAAATTTTATTCACCGAAACAAATTATTGCACAAATCGGACCGCGCACCAATAAATACGTAAACGCCAAAACAAAAACAAAACAAGTTTTGTGCGGCGAAAGCCGGCGAAGGCGCGGCGAAAGGTGGCGAAGGTGGCGAAAAACTGTCAAAATCTTGTGATAGGGGTGAACCGATGCGTAAAAAACCATCGCAATATGGTAATCACTATAGCTCCCTCGGTGAACTTCTGCATAAGGAAAAAGAAGAAAACATGGTACCGAAAATTTTTAGTGGTTTGTACCGCACTCTTACGTCTGTATAAATTCGTCTGTGGGCATACTGCGCTGCATTGAGGGCCAGCTCGGCTGTCCAGCGCTCTACGTCCGGCGTTAGGCTTCACATATTTATTTAAAGAAAACTCTATTGACCTCCCAAGGGCTTGTTCACAAATGTCATAACGCTGGATAGGGTGGGTGGGTGTCCTTCATGGTGTAACAGCTCGAAATCTCCACAAGACCTTTCGATGAGTGTTACGTCTGTTTGTCTTTGGGCAACGTGAGCCGACCAAAAAGCAAATATTTTCTTTAAGTTGTAAAAACTACTCTGGCAAATATAATTCAACTTTTTTGGCGTAACTAGTGAAATTTGCTGCTGGCGCCAAATTGATTCTATTTATTTTGTTAATTTTTCTGAAACATTTTTTGGCGTATTTAATCGGAAATTTAGAGTTAGGGGGGTCAAGTGCCCCCCTTGCCCCCCTTTGTCTCCGCCAATGGGCAACGGTCAAATCCCAATGCTTTCTGACTTGTTAAGCCTGGACCACATAGCGTCCGTTCCGTCGAGGTTTGCGTTTTTTGACAGTTTTCCCATGGTAAATGAGTCAAACTACTGTCACGCACATGCAAACGTATGCATTGTGTGGTACACTTTAGAAGTTGTACAAAACCGTCAAATTACAAAAAGTACTCATAAATTGGTCAGTGATTCACTGTTCAGAAATTACTCATCCCAAGCTTGCCGTTATTTGCGCGACATTTTTTAGTAAGTTTGAAAATTAATCTCTAAATTGTAATAGTTTTATGATGCTTCATACTTTATCTGATATTTTCCAAACTTAAATCCAGATTGAAAAAAATTAAATGTCAAAATCAATCGTTATGTTCTTTACGTAATTATAAACAGTTACGGCAAGTATATAACAATAGAACAATTCGAATGGTCCCCCATTGTAAATGCGCTGGGTGAGACCAGAACAAGACCGTTTGTTTCACATAACGATTGATTGTCATTCAAAATCGAAATATGCATTTTATTGGCGACAGTTTCAATACACCTACGCCAAAAATAAGACATTTAAATTTTTAGCGTCATAATCTATAAATTTTCCCAATACCTAAGTTATATATTCCAAATACATTTATTTCGGAGGATTGAAAAATCTTACCCGCCATTCAAAACACTTTTACACAGAATCTTGCAATCACTTGCAATTGAGACGGAGGAATCGTTTACGAGAAATGCTTCTGTTTACCACAACCACAAAAGCTGATTTGAATAAAAAATAACGGTCGAATTGAATTTCAGCCAAATCGAATGTCAAACACTGTTGAAAGCTTTAAACGGTCAACAAAAAAGCTCCACTCGTTAGTGTCATTCGTTTGTCGATCCCGCCGGCATGCACAGGCTAATGAGCTAAAACTCAAAAACTGTTCTACTTTAATTTTTTTGAAGCACGGTTTCGAAATCAGCGCTAAATTATGCTTCAGAAATTTTGGTCGTTGATAGAAGTTCACGACTTTCGTTTTATTTTGTAAACTAGTGTAATCTAAGTGCTACGCAGCAATCAATGAAAATTCGGCACCAACATTTCAAAAGGGCGTAACTGCATTTTGAAACAAACCCCTCCCTCTTTCACATCTGTGGATCGTATTTCAATGCCGCCATGCAAATCACCGCCAGTATAGGAAAGAAGAGCAATTTCTCTGTCTAGTAATGTTTGTGAATTCTGGAGCTCGATTTGAATAGGTCGTATGTGCTTTTGTGGATTAAAAATTCGATCAGTTGGATTCGCTTATTATAGCGTAAACCGTTGAAATTGAGCAAAGTTTATACATACAGCAGAATCCTCACAAAACAGGCTTTCTGTTCCATCATTAAAAGTTTGCAAAATATCTGCCATATTGCTACAATGACTAAAATAAACTGATCGAATTTTATATCGACAAAAGCACATACGACCTATTCAAATCGAGCTCCAGAACTTCGTGAGAAACATAAAATATGACCCACAGATGTGAAAGAGTGGTTTGTTTCAAAATGCAGTTACGCCCTTTTGAAATGTTGGTGCCGAATTTGGGTTTGTTTTCTTTTATTTTGGCTGGTTCTGTTTCTAAAAATGTTTTACAGAATACAGTAGCTGAGGATATTTTTCCCCAGTCGGTCTAGGTTCAATCCTAGTCGACGCCGTCGGTATTTCTGAGACAAAAATATCTGATCACGCCTTCCCTCGGATAGGAAGTAAAGCCGTAGGTCCCGGCCCATGTGTTGATGGGTTCGATATGTAGGGTGTCAGGTGTGTGTGGATGTCTCCCTGACCGTCCGTGTTTAGGCTTAGTACCAGAAATAGGCGGCAGGCCCGGATTTAAGGGGGGGCAATGGGGGCAAGTGCCCCGGGCCCCCCAATTGAGGGGGCCCCCCAAGAATCCCGAAGCACTATATATATTTTGTTCAACGAACTTATATAAAATACAGTTGTCCTAGAGTAGTTGTAATTGGGTTACCAAGAGTATCGAGATTATTTCATAATCTGAAATTTGATTTAAGAATAAATAGAAATCCTAAACTTCATGATTGTTTGGTGCACTGCCAATGTTTTTAGAATGGATTTACAGTTTTCGTGCGATATTTTTTTCGATATGAGCTGCCATTCTAAAACCATAAAACTGTTTTGTCAATTTATTAACGAATGCAAAACAATTGAAATTTAAAGAAAAAAAAAAACAACTAAATGATTCAATTGTTTCTCCGGAGAGGTATACATTATTCATCAATTGGATAAAAAGAAGTTTCTTGTTAATTTTGGTGCACACGAGTTTCTCTAAAACCTCTTGAAAGTTTTTATTGAGTTCTGTAGAAAAATTAAAAACGTTTCTTAACAAAACCAAAAATTTTCAGAGTAAATTAAACGATGTTTGTGTATCAATAGAAATGTCATTTCATTGATAGTTTAACAATTCAATCACTTATTTGACAATGATTGTGCATGCTTCTGTTGATTATACTATTATATTCTGAAAACACCTACATAATACCCATCTGCCTCAATTTGTGTAGGACAGATGTTTTGGAAACCTAGCTTCCTAAAACATCTTGGAGCAGTGCTTTTACATATTTATATTTTGGGTTTCACCGACGTTTTCGAGAATTTATTGCTATAGTTGCCCCCTAAAGACTAACTTTTTTCAGTCTAAGTCTTGAAGTATAGACTGTTTCAGAAATTATAAATACACTTTGTTTATTAAATAAAATAAACTGTTCTATTGAATTTCACCAACTTCTTTCAGAGTATAGCATATTGTACTCCATATTTTTATATTTCCTTTCAATTGTCTTGATATTTTAAAGAACAGTCGAGTTCTTTAACAAATAACATAATTTTTCAAATTTGCATTTGCACAAAGGTGTTTTTTAATGATTTCAACATTATTTATCACTAAATACCAGAAATTATCTATTTTTTTATCACATTTGCTTTCTCAACAAGTTGTCTAAGGAATGCCTTGATCAAAATTTGATAAAAATCGATATAGGCATTCCCACAACATCTTTTCGGAGAACAAGTTTCTTATTTTTTAAGGTTTTCTACGGAACATAAGAACTACCACACAGTTTCTTAGCTTTCCTGAACGCATTTAATCAAAACAAACTTATTTTTTCAGCTCATTCGATCCTTCGGAGAGCAAAGCTTGTCATACCATAAAAACGAATGCAGTTAGCAGTAATTAAGACATTCGTTTGATTAACGTTTGTTGCTACTAGTGTCACAGATAACAGATGTTTATGCTAGTACAAATTTTTCGCAGAATCCTGTGTAAATGTTCAAAACTATATACGTTGGCTCACTACCGCCATCTACTCAACTGTTTGCGACATTACATCTAACTTGAATGCAAAAATAGTTCAAAGTTCCACTTTCATTCAAGATCGAATACAATCTTGAATAAAATTGCGTAATACATGCAATCTTGAAAGCGATCACTGACTATCGATCACTGCGCCATCTCTAAATGATTGCCACATGAGTTTCAGCTGCTCGTTACATACAAAATGGCTGTTGAGCATTTTTACACACATTGCCAATATAAGCATAAACGTCTGTTATCTGTGCTAGTGTGGTTGAGAAATGTGAAACAAAAATTTTTGCATTGAGAAGGGCCGTAATGGTGGTTCTTGATCAAATATTCTGGTAAAAATTACTTTTACCAATCGAGAAAAATGTTTTAATTTCGATGCAGTAATTTTTATTGTGTTTGGAAATTAAATATTTTATCTGTGAGATTTTTTTCTTGTCTACTAAGGTACATTTTTTGACCACTTTGTGCAACTTCAAATTTTAATCATCTAGTTCACAGAGCCCTATTTTTTAACTTTTACCAGAAACATCTACAAAATTGGTATTATTTGCTTCGTTAGCATGTTTACTATAAGAGCTAGAAGAAACTTTTTTGGATACTGTACTCAAATTGAAATGGCAGTTAATCGTTAGTGTATTTTTAATTGCTGAAACAGTCTATACTCGTAAAATATTGCAATCGCAAAAAAACAGTAAAAATTTATAAAATACGAATTACAGAACATTGCCAAAAAAATTAATATAAGGTTTACATCTTTAAAATCTTGCTTTTGAGGGCCTACTCTAAAAAGGTTGCCCCGGGCCCCCCGAAGCCTAAATCCGGCACTGGTGAAACTATAATTTAGCGCAAGCGGTTCAAAGTTTTCATAGGATTTACTTTGGGAAAAGTTACACTTTTAAACAAATAATCCTAGAGGTCACCCTTTGTCTCCTTAATTTAAACCGAGCAATGCTTCTTGTAGAAAAATCATTTATGAAACTTTCCTTCGAAGACCGCAAAACGATTGGATGCTTGTGGAAAAAGTTATTGATTTATTACCGATTAGTGATCCAACGAACGGCTTTTTGTTTTGTTTTATCAGCAGCACTGTTGCTGCCGTTGTTGCATGAGGTGGCGGGAGGCATCACCGCCCCCATGAAACAGCAGCAGCCAAGGCGGCAGCTTCAGTGCTGCTAATAAAACAAAACAAAAAGCCGTTCGTTGGATCACTAATCGGTAATAAATCAATAACTTTTTCCACAAGCATCCAATCGTTTTGCGGTCTTCGAAGGAAAGTTTCATAAATGATTTTTCTACAAGAAGCATTGATCGATTAGAATTAAGGAGACAAGGGACGACCTCTGGGATTTTTTATCTGAAAGTGTAACTTTTCCCATAGTAAATCCTATGAAAACTTTGAACCGCTTGCGCTAAATTATAGTTTCACCGATTGCGCTGAAATTTTGCACAGTTCATATGGGACCTAAATGGAATCAAAAAAGTCGACTTGAGCGAGAATTTGATGTTTGTCCCATACTACCGTATTACCCCGCTAATACGACACCGACTGTTGTCGTATTACCGGGGTAAACTTTGAATTCGACAAACTGGTCACCCTACACCACCATGCTCATTGAAATTTGGCAACTCTATTTTTGGTTTTGTTTTGATTTCCGGATTTGTTATGAAATATAATTTCATCAAATATTGCCGTGGCGCGAATGAAAAGCTCGTTCTTTCTACGATTGTTGCCATCCTCAGTTCATTCCGGTTGGTCTCCAGGCGGTTTGGGTGTTGAATAGCACTAACTCAGAACTTCCGAAATTTGCGGCTGCAAGAGGAGTTGCTGCGGGTGCGAGTATAAGCGCAATATCAAACTGTTTTGCATTTACAGTGTACATCGCTGTGACATTTGAACACTTTTTAATTCGACATGTCTGCATTAACATGTCTAAAGGGTCTAACTCGTTTTGTAAACAAACATTGTTTCTGTCGCTGCAGGGCTCATCTCGATCCACCCACGCATCTGGGGGTCGTTATCAGAAAGAGCGAAGATAGATCTTTCTGATAACGGCCCCCAGATGCGTGGGTGGATCGAGATGAGCCCTACAGCGACAGAAACAATGTTTGTTTACAAAACGAGTTAGACCCTTTAGACATGTTAAAGCTTTGGACAGACTGGTGGTGTACGTACCATGGTACAATTATCTTGAAATGAGTTTCATACTGATTATTGTCTTCAATTAAGACAGGCTTGGAATAATTTTCTTGACAACTTGTACCATGGTACGAATACCACCAGTCTGTCCCTGATATAATGCAGATGTGTCGTATAAGCGGGGTACGAATTAAAAAGTGTCGTATAGTCCATTTTACGAGCCGATTTTATGAATGAATTTTGACAGGAGGTAGCGTTAAATAACCCGTGAAAATCAATATCATCATCAACATTGTTGTCACTTCGTAAAATGGCTCATTAAAACGTGTCGAACCAGAGGGGTAAGACGGTACTGCCTATACTGCCGTGAATCGCATATATATCTCCTTATGCATAGGAAATCCAGCAAAGATGGGACTGATATGCGATTCACGGCAGTATAGAACTATACCAAACTGTCAAAATCCCATAATGCTTCAATGCTTGCATAATGTAGATTAAACGCTTCATTACTATGACAGATGTAGAATAAAAGTTATCTTGCATTAGCTAAACTAAAATACGATTGAATTAATGTTATGATATAATGCATGTGATTACTTGGGTAGGTTTAAAAACAACTACATAATATGCCTTTTGATGCTACTATTAGTCTGGTTTGAAAACTAACAAGCGCACCACGTAACGTAACCTTTTGTTTTCGTAGTTATCAAAATCAAACAACTAACAGGATGGTAATTTCAACTGGATGTTTGTAGAATTTAACCACTGAAGTTCCGAAAAAATGAGCTAAAATTTTAGTTAGTTTTAACTACCGCGGTTGGTAAAATCAAACTAATATTCCGATTAAACGCTTCATTACTTGACAGATGTAGAATAAAAGTTATCTTGCATTAGCTAAACTAAGAAACGATTGAATTATTGCTGACTGCACCCCAAATTGGACTGACACAATAGTGTACACACACCTTCAAAGTGTGATTGCAGCGCAGGGACACGTCGGATCGAGTTGAGGTCCTCGGTGCACTTATTCCTTGTAAATGGAGGAATAAGTGCACCGAAGACGTCGAGACGATCCGAGGCAAATGTGCACTTTTATCACACTTTTTAAGCGTCCCAAAAAAAGTGTGATAGTCTAATTTGGGATGTAGTCTGCAATAATGTTATGATATAATCTATAATGCTTGTGATTACTTGGGTAGGTTTAAAAACAACTACATAATATGCCTTTTGATGCTACTATTAGTCTGGTTTGAAAATTAACAAACGCACCACGTAACGAAACCTTTTGTTTTCGTAGTTGTCAAAATCAAACAACTAACAGGATGGTAATTTCAACTGGGATGTTTGTAGAATTTAACCATTGAAGCTCCGAAAAAACGAACTAAAATTTTAGTTAGTTTTAACTACCGCGGTTAGTAAAATCAAACTAATATTCAGTTTGTGCCCATTAAGGGCCCATATAGCCGAGGCGGTAAACGCACGGGTATTCAGCATGACCATTAGAGTGGGTCATCGTTTATATGGAAAAGTGAAAAACTCAATGGTATCCCATCAGATCAAAGCTTTTTTGATACTATTTCAGGACCCAAATAAGTGTGCAAAATTTGGGCACGATCGGTTATGTCTACGTTTTGCGCATCGCGTTTGAAGTTTGTATGGGGTTTTACATGGGAAAACACACTTTTTTGCATTTCTCTCATAACAAGCTCGAATTTTTCTAAAACCGTGCAACCGTTAAAGTGAAAACATAGCCTAGGGTGTCCTGAAAAACTTTGTCGAAGACCGCGAAGTGATTTGATGCTTATGAAAAAAGTTATAGCGTTGGCATTGCTTGGCGAAACATCATGATTTTGTTGCTATTGTTATTCCTTTACATGTTAAAACATAAACACATGCATGCGGTTCTTTGGTTATAACTGTTTTCACAAGCATCGGATCGCTTTGCGGTCTTCAACAAAGTTCTTCAGAATATCCTAGGCTATCAATTCACAGTATCGGTTAAAAAGTTTCAGACATTTTTTTTTTCAATGTATGGCTAAAATGCAAAAAAGTATGTTTTTCCATACAAAATCCCATACAAATTTCAATTGCAATGCGCAAAGTGTAGACGCAACCGATCGTGCTCAAATTTTGCACAGATACTCAGGACCCAAAACGGAACCAAAAAAGCTTTGATCTGAGAAAACGCTTCCGATGACCCACACTAATGACCATGCTGAGGGTGACGGGTTCGATTCCCGGTCGGTCCAGGATCTTTTCGTAAAGGAAATTTCCTTGACTTCCTTGGGCATAGAGTATCTTCGTGCCTGCCACACGATATACACATGCAAAATGGTCATTGGCAGAGGAAGCTCTCAGTTAATAACTGTGGAAGTGCTCATAGAACACTAAGCTGAGAAGCAGGCTTTGTCCCAGTGAGGACGTTACGCCAAGAAGAGAAGAGAGATTCCGTTTGTGCCCAATTCAACCCGAATTTCCGGTTAAGGTGAATATATAACGAAGCCACCCCTCGAATTTTCAAGAGCACAAATCTGAAGAACCAAATGTCTCACCACGCTGAAAAGTTGATCGATTGATGGTCACCCGCTGGTGGTGACCAATCGATCAACTTTTCAGCACAATCCATCAATTGGTTCTTCAGATTTGTGCTCTTGAAAATTCGAGGGGTGGCTTCGTTATATTCACCTTAAATCAACCCGAAATTTGTTTATGTTTACTAATATTTTTTCTCCGTGTATAGTGGGATCTACTAGTAAAAACTAAAATTATGCTGATTTAGATCGCGACAGGCTGAATAACGGTATTGTCGGGCCGCCACCAAACCGGACTTCGCACAATCAAGTCGCGACGCGACCCAACTCGCGACGTTTTTTAATCATGTCAAATGTAGTGCGCATCCTTCCCGTTGTTGTCAGCAACACAGCGCACTAGATGCGAAACAGTTGCGACACTTGTGGACCAAGGAAATGGCAATTTTTGATTGAATGTCGGTCTTGATTCCAACTGGATAGACAATAGTAAATGTTTAGATGAAAAAAAATATGCTTCCCATGTCCAGTGAAATTTATGTGAAATTTTAATCTGAGTCAAACAACTTGTGAAACACACGAATAAGGAACTTTCTTTCAACTCCATTGAAGAACAACTCCCCGTTAAATGTGATGAAAATGTATTTGTTTGTAACATTATTTTGTTTTTAGTCTAAAAATGTTTTAACCTTCATGGTATGATTTACAACTACATCAATGTGTTGTGCCCTGCCCCACTAATTACAGTAACAAATATTGCGTATGTATAACCAATATAGATCCGTATTGCATTGGTACATCCTCAAAATACCAGGAATACCATCCTGGATAAAGCTTCACAAAAATCGTCCCAAAAAACTGAACTGCTCAAATTTGCCAAGGAAACAACTATGCAAAACACTGTCCGGTTCGGTTTGAGCCTGCCTCAACTATACCAATCGTTGACCTACCTCTACTTTTGGTACAACTTCAGTGGAGCAATCAATAATGATGACCTGTTGTTAACAATTTGCTAGAAAACGCTTGCGAGCGCACTAAATTACAGACTAGATAACAGTCGAAAATCGAAAGAGAAATTTAACAAATGGGATAAAACTAAGTGTTGCATTTAGCTTTGCTTCTAGTTGGCTAATCATAATACTTATGTTTTATGTTTTTGTTCTTTTTCGGTTGAAATGGATGGGGAGTAATTTATGTTTCTACATCCGATGCTTATTTGGCTAAAATCTACAACCTTTGTTTTATTCTCCTTTGTTTAAGTATGTTTCAGTGTTTAAGATAAATCTTAAAGCTTTAAGATTTTGTTTTTATGTTTTGTTTATCAGATTTAATGATAATGTTCATATTTGTTTCATGATTCGATGAGTTTGGTTGATTAGGATTACGTTGCCTTAGATTAGGGCCTAACAAATGTTTATGGTATTTAATTGCTCCAAGTTACCAATGATATCTGATGTAAGGAATGTTTGGTGTTATTACCCATTATATTTTTAAATACATATTAATGGACTTCCTTTAGCACTGCAATTGCTTTTCTGTAGCGGAATCAGGAATAATTGTAAATTTACAAAACATTCACTAATAGGTCAAAGAAAAGACTTGCATTTTCGCTTTAGGTTCGAGGAGACAAATCATTAGCGCATTAAAGCATTAAAGCACAGCTTTCAGGATGCAAACTTGTCTCTATGCACTTCTAATTATCTGACCAATTTGAGAGCTGTTTTATTTGATTTGCCAACTTGACATATTTCAGATAAAAAAGTAACCTTTATCTGACAAACGTGAAAATGAATCAGCA
Organism: Aedes albopictus; assembly: GCF_035046485.1. Taxonomy (NCBI): domain Eukaryota; kingdom Metazoa; phylum Arthropoda; class Insecta; order Diptera; family Culicidae; genus Aedes; species Aedes albopictus. The sequence goes on from NC_085137.1 coordinate 412,074,526, forward strand.
ATAAGTCGTCACATAAAGCTGAAATAACTGAAGAAATAATGGAACGCTAGTGCAGAGTTGAATTGAAACTACATAAAACTCTACGAGTATTGTTAAGCCAAATAGAAAATTAAAAGTTCATTGTAATACCGAACAAAAATATTTTTTGGTTCAGAGTGACCTCCAAGACGTTTTCAGAGCTCAATAAACTCTGGGCTGATCCCTATCAACCAGATTCTGATTTTCTTAATAGTTCTTTATCTGTCGATAGTCATTGCCATCGTTTCAAAACAAATCGATATCGAAAATCTCTCACTGGTTGACCGGGATGGGATCCATCGTAGGCCTTATGGAGAAATTCATGAAAACTTTGCTCAAAAAATATTGAAAAAATGTTCAGTCTGACACTCATAACATTCTCAAAGAATAAATTTAGCACTTTAGCATTATATTCTGCGTCATCTCTCGGAATAACTTAAATTTGAGTAATTCTTGGTCTCTGAAGAAATTCCTGGAAAAAAATTCAAAATAGATATCATGAGGAACCCCAGGAGCAACCACAGGAAAAATTGCGGAAGAAATTCCTTAGAAGGTTGAGGATCTCCTGAAAGAAATACACGAGAAATATCTTGAGAAACTGGAGGAATTGCCTGGAGACACTAAAAGAGACACTTATTGGTAAATTTCAGAATGAATCTCTGGAACAAGTCCAGAAGGTTACCTTGTAGAAACACAAGCAGTAACTCCTGAACAAAATCCAGATGAAACTTTGAAAAACTCCAGAAGGAATCCCTGGATGCGCACATCAGGAGGAATCCTTGGATTAACTCAAGCAAGAATCCATAGAGAAACATCAGAGGAAATTCCTAGAAAAAAAAAATCAGATGTATTCACACAGAAGAAAGAACCCCTTGGTGAATTGCTGCATGAAACTATGAAGAAACATTAGATAGAAACCCTAGAAAAGCTTCAGAAGGAATGCTTGGAGGAAAATTTTCTTTGGAACCTCTGCAAAAATTTCATGAGTAATTCCTGTAGAAACGCCAAAAGCACCCCTGGAAAATTTTCCGAAAGAACTCCTACAGAAATTCCAGAAGCAATCCCAGGAGAAAATTCTTAAAGAATCGCCTTAAATATAATCCCTATACAAGCCCCAGAAAGAATCTCCGGAGAAAATGCAGCGAAAATTCTGGCAGCTAATCTCTGGAGAAACTCAAGCAATAATCCCCGGAGCAACATCTGCAGGGATCCCTGTAAAAAAACTTAAAGAAGCACTATTAAAGAAAAATCAAAAGGAATCGCTAGAGAAAGGAATCCTTGGAAAAGCTCAAAGAAGAACTACTGAAGAAGCTTAAGAACGAATTTCCGGAGAAGCTTTAGCAGAAATAACTGGTAGGACTATGCTAAAAGCTGGAATTCCAAGAGAAACTTTAGACAGCATCCCTGAAGAATCCCTGGAATTAGAAAGAAGCTCTGGAGATACTCCATGAGGAATCTCCGCCAAATAAGGTATTCCACATTTATAGCACAAACGAAGACAAATAAGTAAGAAAGTTTCTTGCAAGAAAGACAATACTCATTATTACCGCGCTAAATCGGACAAAACAATCAACTCCTAAATTATCCTATTCAACAGTGAAGCAGTCCATTGACCCTTCATTATTTGCATCACAATCATATATCTGCCCAGCCTTACTAAATGGTAACAATATCAGAGAAAATAACATTGTTTGCGCAACTTCACATGCAACGTCTTCGTACAAAGATCTATACGAAGTTACACACTCATCCCATGAAAAACTGACCTCTTGCGCTCATTTCGATACCATAACTTTGGCTAAACTAGGAAAGATCTCCGCCTGTATGGGCCCATACTCCACGTTCTCGCCGTCCACTGTCATGTGACCCGGCGTGGACCCACTGGGCTCGATCCGGAATGCCGTCACCGGAACCATTTGGATGTACTCGTTGGCCTGCGTTGGAATGTGCGATCCACTACTCAACCCCAGCATGAACGACAGCAGCTGAGACCGACTTACCCCAGCCCTGATAATCAACAGCCATATGATACCGTCGTTCAATTTGGACAGCGGAGCGAAGTAGCAATCGGTACTGAGATGCGTCTGGTAGGCTGCATGCACCATCACGAACTCTCCATCGATGGTCTTCCAACTGTCCGAGACGGACGCCGTCAGCGCCGGAAGCCTGGAAGGTGGCCCATACATCTGAACCATGTTGACCCCGGTCGGAGCACCCTCGTTGGAAGCACGATCACTCTCATAGATACTGTCCACCGTGGAAAAGTACGTACTCTTCCGTGACGTGGCCGAATACCAACTGTCTATCCTAGGCCGGAACGTGTCCAGATTGCTACCCGTTTCCAACGATAGCACGTCGCTGAAATTCGTATCGCAGGCATCACAGTTGCTATGGCTATCGTTGGCTCCACCGCCACCCCCACTCCGACAGTCGTGACAATCCAGGGTAGTGTTGTAGCTTATGCTGTGCTTCAGTAATCCTACGCCTCCTCCGCCCTCGTGGGGAAGCGAGTTGGATCGGTTTATATTACTAACCAGTGCCGGAACGTACGATACCTTGCCCTGATAGGTACGGAGGCTGATTAGCCGATGGACGGACCAAAGTGTAAACCGTTGGCCACCGATGGCCCGCAGTCGTTCGCTCTCGATGTCGATGTCCGAGATTAGACCCCAGCCCACCGACAGGAAGGAGAACATTATCTGGAAAAGATACAATAATTGTCGATTAATTCTTATTATTACATACTATGATCTAATCACTATAGACTGATACGAGTTTGAGAAAATGAAAAAAATCGTCTCGAGCTTCTATACCTATCCTTTTCCTTCCCACGACTTTGAACGGCTATTTTTATACCAAGAAAGTGTTTCCAAAAAATGGCTTAAACAAAAGTTGCTCTAAATTCACCACATTTTTCGAAATCAGCGAAAAAGATTTTAGTTATAAATCAAAAGTTTTTTGAATAATTATCAATAGTTCCACTATTGAAACAAGTAGTTGGAAGTTGGGTTTACCAAATAAGGTTACAACCATATTCTAAAAACTATTGCATCAGATTCCGTTTGTCTCGAGTTCGTCGAAAATCGATAGTGCAACCATGGGGGCTTGGTGGTCTAGTGGCTACCGCTTCTGATTCGTATGCAGAAGGTCATGGGTTCAATCCCTGGCCCGTCCCTTTTCATCCTACTTTGTATCTTTCTATACACTTCCTCTTACTCTCTCTCTCTCTCTTCTCTACATATACAACTCATGTATATTCATACGTTCATAGCCATCGATAGAACCAGAAACGAATTGGAAAAACGTCGTTTCCCTCCCTTCCAATTTCCACTCACAGCACAGTGTATATAACGCCTACAAGTTATGCATCCAAAGCGTACTGTGCCGCTTGACCTTATTCACCTCATTCACCACACAATCTACCACCTTACGAACACTATAAATAACCCCCTATCCATGGATCGCATCACCGACCCCAACGGTGACTCCCAGATCTCCCATTCTTTCCGACTAACAAATGCCCCAGTCCGTGCTGGATGTGGGGATGCAGAGGTGATCTCGGTCTTTAGTAGCAACAACCAGCACACTCTAACATTCCTTTCCCTTCCCAACTGACTATAAGGACGTGGCCGGCGTCGGTATTGATCCAAAATGTATGAGCTGCTAGAATTGCACTTTGAGAATAAGTGGAGTGTCCCAGCCCTTATTCATTTGGATCTCAGTGCAATTGGTACCAGCTCAGATCAATAACGGAGTAGCAACCATTGACATGTATAGTCAGATTTGATCGTTTTTTGATCGAATTGATGGTGCAACCATGGAAAGTATGGAGGGATATAGGGGAACTTACGTATTTTCAGCAGTTTTGCTCTCTTCGTCATGGTTTTTTTTTTTTTTTTTGAAACCTATTGAACTCAGAATTGGCCTTAAATCCTTCCCAACCTAGCTGAGTTATATGCTCAAATTTCAGGCAATTTGGCCTACAAAAACCTCCCTTGACGAAGAGATCAAACCTGCCGATAACACCCATAGGGGCTGTCCATTAATTACGTAAGGGTTTATGGGGGGGAGGGGGGGTTTGAGAAATCTTACGCGCCATACATTTTTTTTTTGGGTTCTCATACAAAAAATCTTACAAGGGGGGAGGGGGTGTCGGAAAATCGTAAAAATTCCCTTATGTAATTAATGGACAGCCCCTTAGTCACCCTATATACATATCTCTCCCATTGAGTCCTATGGCCTACGTTATGGCTTTATTGGACTTAATACCTCTTTATATTTTCTTCGAATTTCGACTGTTGGTGATTATGTTGGAAGGGGAATGGCGTTCAGTCGTTGGAGGAATAACTCAAAAACGGATTCTTAAGCTTAAGCTTAAGAATCCGTTTTTGAGTTATTCCTCCAAAGACTAAACGCCATTCCCCTTCCAACATAACTCTTTATATCCACACTGTTTTGGAATCCTCAATTCTGTAGAAAGAAGAGTCCAAAAGTGCCTTTTTTTTTTGAGGAAAAAATATCGAAAAACTTTTTACGGAGTTCGTGAAACAATCACAGGGATTTCTAGGTAGAGGAATTATGAAGATTTTTTGGAATTCTTTGCTTCGGTTTGATTTAGCATTCATACAATCTATTCTTAATGAACGCCTGTATTGTTCAACCATTTGAGGAATTTTGCAAACAATTTTAAGAAGAAGACACGGACACCATCTTCAGCCAGCGGCTGTATAGACTGAACGAAACTTTACACTAGACAACGGACACACGGTTCATGCACCAGTGGAAACGGAGAAGAAACTATTCTCGCGAAATGTTTCATCGCCCGGAGCGGGAATCGAGCCCTCACCCCATAGCTTCCTCTTCTTCTCTATCTCGACGTTCGCATTGGAACTTGGCCTGCCTCACTTCAACTTAGTGTTCTTAGAGCACTTCCACAGTTATTAATTGAAGGGCTTTCTTTGCCTGCCGTTGCATGAATTTGTACATTGTGTGGCAAGTACAATGATACTCTATGCCCAGGGAGTCAAGAAAATTTTCCCGACCGGGACAGGAATGGAACCCGCCGTCTCTGGATTGGCGATCCATAGCCTTAACCACTAGGCTATCTGGAGACCCATAGCATGGTGCGATTAAAAGCTTGATGACCCTAACCGCACGGCAACGAGTCTCCACTTGATAATATCGTAAATTTGTCTGGTTTTTCTGTCAAAAGTTTTCTAAAAATCCTGCAGCATCTTCACGAATATTTGCAAAAATATCGTCAACTGTTTTCATTTTTTTTTACTGCAGATAACACTTCCACAGTAATGACCTGATTTTGTCAACCCCTGCCCAACTAACATTTTCAGCGCTATAAGCTTCAGTTATTTACTTTCTGTTGTGTAACAATCGCATTGAAGCAGTCAACGCTGAATAAGAGGGTAGCTAGTCAAATATAAACCATAAGCTAATACACGGCTGCAAAACAAGCACAATACAACCTCCAATCTCGGTTTTCTGAAAACAATCACTTGTCACTGAGACCACCGTTACTTACTGCACTCTATTCCAACTTCCAGGGATTTCCCTGGAAGACGTGAAAACTTGAACAAATCGAATAGGAGTCCCCACTAACGAGACAGCTGCTACTATACAGTATAATTCGTAGTTCTGACAAATCCACAAACCAGCAGCGCTTTGAAGGCCGTTATGCGATATCATTACTACCAAAAGCTGTAATAAAGAAACTGTTGCTATACCAACACGGCTTGTCGGATGCGAACATTATTGTCAAAACAAACTTTGAGCGGGGTATATAGCTCTTCCACATATACTTTACAGCTATCCATCTCTTTGCTCTGGAATTATTTGGGTAGCTTTTATTGCACTTCAATCTAACTCCGCAAGATTAGCCGAAAGATGTGCAAATCGATTAAGAGTCCCAATTAATAAAACAATTGCTTTTATACAGTACGTTTTGTAATGTTGCCAAATACCCAAAACAGCAGCGCATCGAAGCTCTTTAAAGAAAACTCTTTCAGCTAGAAGCTGTGACAAAGAACCTGTTGGCGCAACCACACAGCTTGTTCAATGTAAACATTATTGCGTTTGACGTTTCACAAGCTTTTTCAACAAGATGAAGTTGGGTAAGATTTCTTGTGACACAATTATAAAGCCTTGTCTGCAGTAAAACAAAACGGACTATTTTCTATGCTATCTACATATGGCAGTGTGGCAGCGAGGACATCATCGGGACCAGTGGATATGAAGATCGGGAGTTCTATTCCAAGTAGCGACAAGTAGGGTAGGTAATCAAAATTTGAACCAAATTGCGGCTTTCTGACGCAGTGCAAATTTTAAATGAGTTTTTCTCCCACATGGAAATAATTTACTACGGCAAAATCTTATGTACATGAAAGCCACGGGTATAAACTTTCTGTTAAATGGTAAAAAGTTTGTATTTGCACCGAATTTCATTGAAATATTCGATTTTTCATCAACAATGATTTTAATCTTAATTTGAACCATCGTAATCATAATTTGAACTAATTTTAATCTTAATTTGAACTACTAGCGGCAGCAGCTCGAGCAACTCACAAAACAGCCAATTCTATGCTAAACAATTAAAAATCACATGAATCTGCTAATTCTCAAACCTATTTATCAATAGGCAGTGGAATCTCAACTCAGAATGTTCGAAATTCTTTAGGAATTTGGAAACTTAATTTGGAATTTTTCATCTCCCAAGAGTAAACAAAGCAACCACTAGCGCAGTCTGCTGGCCAACACTGGAAGCTCACCCCCGTTTACTAGTTCAAATTTAGATTACAAATGGTTCAACATTCTCCAAGTAAAAATTACTTAAATTTGATAACTTTATGACAAATAATGCGGAATATTATTCGGTTGGTCGATTCTACGATTAATAAGCTTTAATTTGACGTATTCACTTATTGCGTGTGATGCAATGCTTGAGCTGTATGGGTGCACCGAAAATGTGCTTTCTCTGGGGAGAAATAGGTGAAATCACAGTGATTTTTCAATTGCTTATTTTCGATAGCAAAAACGCTTTTTCCAATGCTTTTAAAGTTTTTGTTATCAGATTATATTACGGAAAGCGATTTAACATCTTTTTCGGGACAATATTTGTCCAAAAGGTACATAATTTCAATGAATTTCAAAATAGTTCAAATTAAGATTACATTTTGACTAGTTCAAAATTTGATTTCTTACCCTACTTTAATTATTCAATTTTAAAAGCGAAAGTTCCATTTCCACATGTATTGCGTCACGGTATCCATAACCTAATTATATATTTAATCGATTAATTTGGGGATGTCGTATAACTATTATTTAACAACTGTAAAAAGGCTGAAAAAGCGCCTTCTCAAGATGTTATTTAGTTAAGGGTCACATAGGAGCCGACAAAAAAAACTATGACTTGGTGGCATAGAAGCTGCTCGCACAGCTAACCATGGATTAAGTTTGCCAGATTCATTGGTATAGGGCTTGCATAGAAGCTACCCTCCATACGTACACCACAGTAACTCAGTATCAAGTCGTATTGAGGACGCTTTGTTGACGTTTACATTCACAATAAATGTTAGTTGGGTGGCTAAATTTTAGACTCACACACACGGAAGTTCGACGGCAATCTGTGACTAGAATATACAGCGAATCTTGATTCTTGATTCAATTAATCGAATAACGCACAGACTACCACTTCAGCTTGTGTAAAAAAAACACTTGGTGCTTTGAAATGTCAATATTTATTGTATTATATTGATGGCTACGACACTGCACTGGAATAAACAACTCATAACAAAGAATCGCAAGTAACTGATCCTGGAAGACAGATTTTTTTGGGAGAATTTCTAGAGGCATTCCCTATAAAGACACCCGGAGAATTTGTGGAAGAATCCGTAGGAAAATCGCTCAAGAAAAATAGGCATTAAGTCCCCGGTGAAAGCTCTAAAAGACTGATTCGTGAGGAAATTTTCGGAGGAACCTCTAGAGCAAATCCCTGGAAACATCCCCACAGCAATACCCGGAGAAATCCCTGGAGAAATGTCTGTCAGGAGTAACCTTTGTAGAAACGCCAGAAGGGATCCTTAATGAATCCCACCAGAAACTAATGGAAGAATCCCAAGAAGAATTTCTAGATAAATCTAATGAGGAATTCCTGGAGAAATCCTTAGATAAAATATCTAGTGAAAGTCTGGAGAAATTACTGGAGCAATACTTGAAGTAATCCCTGGAGGAATCGCATATAGAATGTCTGAAGGAATACCAGGAGGATTTCCGGGTAGAAGCCCTGCTGGAATTCCTGAAGAAACCATCGAAGATATTATGAATTTTCAGAATTTTCTCGGAGAAATCTCAGGAGGGATTTCTGAAGGAAACCTAGCAGGAATTGATTGAGATATCCTAACGGAAAATCCCGAAAAATCTTTAGAATCTCTAGAGCAATCCCTACAGAAATTGCTGGAGCAACCCCCAGTGATATCGCTGGAGAAAATCTGAGAGAAAGCCCTAGAGGAGGCCCTAGACTAGAGCCACTCATGGGAGAATATCTAGAAGGAATCACAGGAAAGATTTCTCGAGGGAATATAATTCCTAGAGAAATATCAGAAGGGACTGCTAGACTAACCCCAGCAAAAATTGCTTGTGAACTTTAAGTAGAAATCCCACCCAAAACTCTTGGAATTAATCCAGCGAGAAGTCCTGGAAAAATGTCAAGAAGATTTTCTGGAAGAATTCCATAAGAAACTCCTGGAGAAATTTCTGGATATATTCTCTGTAGGAAATCTTGGACAAATTCCTGAAGGAATCCTATCAGGAATTGCTTGAAGGATTGCAGCAGGAATTACCAAAGAAATTTCAGCAGGAATACTTGGAGTGTTAGCGTAGTTAGGTAAAGTTTTTTTTTTCTTTTCTAAACATACACTAGAGAGATAAGGATGGAAGAGGGGGTCTCATTTCTAAATTCGGCCCTGGTGTATATCCCTTTCGTGACGAACCAGCACAATTGTGCTGTTGAGCAATAACAGTTTTGCATATTTTTATCATCTGGTTAGTCTTTGGTTTATGTAATGTAAACTGTTTTAATAATCGAGCCACTTACATGTTTGTAAACAAACTTTTGTTTACGTTGCATGTGAGATTTACCACAACAAGTTAAACAAAAAGTGAACGAAATGCGTAAAACATGCAAAAGTTTCATCTGTCGCATATTTTTTTATTTCCGATTTATCAAACTAGTCAAAGCTAGAAATCGAAAGTTGAAGAATAGTTCTTCCAAATGAGGAACAACATTTCTTGTTTTGTTAGGAAATATAAGAGCTCTGAAGAGTCAAAGTTGAGCAATTTGTATGGAAATTTCAACTTTTTGCGCTCCGTGCCGAAAGGGATATGAGTACCGTAAACCGGGGTCAAATTGACTTCGAGCCGAAATTAATCCAAGGGATTTCAGCAGCGCTACAGTTGCGTTTCATGAGCGTTGAAGAGGTTTTCAAGGGGTTTTAGGGGCGTTCAAGGCGATTTCAATGGAGTTCCAGGTGATTTCAGTGCCGTTTCAATGTACGTTTCAGGTTATTTTAGGGGAGTTTCTAGGGACGTTCCTGTGGATTTCATGAGTGTTTCAGGGGCTTTTGAAGGATGTTCCAGGGGCTTTCAGAGCGTTCCAGGAGTGTTCCAAGGAATCTCAGAGAGTTTCAGAAGGGTCAAACACTTTCCGAAGAGCTTCAGAAGCTTTCAGAAGAGTTCCAGGGGCAGTTGAGGGGATTGCGGGATGTTTCAGGCGTTTCAAAGATGTGATCTTCTATGGGTCTCAGGGGTTTCCTGGGGCGTGCCATGTTTTTTTTCTGGCGATTGCAGGAGCATCAATTCAAAGAAAATTGTTTCGTAAACCTCCTGAAATTCCCTGAAAAGCCTTTATACACATCTGAAACAAACCGGAAAATACACCATGAAACATAAAAATTACAATCTGGCATCTTGTATAAAAATGAACCCTCAAATCTGTTGAGAACTGTATAAAAACAACAGAATCTTATGTTAAAATGTTTTCTATGGTGTGTATTGTTGAGCACATATCAAAATTTTATTCGTTGTGACGATTACTGTAGGTTAACAATTAGATTTATTGTTACTGTATTTTCTATGGACATACAGTAGATTTTCTTCAGAATCCATTGTTAGTTATAATTAAGCTGTACACCAAACCTCATGGCACTGCAATAGTGCCATGGGATTTGGTCGATTTTGTGTAAACCTCACACATTTTGGTGTTAGAAATATCAAGCATGTTTTTGTTGATCGCAAAACCTCAGCTCAACTTCCGTCGACACTGCAGCTAATTTATTACATAATTTGTTTCTGATTTGTAAGTGTTATTACGAAAATCTAGACGAAAATAATTAACCAAGATCTCGCTTCACAGGTACCTTATTTAAAAAGGCTTCCAGCTGAACACAAACATGGAGGAATTCTATGCCAACAGCAAACTGGAACGATGATGTTCGACGAACTACGCAACTCATATCGCCCGCGAAAGACCAGCGGTTTTCTTCCTGCCGCCTCGGTATTGCCGTGGGCTGGTAAGTATGATTTTGCTTCCATTCTGTATTTCAGTAAATATCTTAAGAAATAATTCATTGATTAGTTGATAGTGACGTTAGTTGTCATTGACTACACATAAGTTGTATATCAGCCATTCCTTGGAAAAACGATATAGTGCAACTCCGAGTGTCGTAAAACTTGATGGGTTTATAGTTCATCGAAAATAATTAGACCACTGAATCCAGTGGAATGTACTGGAATCCCTGAAAAAGTTCCTAGACATTTCTTTTAGTTTTTATTTCTGTGCATTTTAACTATTGCTAATTATACACTTGAGACAAATTTCTGGACGAATCGTTGGAGAAGTTTCTGGACGAATTCCTGGACGAATCCTATGTTTGGAGTAAACCCTGCAGGAATCCCCGGAGGAATTTCTGAAAGGAGTTATTCTAGGGCAATTACGGGAGCAATCCCTGTAAAAATTTCTGAAGAAATCGCTTGAGGAATTCCTGAAAAAGTTCCTAGACAAATTTCCGAACGATTCGTTGTAGGAGTTTCTGGACGAATTTCTGGAAGAATTCCTAGAGGAATTCATGGAGAAATCCATAGAGGAAGAAATCCCTGTAGCAACTTTAAGAGAATCGATGGAGGATGTCTCGGAGGAAATCTTGGAGGAACTTCTGGACAAATTCTTGGCGGAATCCCTGGAGGAATTTCTGGAAGTATACTTGGAGAAATCGCTAGAGTAATCTTGGAGATCCTGGAGAAATTTCGGCAGGAATAATTTGAGGCTTTGCTGGAGGCATGTTTGGAGGAATTCCTGGACGAATGCCTGGAACAAGTAAGATAATTTTCGACCTTGTAAGATGTTTTTGTATTTTGTGGTGTATTTTAGATGCGCCATAAGATGTGATGCCTCAAGCAAAAATTACGGATCGGTCCAAAAAGTATTTCAACCCCGAGAATAACTTTTTAAACTCAAATTTATATGCTTAATCAAATTGGACTAAATTGTAGGCTGTGTTCTTCAAGATGTAGTCTATCGAGTGTCTTCAAATGCTACAAATGGTTAAGCTCGCTGTAATGTTACTTTTGTACCTCATCACCCACTAAATGCAACTACATAAGTGGTCTAACACCTAGCGTGCTCGGCACAGTTCCATCATGTCGCTTATAGTGTTGCCATATATAAAGCTAAGTCTGCTAAACCTAGTTACCTGGCTGGTGGGGCATCTCGCGGCATAGCACTAGGTTACAAAAAAACGAAGGTCACGAACTTCTATCGAAAACCTAAATATTTGATGCATTATTATGTTCTGATATCAAGATCGTGCTTCAAAAAATTTTAAGTAAAACAGTTTTGGAATTTTTCCTGAAAATCGAGCTCTACAGTTTCTAAAAATATTGAATTTACTAAAATTCAAATATTTGGCGTTGCAGTCAACGAATTTTCAATCTTTTTGCAAAAATAGAAATCTGAGTATAATATGTTTCGATCATCTGATCATAATTTTTGCATCAAATTAGTGGGATTCGAGATATTGGTAATTATATAGACCAATCTCCTTAAATTTACGCAGAATTTCCAAAAATAAATGTTAATTTGTATTTTTTTAGTAAGAAAAAATCAATTAAAAAATTCTTTCGCAGCGTATATTAGATGTTAGCCAGGTACAGTAAAAATTTCAGCTCATTCGGGGCATTGGGTACGGAAATAGAGACATCCCGGGTAGAAGAAAATAACTAACGAAGATCAAATTTTGCCATTAAAAATAAATAGCTGAATGGCAAAATTTGTTATTGGTTTGTTGGGAATAAGAGCTAAAAGAACAAAAATAATAACTGACTTTGTACCGGAAAATAACTCAATATTAACTAATTTTATCCTTGTAAGAACAAACCAAGGACAAAATATTTCAAAATGGAGAATAACTGAATATGTCATTATCGAGTTATTGAGAACAAAGTAAGAACAAAATAAGTGATTTCAAATAAGATTATCATAATTGTAAATTTTGTTTTTATGATTGAAAAAAACTGTATTGTAAATTCTGAAATGTTTTGTCCTTGGTTCAATATTATAATAACAAAATAAGCTATTATATACTTTTTTTTTGGAACAAAGTTTGTTCTTTTTTCTCTTATTCCTAACACACCAATAACAAAATTTGCTCTTAATCAATATTATATTTGAAATAAAATAAATACTAAATAACTCATCAATAACAAAACAAGTTATGATTGCCAAATATGCAATTAGGATGTTATTTTACTAAGGATGCTCAGAATAACTTATTTTGCTATGATTGCATATCTTGTTATTATTCAGTTATTATTTGTTCTTCAATAATAACTTAGAAATAACAAATTTTGTAATGATAATGTGTTTTGTTCTTAGCGAGTTATTTAGTGTTATTCATTAATAACATAAGAATGATAAAATGAGACATGATGGCAAAATTTGTTATTATTTTGTCCTTGGTTTGTTCTTCGCCTATACCCGGGATTTGAAGAGAGCAACTTTGCTTAGAAGTAGAAAAAAAAATCGATTTCAAATCGGCTGCCTTGTATGGAAAGTCGAAAAAAAATCCGCTCCATTGTAACTTTTTTCCTCCACGTTTTCGAGCTCAGGAAATGATTCTACACTAAAACTAATCATCAGCTTACCGAGTTCAAAAATGCTGTAAACAATAGTGTAATTTACACAAGCTTCCGGTTCAAATGCAAAATGATAATTCATTTTCGCTTTATTTCCCAGACCGCAAAAGCACAAATATAGTACGGTCTACATAACGCCCAACTCAAAAAAGCACAATCAATTCAAAAACATAAGAATTTGCTGTATCATAATAGAAAACAATTCTCAAACCATTGAATCAAATGTAAACCAGTTATAAATTCACCGCTCGAACGTTTACTGTACATTTCACTGTTTAAGCAATATGCAAACATAAGAATCTTTTGTATTACAATAGAAAACAATTCCGAAACAATAGGAAGCAATCAGTGAAGTACTAGATTGAAAGTAGTGAGCTGGATTTTTGTATGGTGAGATGATCAGTTCTCCATTTCTGTAATGAAATGGTACAAACAGCGTGGGTTATATGATTTCTTGACTAATTTGATGCTATTTGAGCAAAAGTTTGGGTAACTCTGTTGTTGTATTATTTATTTCTTGCAACTTCAACAACACGGTTATTAAAACTTTTGCTCAAACAGCATCAAATTAGTCAAGAAATCATATAACCCACGCTGTTTGTACCATTTCATTACAGAAATGGAGAACTGATCATCTCACCATACAAAAATCCAGCTCACTACTTTCAATCTAGTACTTCACTGATTGCTTCCTATTGAATTGGGATAACATTCAAGAAAGCAGAAGAACAATTGCTATTAATAAAATCAACATCAGTCTACTGGTCGTTTAATCCCTGTATATCTCATACTTACTTGAGACCGTGTCTCCACTCTAACTATATCTAACATGGAATGTTTGCCTTTGACCATGGTTAAAGCTGATGCCAGGATCGGTTTCGTCTCGAAGGGTTCGCTGTAATAGGAAAGGAAATAGGAATTGAAAAACAAACGTTAGAAAGCAATCGTAAGTCCTACTTGTTGATTGGTGGTAATGATGTGGCTATGAAGAGTTGTTTGTTGCTTGGGGATTATGTGTGTAAAAGAAGCATTGGAAAACCAAGCGAGAGTTCAATCAGAGAGAAAGCCAGTGAAGGCAAATATATGTTGTGTATATGATTCAGCTATGTATCAACATACATACATTTATTTGTTCAACATCACATTTAAGACAAGACATAATCAACAATAGTACGCCACAATACTCGGTTTGGGGCTGCCGCTCTCCATCCTCGGTCGCGCCCAATGCTCGCCAGGTCACGCTCCACCTGGTCCGCCCATCGTGCTCTCTGCGCTCCACGCCTTCTTGTGCCAACCGGATTAGTTGTAAACACCAGCTTTGCAGGGTTGTTGTCCGGCATTCTTGCAACGTGCCCTGCCCACCGTATCCTTCTGGCTTTGGCCACCTTCTGGATGCTGGGTTCGCCGTAAAGTGCAGCGAGCTCGTGGATCATTCTTCTTCGCCATACACCGTTCTCCTGCACACCGCCGAAGATCGTCCTTAGCACGCGTCGCTCGAAAACTCCGAGTGCTTGCAGGTCCTCCTCGAGCATGGTCCATGTTTCGTGCCCGTAGAGGACCACCGGTCTTATTAGCGTTTTGTACATTGTGCATTTGGTGCGTGGGTGAATCTTTTTCGACCGCAGTTTCTTCTGGAGCCCGTAGTAGGCCCGACTTCCGCTGATGATGCGCCGAATTTCACGGCTCACGTTGTTGTCAGCCGTCAGTAAGAATCCGAGGTAGACGAATTCCTCCACCACCTCGAAAGTATCCCCGTCTATCGTAACATTACTACCCAGACGGATCCGGTCGTTTTCGGTTCCGCCTACCAGCATGTACTTTGTTTTTGAGGCATTCACCACCAGTCCGACCTTTGCTACTTCGCGTTTCAGGCGGGTGTACAGCTCTGCCACCGTTCCAAATGTTCTGGCAATAATGTCCATGTCGTCCGCAAAGCACACAAATAGACCGGATTTTGTGAAAATCGTTCCCCGGCTGTTGAGCCCGGCTCGTCGCATCACACCTTCCAGAGCGATGTTGAAGAGTAGGCGGGCTGCAAAACGGTGAGTCGATAAGGAGAGCGTCCAATATAGCTCTGGTCCTCACAAGTTCCTACCTCATGCTTCCACGGGTCAAGCGATGACAAAGACTGCCAGCTAAGAGTTGTGTGCTTAGCTGGTAGTGCAGCCTGGGCACTGTTGTCCTTCTGACTTCAGCTAGATTGAGGAGGTACGATCCGAGTGTCTGTTCACCAAGGAGGTGCGGCTCAAACAGCGTCTGTTCTGGCATCCAGCGGCTGAGTAAGAAACGCTGCACCACGCCCAGCTAGATCCAAGGTGGTAGCCCCATCAGCGTGGTCGTCCCAGTGTTGGTTGGGACGTTAAACAGAACTGGCACGATGGCCCTCCGGCGAGACAGGAGTGTTGGCGTAGGCCCAATAAGCCACCCGTAAAAATCCCCATTGTGAATAACATAGGAGAAAATACGACTCGATACAATCGGCAAAGACCCACGCGACGAAATAAGGACTACGATTGGAAACTTGGAACATGGAATTGCAAGTCACTAGGTTTCGCAGGATGTGACAGGATAATCTACGACGAACTACATCCCCGCAACTTCGACATCGTGGCGTTGCAGGAACTTTGTTGGACTGGACAGAAAGTGTGGAAAAGCGGGCATCGAGCGGCTACCTTCTACCAAAGCTGTGGCATCACCAATGAACTGGGAACAGGATTTATAGTGTTGGGCAAGATGCGACAACGTGTGATCGGGTGGCAGCCGATCAACGCAAGGATGTGCATGTTGAGAGTTAAGGGCCGTTTCTTCAACTACAGCATCATTAACGTCCACTGCCCACACGAAGGGAGACCCGATGACGAGAAAGAAGCGTTCTACGCGCAGTTAGAGCAAACATACGATGGTTGCTCACCGCGTGACGTGAAAATCGTTGTCGGCGACATGAACGCGCAGGTAGGAAGGGAGGAAATGTACAGACCGGTAATCGGGCGAAACAGCCTGCACGCCGTATCAAATGATAACGGCCAGCGATGCGTAAACTTTGCAGCCTCCCGTGGTATGGTAGTCCGAAGCACCTTCTTCCCCCGCAAAGATATCCACAAAGCCACCTGGAGATCACCCGACCAACAAACAGAAAACCAAATCGACCACGTTCTAATCGACGGTAAATTCTTCTCAGATATAACCAACGTCCGCACATACCGCAGTGCGAATATAGATTCGGATCACTACTTAGTCGCTGTATGCATGCGCTCAAAACTTTCGACAGTTATCACCACACGTCAAAGTCGAACGCCACGGCTCAACATCGAGCAACTTCGTAACGTAGAAGTGGCACAAGACTACGCGCAGCAGTTAGCAGTGGCCCTACCAACGGAAGAGCAGCTTGGCGCAGCTACACTTGAAGATGGCTGGAGGGACATCCGATCCGCCATAGGTAGTACCTCGGCTACAGCACTAGGCTTCGCGACTCCGAATCACAGAAACGACTGGTACGACGGCGAATGTGAACAGTTGAAAAACGAGAAGAATGGAGCATGGGCGAGAATGCTGCAACACCGTACGAGAGCGAATGAGGCACGTTACAAACAGGCGCGGAACAGGCAGAACTCAGTCTTCCGGATGAAGAAGCGCCAGCAGGAAGAACGAGATCGCGAAGCGATGGAAGAGCTGTACCGCGCTAAGGACACACGAAAGTTCTACGAGAAGCTGAACCGCTCGCGCAGAGGCTTTGTGCCACAAGCCGACATGTGCCGAGATAATCACGGGAATATTCTCACGAGCGAGCGTGAGGTGGTCGAGAGGTGGCGGCAGCATTACGATGAGCACCTCAATGGCGACGTTGCAAGTACCGAAGGTGGCGTGGTAACAGATCTAGGAGTATGTGCACAGAACGAAAGACTTCCGGCCCCTGACCTTCAAGAGATTGAGGAGGAGGTTGGCCGGTTGAAAAACAACAAGGCCGCTGGAGCAGATCAACTACCAATAAGCGAGCTTCTAAAATACGGTGGAGAAACACTGGTGAGAGCACTACACTGGGTCATTCCCAAGATTTGGGAGGAAGTATTACCGGAGGAATGGATGGAAGGTATCGCGTGTCCCATCTACAAAAAGGGCGACAAGTTGGATTGCGGGAACTACCGCGCGATCACACTACTGAGCGCTGCCTACAAGATACTCTCTCAAATTTTATGCCGCCGTCTATCACCGATTGCAAGAGAGTTCGTGGGACAATATCAGGCTGGATTTATGGGTGAACGCGCTACAACGGACCAGATGTTCGCCATCCGCCAGGTGTTGCAGAAATGCCGCGAATACAACGTGCCCACACATCACTTGTTCATCGATTTCAAATCGGCGTATGATACAATCGATCGAGAACAGCTATGGCAGATTATGCACGAATACGGATTCCCGGATAAACTGATACGGTTGATCAAGGCGACGATGGATCGAGTGATGTGCGTAGTTCGAGTATCAGGGACACTCTCGATCCCTTCGAATCTCGCAGAGGGTTACGGCAAGGTGATGGTCTTTCGTGCTTGCTGTTCAACATTGCTTTGGAGGGTGTAATAAAAAGAGCGGGGATAAACACGAGTGGGACGATTTTCACGAAGTCCGTTCAGCTGCTTGGTTTCGCCGATGATATTGATATTATTGCTCGTAAATTTGAGACGATGGCGGAAACGTACATCCGACTAAAGAGTGAAGCCAAGCGAATCGGATTAGTCATTAATGTGTCGAAGACAAAGTACATGATGGCAAAGGGCTCCAGGGAGGAATCACCGCGCCCGCCACCCCGAATTCATATCGACGGTGATGAAATCGAGGCGGTTGAAGAATTCGTGTACTTGGGCTCACTGGTGACCGACGACAACGACACCAGCAGAGAAATTCAGAGGCGCATTGTGGCAGGAAATCGTGCTTACTTTGGACTCCGCAGAACTCTACGATCGAACAAAGTTCGCCGTAACACGAAGTTAACCATCTACAAAACGCTGATTAGACCGGTCGTCCTCTATGGGCACGAAACATGGACCCTACGTGCAGAGGACCAACGCGCCCTTGGAGTTTTCGAACGGAAGGTGTTGCGTACCATCTACGGCGGAGTGCAGATGGAAGACGGGACTTGGAGAAGGCGAATGAACCACGAGCTGCATCAGCTGCTAAGAGAACCAACCATCGTCCATACCGCGAAAATCAGGAGGCTACGGTGGGCGGGTCACGTCATCAGGATGTCGGATAGCAACCCGACTAAAATGGTTCTCGAGAGTCATCCGACCGGTACAAGAAGACGTGGAGCGCAGCGAGCTAGGTGGGTCGACCAAGTGGAGGACGATCTGCGGACCCTACGCAGAGTGCGGAACTGGAGACAAACAGCCATGGACCGAGTGGAATGGAGGCGGCTACTATGTACAGCAGAGGCCACCCCGGCCTTAGCCTGACCGGTAAGGTAAGTAAGTTGAAGAGTAGGCGTGAGAGTCCATCACCTTATTTCAGTCCCCGGCGAGATTCGAATGTACTGGATAGTTCACCCGAAACCCTTACGCAGTTTTGCACACCGTCCATCGTTGCTTTAATCAGTCTAGTCAGCTTCCCAGGAAAGCCGTTTTCGTCCATGATTCTCCATAGCTCTGCGCGGTCGATACTGTCGTATGTCGCTTTGAAGTCGATGAACAGGTGATGCGTTGGGACCTGGTATTCACGGCATTTCTGGAGGATTTGCCGTACGGTGAAGATCTGCTCCGTTGTCGACCGGCCGTCGATGAAGCCGGCTTGATAACTTCTCACGAACTCATTCGTTTTAAGTGACAGGCGACGGAAGATGATCTTGGATAGCACTTTGTAGGCAGCATTCAAAATAGTGATCGCCCTGAAGTTCTCACATTCCAAATGGTCGCCTTTCTAGTGAATGGGGCAGATTACCCCTTCTTTCCACTCCTCCGGTAGCTGTTCGGTTTCCCAGATCCTGACTATCAGCCGATGCAGACAGGTGGCCAACTTTTCTGGGCCCATCTTGATGAGTTCAGCTGCGATACCATCCTTACCAGCTGCTTTGTTGGTTTGGTGTATCAAATTTTGTGCATCTCAGACTCGTAAACTTTTGTCCATATAAACATATTAAAATTGGCGTGGAGCGTAGACTTTGGCCGAACTCCCCTTTCTTTAGAAAGTCTGCGTGGTTAATGAACGGACCCTTACATTCTGTATAATAACATACAATGTTTTCGCAATCCTAGAAACAATCATGGATGATACTTAAAGGAAATGTAATGTAGCAGATCAAATAAGCGTAAGATGTATAAGAAGTCGTTCAAATACAACAATCAGAAACACATTCCAGAATTTCCAAAAACTGTAACAAAATAGAAGTACGGTGGTTAGAAAAATTCCAACATTGATGTATGCCAATTTTGAATTGTCATTCACGCTCATGAGCTTTTATCGCTCAGAGTTCAACAGCATTTTCTGCACTCAAACAAACCACGAGAGTATTGCTATTTTACTGCTAGGGTGTAAATCAACTGATTTGATTGGCTCCTATTAGCATTAGTTTGCAAAGAGACGCTATAAACGTACCTATCAGTCTGGCCATAATCTGCATTCTCGTTTTATGACTTTTCGGTTACTACTGTGGCTTCTAGCTTGAAGCTATACTTTCAGTTGCACAGAGGCAGAGCGGCATCTCTATGGCGAATCGCTGTCTACGTAGTGTAGCCGTGTAGCATCATCCGAAATCGACACCACCGGCAAGGTCAATAAATCTGCACGCCACACTCAGTGGCTCCAATCAACGACCTTCTACGAGTCCGTTCATCCGCTGCTAATTTCGTTTTCGTATATCTTGTGGAACATAAAATCAAACCGGAACACACGATGGGTAGATACACATTTTGCTGGGGGCTGATCAAGAACAACGTAGATCGATTTGATGAACAAACTTATTCGTAGCCTTTTTGTCCATGTGATATTCTATGAATTGATGGGCCTATAACCCTCAAAAAAACTTCGCTTCCTCTATCTTTTTTTCGGACGATCCCCAAATGATATCGCGTTGACAGGCAAACAACTCTGAGACATGCTGCTGATAGCATTGACACACATTTTTCGAGTACATATAAGCAAACATCAGGAGAGACAAGCGAGTGTCCCAAACATATGGGAACGACCTGACTCAACGTCCATTTATTACCGCCACTGGTAGACGCCTGCCACTCTCTTGCAGGAACAAATAAGTGACACTCAGACGTGAAATTGGTATCATTTATTTTATACAACAACGTCTCATATGTACACACGTATGCATGCCAATAAGAATGTCTACCAACCTAGCTGGCCAACTAGCCAAGCCAGAGTGGGAAAAAACTGGAACAATCCAGCATGGCCGGGCCAACACCCCGGTACGGGGAATGAATAAACAAACCGGCACATTTATTTCTGGATGTCGTCGACTTTGACGGGTGAATCCGGCGTGTGGTGGCACTGCTGGCATTTGAGCCAGATTCGAACCAGAATGGCTGGGGATTGGGGTGCCACATTTACCTATATGATGTGTATAGATTCGCAAATGCGAATCACGGTTTCTTGCAGAACACCGATCACGGTCAGAATAATGGCTAGCAAAGGCCATAATGTTTGTCTCTGTAATCAAGCGGTTTCGAATGTCAGTGAGTTATGACAGGGAATTGAATGGCATAACAAAGATTGATGAGATGGAATCCCAGAGGCGATACGGTCGTATTATGCGAGACGGCAAATTGGTGAATTACGAATGTTCACCGGTTTGTGTCAGAATTTGTATCTGACAAATGGTAAAGTTCTAATTTAATTTCTTAGTTTGATTTATTGTGGTATTTTTGGTCACATTTAACACTATAAATTTATTAGGAAAAACAATACGACTCACATATTTGGTATGACATGCACATGGCATACACTTTTCCTGAAAATATGGTGGAAACATGTTTTGTAAGACAAGAATCCAACTTAAGGTAAATATATAACGAAGCCATCCCTCGAATTTTCAAGACCACAAATCTAAAGAACCAAATGACGGATTGTGCTGAAAAGTTGATCGATTGGTCACCACCAGCGGGTGACTAATCGATCAACTTTTCAGCGTGGTGAAACATTTGGTTCTTCAGATTTGTGCTCTTGAAAATTCGAGGGGTAGCTTTGTTGTATAGGGTGTTAGGTTCCTGGGTGCAAACTTTTTAAAGGGTGATAGAGGACCATAAATGGTGAAAACAATGTTCTACGCATATGGTCCAAATCTCAACCATTACGTAGTTATTGAACTCCCCATGTTTTTGACACTTATTGCATTAACTGGCTATAGCTTTAAAATGGTCAAACTTATCGCAATTGTTTTACCCCTATTCGAAAGATTATTGAATTTTCTATGAAATGGCATCTTTGAACCGATTGGTTTAGTTAAATAACTAAGTTTTCTAAAGCAAATAGCTTAAAAGTTGTGTGTTTCGATTTGTATTGTCAATTATCTTTGAAAAACTTAAAATTCTTTCTTTGGCAAAGTTGTGGCCTCTGTTCCACTCTACATCTCGTTCTTAGACATCAAACTTCTATCTCTTATCGTTTTCTTGCAATTTCGATTTAAACGTCGCATTTCAGATCAAAAATTTGCAATCGTCATGGTAAGCACTTTTTTGCGCACTGTGCTGCACATTTAAATCAAAATTGCAAGAAAATGATAAGAGTCAGAAGTTTGGCGTCAAAGAACGAATTGTAGAGTGGAACAGGGGCCACAACTTTGCCAAAGATTTTTTTTTAATTTATTACCCATGTTTCAAAGATAATTGACATAAACAAATAAAAACACACTATTTTTAGTTATTTTGCTCTAGAAAACTTAGTTATTAACCTAAACCAATCGATTCAAAGGTGCTATTTGATAGAAAATTCAATGATCTTTCGCATAAGAGTAAAAAAACTACGATGAGTTTGACCATTTTAAAGTTATAGCCAGTTAATGCAATAAAAGTCAAAAACATGGGGAGTTCAATAACTACGTAACGGTTGAAATTTGACCATATGCGTAGAACATTTTTTTTCACCATTTATGGTCCTCTATCACCCTTTAAAAAGTTTGCACTCATGAACCTAACACCCTGTATATTCACCATAAAAATTCAATAAAGTAATCTTGAACTTGTTTCGCATTCGTCAGGTTAAATATAACAAAATATATTGCGGAGATTCCACCTGTTTAGACTCCTGCGCGAAAATTAGTTGCGTGGATTTTTCTTGCGTGGGCCCAAACATATAAAAACAGACCGCGTCCTGGTGAATATTTTACGCTGCGTTGATAAGTACACGTTTGGCGATAGTTTAGCATTGTAAACAAACATTTATAATACACCTAAGCTGAAAATAAGCCGAATAATTTACTTGCTTTGGAATCTATAAATCTTCACAACGGGCAATATTTAAAAAATGTTATTGCTGAAAAAAGTAAAAATGATTTATTTAGTGGAAGTTAACCCTTTTTCTAACTAATAGTGTTTTGATTAAGGAATATTCAGGTACCTAAGTTCAAATAACAAATCAGTAACTATTCATAGCTTTTAGCAACCCCGTTATACTAGCATCCCATTTCACTCTGACGTCCAGTCCATGAATATATGCAGTTTGGTGGTAGTTGGCCCCAATAGCCACAGATGTAATGGCGTGGGTTTCAACATGACCATGCTGAGTGTGATGGCTTCGATTCCCTGTCGGTGCAGGAACTTCTCATAGAGGAAATTTCCTTGGGCATAGCGTGTCAATTGTTCATATATAACAATAAGCTGAGAAGCAAACTTTGTCTCAGTGACAAAATACGCCAAAAAGAAGAAGAGGCCCTGTACACACTTAAAACAGAATACCGAGATCAGCTGTGCAAATCTCGGTTAATGTTCATTTACTGAATCTCGGCTAAACATTTGACGTTTGAAGTTTGATGCCAGCGGCACCCATTGGTGCTGCTATGAATAAAATTGATTTTTTGCCGAAATTTCTGTTAAATTTAAGTTGCCGAGCACTCGGCTGTGCGGATGTCAGCAAAAGAATGAAAATTAGCCGAGCTCAACTAAGTGTGTAATGTGTATCTTCTAAAGTAGGCGTTGTGATAACATTCCTATCCTTCCTTAGCGGTCGTCAGGACATGGTCAAGTATACAATGTCATGCTTGTTTTGCTCAACACTATCATCTATCATTCAAAACAGACTTTGTAATGTTAATGTAACAAATTGTAATGTTTTTATTCAAAATTTCGCGATTCACTGAATACCCTAATGGCACTTTAATTTACTGTATAGTTCAGAACTTTGTTAAACCAGTTATTCAGCAATTCGGTATTCAGCAGTGATGGCACCGAAATCAGCATGACCAGGTCTCGGTTAGTGCATCATATTTTACTGATGTTGATGATGCAGTAGTATGGAGTCACGTCTGCAGCCTGTATCTCAATATTGTTTTTATTCTATGACAGTGCTTCCCAAACTGTGCGCCGCGGCGCCCTGGTGCGCCGCGAACCTTTTCCAGGTGCGCCGCAGACTTTTGTGTTGAGACGAAACAAAAAGAAAAAAAATCCTTATTTGAATAGCGGAATCCCTTTATTTTTTTTTTTGTTTAGTAAAACTAGTGTCGCTTCACATTTTTTTTTAATCTTTCCCTGAGTCATCGATTGTTCCATAAGATTTCTGGTGTCCTTTATAAACATATTAATCAAATCCAAATTTTAAAATTTTAAGTTTTTGAAATTGTTTTTGGACCTCTTAAGCTTCAGCTTAGCTTGTGATTTTACTAGAACTTGTCCAAAGTTTTTTTTTTCAGGAACCTTATTAACGTTCTTTTCATAATAATTACAAGGTCTTTGGTACAGCTTAGCGGCACGGCAGGTATGCCGTTCTGACAGTGTGAAGAGATAGCTTTAATCTTTTTGAACCGGACTGTTTCATCAATACTGCCGCAACCTCGCTGAATTCACTGAAGTTTGTTATGCTCGGTTTCATCACCGGGGTTATATATGGCAACTCTAGCTCCAAAGAGTTATGTTGAAATTTATAAAAACAAAAAAATGTTCATTCAGAGCCCACCCGGCAGATTCTACAATCTTTACATTTGTGTCTTTGTTTGCTAATATTTTCCAAAATAAATAAAAGCGTTTGAAAGTGTTGTTTTGCATTTTCCGCAAAAAAAAAACGATCTTTTAGTCAGGTTCTGTGAAGTTATTTTAATTCAATTATAATTTTTATTTATTGCTAACGCCTTAGAATGTTTGGCGGAATTATTGCACGGTCAGAAAATTCACTCTTTTTTGAGCTAAAGTAGGAAAACTCAAAAATGAGTAAATTGCATTTCCAGCGCTATTCTTGATGATGTCAAGAGTATCATACGGCTTAAACTGTTTGGAATTTTGCTCTTGGGCCAGCGCTATCGCTGGAAATGCAATTTACTCATATTTTGAATCCTACTCATTTTGGAGTTACTATTTCTTAGCGTGTGTTTTACCTGTACCTACATCTGATTTTTTTTCTATTTATTAAGCTGCTATGATGAAGTTAAGATGATTTTTGTAATCTTAAAAATCCTTAAATTATCATCAAATAGTTAATTTAAAAAAAACTATTTTCCAAATTTTCTTTTAATTCTAAGAAAACATGATATAAGAAATGTTTCACGATTTTGCCTTCGATATTTTAAAGTGAAAGTTGTATAAAAGCTTTGGTGCGCCGCGACATTCTTGAAAATTTCAAAGGGCGCCGTGATAGCAAAAAAGTTTGGGAACCTCTGATAGAGCTTATCAAGGAGCTAAAGAACAGTAAAGCTGCCGGAAAGGACGAACTTCCGGCTATATTTTTCAAACACGGAAGGCCGGCTCCAGAAACACGTTATCCTTCATTTGGGATATTCATGCCAAAACTACCAGCTAGCTGGCTGGAGGAGCTTAATTGAATTGACCTCCTTACAAAAAGAGACACAGACTGGAGTTCGCAAATTACCGAGGAGTAAACACTCCTGAACGTTGAGTATAAATTATGTCATGTATTCTGTTCAACAGAATAATACCGTTGGAGGAGTCCTTCATCGGTGCATACCAAACTGGTTTTAAAGAGGGCCGATCAACAACGGATCAAATGTTTACACCGTTTACACTGTGACAAATCCTACATAAAATTCGGGAGTACAACTAGCCGACCCACCATTTGACCATTCATTTCAAAGTAACGTACGATTCAGTGAAAAGAAATGAGGTAGCGCAGATATGAGGGAACACGGTTTTCCGGCAGAACTTATAGGACTGATTCGTGAAACGCTTGATGGATCGCAATCAAGCGTACTGGTTGCGGATGAGATTTCGACGTAAGCTTGAAAGGCATACGACGCCGAAATATATGATTGAAATTGTAAAATTTAAAGAACTCTTTCAAAAATGTAATGTTTTGTAACGAAATGCTGTTTTACCGAATTTTGTTAAATTCGTTAACAGTTTTATTTCGACGGGTCACGTGAAATATTTCAAATGATTAGATGGGTCATGCAGTTAATAATATAAGAAACCTATTTTAAGAAGCAGAGATTTCCCTGAAAGATTCTCCGTGTTAAATCGTTAAATATACATATTTTTTTTACGAATTATGTAGATTTTTGCTGTTCTTTGGGTCAAAGTTATTGCAAATGACTAATTTTCCACCGTCTCTCGATAATGCCAAATCAAAAGCTTTTCAATTACAGACGTCATTTTGCCTTTCTGAGTGAAAAGCTTCATTAAGCCCATCGATTGAGTAGCGCAAATATTTGTACAATGTCAACACAGTGTAGCACTCATATTGTAAATGAGATTCCCATTAGTTTAATGAGCTCGTATGGGGCGGTAGTCATCGTCACTATCATCAGAACGAGACGGAATCAAACATCCCCAAGCCGGCAAAACGCGTAACGACAATTGGTTGTGGCATGTAGATGGAAAATCGATCAAACAGTCCCCAACAGCACCTCGCAGTCTCGCACATCACACCGATAGGTACGACCGGATGCTTTCACCCGCACCCGATTGGAATAAATCTTCGGATTTGATAACCTTGCTTGTAAGTATGCATCAATTCAGCGCCTGTCGGCTAGACGCTAGACATTAACTGGCTAAGTTGGATGAATGCACGGCTGGGTGGGGAAATCCTCAATCAAGCGACACAGCACCAGACCCTTTTTTGTGACGTTATAACTATGACTGGCAAAAACGTAAAAACCGTTTTCCGAAAACTTGAAGGTCAATCAATAATATTAGATAATAGATACATAATATGGTTTCTGTGATTTTATTCTGCTGAACACTGAAGAATGACGACTTCGGTCGTTCCTTAACATTTGATCATCATGGGATAAATGAAGTCGTAGAGGTCTAATTTTTACATGAAAATGGACCATGTGCATTGCAATACCAGAAATCAGACCCTATTTACCACGTGAGGATAGTAGTATAGGCAAGCAGACGTTACAGAGCTGTACATAGACTGTAATCACATGTTTTACCTATGTGGACCCCTGCGGACTACATAAAGTCATATTCCATCATCGGTCAATAAAAAGGTCTCTTACAACTATTCCTACGAAAATATGATGACTTAAGCGAAGTCATGACTTGACTTCAGAGAACCATATATGGAATATAATGAGAGTTTTTTGCATACGGAAAACAGCGGTTAGCTCCAGAAACTAATACTGTATCGAACAGGAGCAAGTAAATTTCTTTACTAAATTCCTGAGTACCCGGGATGGCCTGATTAAAGTCAGTCCTTGAGTTCATTGAACTGTAGATAAACTGCAATCACATGTTTTATCTATGTGGAGTGGAACCTCCTTGCAATACAATAAAGTCATTCTATCATGGGTCAATAAAAAAGTCTCTTACAATTATTCCTAGGAAAATTTGATGGCATAAGAGAAGTCATGCCCTGACTTTAGGGAACCGTAGATGGACAACTCTCTTTACCGAGTTGGTTGCAGCCAAATTTCATGGATACTCACCATCCATTGACAATCCAAGTGATTTAGATGATGCCGTTGATACTACAACGGCCTTCATCGTTGAAGCTTTTGAAGAAGCATGCCCTCTGCGGTCTGTGAAGACCACAAGAGGAACCCCTTGGTGGAACTATGATCTGGTGAAGCTCAGGAAACAATGCTGAAAGATTTGGAACAGACGACGTTCTGCTGGATCGGAGGCTTTCAGGTTGGTTCCACCTACCAGAAAGCTCTTCGGTCTGCTGAATGATTCGGCTGGAAAAATCTTTGTACAAATATTTCAGCCAGTCGGTTGAACAAAATCCATGCAAAATCTAAGGATTTTCAAGTGAACGAACTTCGTTTGCCAAATGGTGAATTCACCTCCTCTGATGAGGAAGTTTTGGAATGTTTCTTCAGTACACACTTCCCCGGATGTGTGGATATTACATCTTCGGATGAACCTGATGTCTTTTCTTGTAGTTATGATTCTTAAACTTCGGCTCGGAGTATCATAACTTTAGAATCGATTGAATGGGCACTTAATAGCTTTGCTCCTTTCAAATCTCCTGGGGCAGATGGGATTTATCCTATTTTGCTTCAGAAGGGATTTGATCATTTCAAACATGTTTTGAAACAACTACTTATTTGCAGTTTTGCTACAGGGTATATTCCCAAATCCTGGCGGGATATTACTGTAAAGTTTATTCCGAAAGTGGGTCGTGCGTCGTGTGAAGAAGCAAAGAGCTTCAGACCTATCAGTGTGACCTCTTTTCTTCTGAAATGCTTAGAACGCATTGTCGATCATCACATCCGTGATGTTCATCTGGACAATGTGCCTCTTCATGTGAACCAACATGCTTACCAATCTGGAAAGTCCACTGTGACTCTTTTACACAAACTTGTTTACGATATCGAGAAGGCATTCGCTGAAAAGCAATCCTGCTTGGGTTTTTTTCTTAGATATCGAGGGTGCCTTTGACAACGTGCCTTTTGATGCCATATTGGAAGCCGCACGGGGTCATGGTATATCTCCACCAATGATTTCCAATTGGATTCACCAAATGCTCAAAAACCGACATCTCTTCGCGACATTGCGTCTAGCGGCGATTAGGAAATTGATTGATGGTGGATGCCCCCAAGGGAGAGTCTTATCACCACTTTTGTGGAATCTCGTAGCAGATACGCTATTGAGGCAACTCAATAATAGCGGTTTTCCTACTTATGGTTTTTCCGACGACTACCTAACATTGTTAGTCGGT
The DNA here is from genome assembly GCF_035046485.1 of Aedes albopictus. NCBI lineage: Eukaryota > Metazoa > Arthropoda > Insecta > Diptera > Culicidae > Aedes > Aedes albopictus. The sequence continues at coordinate 412,103,005 of NC_085137.1, forward strand.
AAGTGTGCATCAGCACCCTGTTCGACCTGATGCAAAACGCTCTTCAGGTAGTTGAGGGTTGGTGTCGCCAATATGGCCTTTCGGTAAATCCGAGTAAAACATCTATTGTTCTTTTCACGGAAAAGCGAAACCGTAATGGTGTTCGACCTTTACGTCTCTGTAATCAATGTGACTTAACAGGTAAAGTACGTTGGAGTCATTCTTGATTCCAAGCTTTCCTGGACACCTCATGTTGAGTTCAGAATCAAGAAAACTTGTATGGCCTTCGGGCAATGCCGGCGAACCTTTGGTACAACTTGGGGTCTAAATCCCAAGTACATCAGATGGATTTACACAACTGTTGTTCATTCAATATTGGCCTATGGAAGTCTTGTGTGGTGATAAAAGGGCGAAGTGAGAACGGTCCAATCAAAGTTAGGCCATCTTCAAAGGATGTGCTTAATGGCGATGTCTGGAGCGTTCTCTACAACTCCTACAGCAACGCTCGAAGTTCTCTTTGACGTTGCCCCACTTTCTTGCACTTACCGCCTATGGGTACTCGGTTTACTAGAGGAAACTCCTGTGAACCGCAGTTCAACACACATCTCGTTGTTTCCACTTTTGGTGAATTGGGACAAAGCTGTCCTTGCTCCAAGAGATCTTACAACTGCTTGTAATTTTCCATATAGGACATTTTCCACGAAATTCCCTTCCCGTGAAGGGAGAACATCTGGTTATCTGGAGAGACGTATTTAGACGACATCGTATGTTACACTGATGGCTCCCTTCTCGAAGGTCGACCAGGAGCTGGTGTTTATTCTCGTGAGCTAAGGCTGCATCAGTCTTATTCACTTGGTAGATACTGCACCGTTTTTCAGGCCGAAATCTTTGCTCTTATGTACGGAGTGCAATCAGCACTTCAGCAGCACGTAATGGGCAAAGTAATATACTTCTGTTCAGATAGCCAGGCTGCTATTAAAGCACTTGCTTCGGCCAACTCCATGTCAAAGATAGTTATCGCTTGTCGATCTCAAATCGAGGAGCTGTATTCAGCAAACGCTGTTCACCTTGGGTACCTGGCCATTCTTCCATCGCTGGAAATGAATTGGCTGATGAGTTAACTCGCACTGGAACATCACATGACTTCATTGGCCCTGAGCCAGCTATTCCGGCATCCAAGTGTTGGGTAAAGCTTCAGATTGATACCTGGGCTGCCACTCAGCACAAACAATACTGGAATAGTTTGGAGTCATGTCGTCAAACAAAATTGTATTGTACCGAGCCTAGGGGTTGCAAAGTATCTAACAAATCTGTCAAAGCAGAATTTCAGCATGCTGGTCAAAGCGTTGACTGGCCACTGCCGACTCAGCTATCACATGACAAATATTCAGCAAGTTGATTCATTTGCCTGTGATAGCTGTGAATTCGATTATGGAACATCGTATCATTTAATATGTAACTGTCCAGTTTTTGCGCAACTGCGTTTCCGAGTACTCTTATTAAGTGAAACTGACTTTAGAAACCTGACTTCGGGAGGTTCTGCTGTTCTTGACCCGCTGTGGTAAAGAGCTATAAGGCTCTCTTTACGCTTTATGCGTTATCACACTGCCCTTCTCAGGGCGCTGTTTGAACCCATTGTGGTACGCTTATGCGTTATTACAGTGTCCTTTTCAGGACGCTATGTGAACCCATTGTGGTACACTTTTGCGATCCTATTCCCTTACCTGTCCTTTTCCCTGGCATATCCTTGTTCCTTCCCTTCTCCGTCAGGTAAATGATGAATAGGCTCGAGTTCATGGCGATGCCATAAATTTCCCAAATGGAGGAGAACGTGTCTCTGGAGCCGACCTACTCATACCTGATACCCGGGATGGTCTGATTAAAGTCAGCCCTTGAGTTACTTGAACTGTAGATAAACTGTAATCACATGTTTTATCTATGTGGAACCTCTTTGCACTACATAAAGTCATATTCTATACCTTTTTCTCTTACAACTATTCCTAGGAAAATTTGATGACCTAGGGGAAGTCATGCCTTTAGAGAACCGTAGATGGACAACAATGCTATATTGAAGAGGAGTATAAGTAAATTCCTCAACTAGCTTCCTGAGTACCCAGGATGGCTTGGTTGAAGTCAGGCCTTGAGTTCATTGAGCTGTAGATAAATTGTAGTCACAGCTTTTACCTATGTGAAACCTCTGTGCACTAGTAGGCTAGTAGGTTCTCGACAAGATTCCTGAGTACTCGGACCAACTTGACTGAAGTCAGGTCTTAAGTTTGATAAGCTGTTTATGAACTTAAATCACATGTTTTACCTGTGTGGAACCTCTGTGCACTAAATAAACTCATACTGCCCCACGTGTCAATCAGTAGATGAATAACACATTATGGCCAAAAAAACACCCGACTAGCCAAAACTGATGCTTCTAATTTATTTCTTATGGGAGTGGTCAAAACTGAAGCACCCTGGCCAAATAAGATGGAAGCTGATTGCTTAACCCTCCTTTGGCATTAGGGTCATTTTGACCCCAACGCAAACACTACGTCAGCGAGCTGTTTGCAACGTGATGCAATAGGAAGGTTAAGGAAAATTATTTTTTCTGCCATTTTTTTATCAAAATCTATGGTTTTCACAGCTGTTATCATCATATTACACTAGAATCTACTCGTAAAAAATAATTTGATTCCTATTGGGATCGCAACCGCCTGAACAACGCACTATAGCCAAAACAACTGACTGACCAAAACTGATGCTTCTACCCTAACAACATTTTGTTCACAGCCAACAATTGACGTAGTTCATAGTTGCTGTTTTGTAAAACATGGAACAGCATCATCATGCACCTACACAGTAGAATCTCGCAACGCTGACTGACTGTCGAACGTCAGCACGGAACATTGTTGATTTTACATTACGTCGTGATTGAGCTTCCTTTCGTCAGCCGGCTTGATGGCCTAGTTACATAGTTGTGATTCCCATTGAGGATGCCATTTCATTTGTGTGATTGCCTTCCCAGCCCTGCTCACTAAGAGAACAGTGTTCGAGGAGGTCTTTCAACAAGTTTCTGAATCGAAAAATTTACTATGCCTTACACGCCATCAGCTCATTCTACTATGTCGCAGCTGAGTGGCATGGCTGCTCAGTCAGTCAAGCCGATTCCGGCATAAAACGGTTCCATCCGTTTCGAATGGTGACGAAATCGATCAGGTTGGGAATTTGTTTTCTGTGGGGTCTTTTATTTGTACGATACATTAGTATAGTATGGATGACGTAAAAAGACGGAATATGTTGGCTTTTCTTCGGCTTTATCAAATAATAGGTGAGTAATGACAGAATATTCTCAATATTTTTAATAAATTAGTCAGGATTATGGAAATAATATTCCAAACAAAAATACAAAAACTTACTAAGAATATTTGATACTAATTATAACAACCGAATAATTACATGTATCCATTTTGAACAGACCTAATGGTAATCCCACGGACTCACATCTTGGCGTCTCTAAAATCTTCGAAAAACCACCGAACGGTTTTTCAACCATGATTCATTTGGTGTGTTAAGCTAATTAATCCCGCTGGCAACGTCTGGCCAGTACTATCTGTCGGCTGTGCTCTTGACCACAGATGTATGTATGCCACTAACCCAAACCGCGCCAAACCATTTTACACCACGTCGGCTTCGGACATCGGAACAAAAACAAACATCAAACGACCTTCACTAATCTTTTCATTTTTTCACCAATCAGAAATCAGATAAGAAAACGAACCGACGACGACGACGAGTCAATAACACCTGGGATGGGAAAAGGAAAGCTTTGTTGCAAACGGGTGATTTGGCAGCGAATTGATACGAGCATTTCTTGTAAGCTGGGAGATTCGATTTATTTGCTATCATTACGGCGGCGTGTTATGATAAAAAGTCAACGTGGCAGCGATGATGTGTGCCAGACTGGATTATATGATAGACATTCATATTATCGTACATGGGAGGTTCAAAAATAGGACTTGGATTTTCCTGTACATACAAGTTAACATCATGTTCATCAGTCTTAAACTTTTTCTTTAATTATTATACATAACAAGAGTCGATGAGCTTTCACCATAACTAGATATTCAGATGATTAAACTCTCTGTTGATATTGATGTAGTTGATAGTATTTGAAGAACTCAAACTTAAATTATATCGTAAGATTTCCGCTCTTGTGCCCGGTGATCTCAGTAAAGATTCAATTGTTGATATCTGTTCGTACACTGAGTTCCACGATACTGCACGTATGGTTGAATCATACTACATCTGTTATACACTGCCATGAATCGCATACTTGTCCCATTTGCATAGGAAATCCAGCAAAGATGGGACTGATATGCGATTCACGGCAGTACAGGTAGCAAGGTCGCGTCATAATCGCAGTTCATTAACATAAGCATTCGCCTATCCTGTTCACCTTGGAGCGAACCTTTAGCGAACCACTTCTGAGAACGGGGAATCCGCGGAATCACCCACGGTAAAGGAAAGTTGTATCCAATCGAGTCCAATCAACTCGTATAGGTGCGTACGTCAGATTTTTCGTCATACCATCACTACATATCGTCATTTTTGCGCAATGTCTATTGTGACTCACAGTTGAAAGTAGGTATCCAACAATCGGGACGAATAAGGAAGCTTTACGCAGTTCAAGAAACATGATCATGGTCAATAGCTAAGCTCTTCTGAACAAGATGTGCAAAGTCATCCAAAACGAGCATACAGAAGAAAACGTGGTGCTCAATCGAAAATCCATGTGAACCATTAGTGCATTACTAGGCAAGAAGTAAGAAAGTGTGATGTTTACAAAAAAGTCATTGTGGTTAAGCTCTATCTATTTTTTATTCTCACAACAGACAGTAAATGATTGCTAATTGTGCGACTCGTGTCCTAAATGCCACTTATAGTACAGTTGAACAAAAAGATTCCATTATTGTGTTATTTCATGATGACGGCGGACTTGCAAACGATTATCAGACTGAGATGCATTATTAAACCATTTCACAGTCGAAACTGAGTGATTTTCTCAAATGCTCCCGATGCTCATTGAGCTGAATCCAGAACGTGCAAATAAAACGATGATTTAGCTTAATAGTTCCACGCAGAGAACGAAAATAAGGTCACCGGAGGATTTTCAGGCAATGTCTTCATTTAAAAAATAAAGCCTTTAACATTCTTTCTGAAATACTTTTTTTAGAAAAGTTACGAAATAGTTATTTGAAAAAAAAAGAAGCATAACCTATGCTCAAGGGGCATTTGATAAAAGAGACCTAACTGACAAAATATAAACAGAAGCGAAAAAGAGGCAAGGTTTGTCTTCTGAATACCTAAGAGTATGCTTTTTTTATATCTACTTTTCAAGTGAACAGCATAATAAAAATAAAGCTACCACAGCAAACTCCTTACAATTCCATACCACCAACCGCGGGTTGTAAGCGCCAGTACCTATATGGAACGAACTTTCCGCGGTAGCTACATATGGTATGCCGGGAAGCCTGGAAGTACGTCGCTCTTGGAATAGCTGCGGAGCTATTCTCAGCAAGGATGGATCTAGAAAATGACCTAAATCGCGGTGCGAATAACATGGCCTTTCGCTTATTTGATTCGCGTTGCTATATCTGCCAAACGGGAATTTGTATGATTTGAAGAAAAAGATCTACGAAGGTCTGGAGATAGTATTCCTGAAGTCAGGCTGTTCCTCGGCTATGTCAACGGCCATCATCCGGCATGAATGAAGCCGGCTATCGAACCTCCGGAGTCATGTCTTGGTCAACAAACACAAACTTACTTAAGGTGTCTAATACCTGGATAAACCTGGAAACCTCAGGGAGTTCTATTTAACAATGAAAAACCTGGAATACCCAGGGAAATTTTACTTCGAAAAAATAAAACATTGGAAGGTATGAGTAACAAGTAGTAAACTTTACTGCTTCTAGATCTATTTAGAAGAAGAATTTACAGAGTTTACTACCGTCAAAGTACCATTCACCGTGGATCTAAGAGGATTCGGGGCAAATAAGGGCTGTCATTTGACACCAGTCTTATAAACATTGTTGGTGCCGCTTTTAATTGCCTTCATTATAGGTTAAAATTAAAGCAATATCCACAGAAGTAGAAAAATTTTCACAAAATTTGGTGATATAGTACAATTAGTAGAGGGTAGTAAGGTCGCCTAATTCCGTGGTAGGTCACCATTCACCGTGGTAGTAGGGACCCATTCACCGTGTATGAGAAAATTTAATCTATTTTGTTTAAAAATGATCAAAACAACCCAGCCAAGGGAATTTTCTTCGTTTAAATTCACTTCAAGTAATAACTTGCAAGATTTTATTATAAAAGCGATTGTTCAAATTTTCAATTTTTTCTAGATATATGGGACAATATGGGGCACGGTGAATGGAGACCATTGATTTTTAGGGTACCCATTTACCGTGCCTTTTTGTTTCAATTAAAAAGTACGAGTAATCGTACTTTCTTGTTAAACTTACTTCGGTAATGCAAAATACATACCTAATATGTGAATTTAATTGCTTCTTAATGGAATAAAAACGTTACTACATTCAGTTTGTCGCTTAAATCACCTTAGCGCAGTTTTCGTTTTTTCACTATGAATGCAGTGAACGAGCAGAAACCCGCTTCATGTAAACACACTTTAGTGTCAAAATGATACTTTTAAATGTTTCTAATGAGCGTTTTAACATGGAAACAATACATTAGTGTTGTATTGGTGAAATTGAAGGGAAATTGTTATATCTTTCAATCGCAATATGGAAATAATGAAAAAATATTCGAAAGCACACGGTGAATGGAGCCCCCACGGTGAATGGCGCCTTGACGGTACATTATTGATATGAATCTGGTAGTTGAAGTTTATCTAGAAGTACCGTTACAAGGATGTTGCCCAGAAATTCCGTCAAGGTTTTTCTCTGAAACTTCCTTAGAAATACCTCTTGGAATGCCTCCCACAATTTCTCGCAGGATTCCTTTCGTAATTTCCATGTCATTTTTCTTGGCTTTTTTGAAGTCCTTCCGGAGATTCCTCCTGGCATTTTTCCAGTAAAACTCCAGATTTGTTTTCGGTATTGCTCCCAGGTATCAGGTATCAGAAGGCCGGCTCCAGAGGCACGTTATCCTCCATTTGGGACATTTGTGCCATCGCCAAAATAACAGCCTATTTCATCATCTACCTGAGGAAAAAGGGAGGAAAAAGGATTTGGATGGGGATAGGGACAGGTAGGGAAATAGGAAAAATACCCTGGAAGAGGGTACTAACGCACAAGCGTACCACAATGGGTTCAAACAGCGCCCTGAAAAGGGCACTGTAATAACGCATAAAGCGAAAGAGAGCCTATAGCTCTTTACCACAGCGGGTTAAGAACAACAGAATATCCTGAAGATTCAGGTTTCTGAAGTCAGTTTCACTTAATAAGTGTTTACCGAATACTCGGAAACGCAGTTGCGCGAAAACTGGACAGTTACATATCAAATGATACGAAGTTCCATAATCGGATTCACAGCTATCACAGGCAAATGAATCAGCTTGCTGAATATTCGCCATGTGATAGCTGAGTCGGCAGTGGCCAGTCAATGCTTTGACCAGCATGCTGCAATTCTGCTTAGACAGATTAGTTAGATACTTCGCCACCCGTAGAGATGGCTCAGCACTATACAATTTGGTTTGACGACATGACTCCAAACTATTCCAATATTGTCTGTGTTGAGTGACAGCCCAGGTGTGAATCTGAAGCTTAATCCAACACTTCGATATCGGAATAGCTGGCTCAGGGCCAATGAAGTCATGTGATGCTCCAGAGCGAGCTAACTCATCAGCCAATTCATTTCCAGCGATGGAAGAATGACCAGGTACCCATAGAAGGTGAACAGCGTTTGCTGAATTCAGCTCCTCGATTTGAGTTCGACAAGCGATAACTATCTTCGACCTGGAGTTGGCCGAAGCAAGTGCTTTAATAGCAGCCTGGCTATCTGAACAGAAGTATATTACTTTGCCCATTACGTGCTGCTGAAGTGCTGATTGCACTCCGCACATAAGAGCAAAGATTTCGGCCTGAAAAACGGTACAGTGTCTACCAAGTGAATAAGACTGATACAGCCTTAGCTCACGAGAATAAACACCAGCACCTGCTCGACCTTCGAGAAGGGAGCCATCAGTGTAACATACGATGCCGTCTGAAATACTTCTTTCCAGATAACCAGATGTCCACTCTTCCCGGGAAGGGAATTTCGTGGAAAATGTCCTATATGGAAAATTACAAGCAATTGTAAGATCACTTGGAGCAAGGACAATTTTGTCCCAATTCACCAAAAGTGTAAACAACGAGGTGTGTGTTGATGTGCGGTTCACAGGAGTTTCCTCTAGTAGACCGAGTACCCGTAACCGGTAAGTGCAAGAAAGGGCTTCTTGTTTGAGATGAATGTGTAGTGGGGCAACGTCAAAGAGAACTTCTAGCGCTGCCGTAGGAGTTGAAGAGAACGTTCCAGACATCGCCATTAAGCACATCCTTTGGAGATGGCCTAATTTTGATTGGACCGTTCTCACTTCACCCTTTTGCCACCACACAAGACATCCATAAGCCAATATTGGCCGAACCACAGTTGTGTAAATCCATTTGATATACTTGGGTTTTAGACCCCAAGTTGTACCAAAAGTACGCCGGCATTGCCCGAAGGCCATACAAGCTTTCTTGATTCTGAACTCAATGTGAGGTGTCCAGGAAAGCTTGGAATCAAGAATGACTCCAACGTACTTTACCTGTTCAGTCACATCGATTTCAGAATCAAAGAGACGCAAAGGTCGAACGCCATTACGGTTTCGCCTTTCCGTGAAAAGAACAATAGATGTTTTACTCGGATTAACCGAAAGGCCATATTGGCGACACCAACCTTCAACTACCTGAAGGGCGTTTTGCATCAGGTCGAAAAGGGTGCTGATGCACATACCAACTAACAATGTTAGGTAGTCGTCGGCAAAACCATAAGTAGGAAAACCGCTATTATTGAGTTGCCTCAATAGCGTATCTGCTACAAGATTCCACAAAAGCGGTGATAAGACTCCCCCCTGGGGGCATCCACAAACACTCAATTTCCTAATCCCTGCTAGACGCAATGTCGAGAAGAGATATCGGTTTTTGAGCATTTGGTGAATCCAATTGGAAATCATTGGAGATATACCATGACTCCGTGCGGCTTCCAATATGGCATCGAAAGGCACGTTGTCAAAGGCACCCTCGATATCTAAGAAAACACCCAAACAAGATTGCTTTTGAGCGAATGCTTTCTCGATATCGTAAACAACCTTGTGTAAAAGAGTCACAGTGGACTTACCAGATTGGTAGGCATGTTGGTTCACATGAAGAGGCACGTTGGCCAGATGAACATCACGGATATGATGATCCACAATGCGTTCTAAGCATTTCAGAAGAAAAGAGGTCAAACTGATAGGTCTGAAACTCTTTGCTTCTTCATACGACGCACGACCCACTTTCGGAATAAACTTTACAGTAATATCCCTCCAGGATTTGGGAATATACCCTGTAGCAAAACTGCAAACAAGTAGTTTTTTCAAAACATGTTTGAAATAATCAAATCCCTTCTGAAGCAAAATAGGATAAATCCCATCTGCCCCAGGAGATTTGAAAGGAGCAAAGCTATTAAGAGCCCACTCAATCGATTCTATAGTTACAATACTCCGAGCCGAAGCTAAAGAATCATAACTACAAGAAAAGACATCAGGATCATCCGAAGATGTAATATCCACACATCCAGGGAAGTGTGTGCTGAATAAGCATTCCAGAACTTCCTCATCAGAGGAAGTCAGATCGCCATTTGGCAAACGAAGTTCGTTCACCCGGAAATCCTTAGATTTCGCAAGGATTTTGTTTAACCGACTGACTTCACTCAAGCTGGAAACATTTGTACAAAGGTTTTTCCAGCCGGATCGTTCAGCAGACCGGAGAGCTTTCCTGTAGGCCTTGCGAGCCGACCTGAAAGCCTCCGAACCAGCCGAACGTCGTCTGTTCCAACTCTTTCTACATTGTTTCCTGAGTTTCGCCAGATCAGAGTTCCACCAAGGGGTTCCACTTGTGATCTTCACAGACCGTAGAGGGCATGCTTCTTCAAAAGCTTCCATGATGAAGGTCGTTGTAGTATCAACGGCATCATCTAAATCACTTGGAGTGTCAATGGATGGTGAATATCCATGAAATTTGGCTGCAACCAAATCAGTATAAAGATCCCAGTTTGTTGACCGAGGATTCCTGAAACGCAATGTTTGCGAAGTAACATTTAAATGTTCAAAAAAGATATAGCGATGGTCAGATAAAGATTCTTCATCTGACACATGCCAATTGGTCAGCTCGTGACTAATTCTGCTAGAGCAGAGGTTCCCAAACTTTTCGCTATCGCAGCGCCTTTTGAAATTTTCAAAAATTTCGCGGCGCACCTACATATTTTAACAGAGAATTTTTATTATTTTCGAACAGTTTTCAGTTCAAACATTTAAATGCAATATTGTGAAGAACTTTCAGTGCCATGTTTCCTCAAAATCCAATTAATACTGAATTTCTTGGGTCAAAACGTGTTCAATAATTTTTTTTTCAAATTTCATGAATATTTGTTAGATCTCATCAGTCATATTTATTTATTGAACAAGGTTACATTTCAAATTAAAAACTTCTGCAGATAAAGCGAGATGCTGATGCCTTATAATTCAACCAAAAAAGTAAAACTGTTGTAATACTTCAATAATTCCGGGTACATTTAAATGATATCACAGAATTTTATAAAAACCTTAGATTTTTTTTTTGAATTTCAAAATTTTTAAAAGCGGTTTGTTAAGAATGTATTCAGCAAACTTCAGTGAAAAATATAATGTTCAGGACTAGGCTGATGATAGATAATTCATTTCCATACGTTTGATCATTATGTATTGAGAAAAGCTTGAAGGTCTATCTTTCACATAAGTTTTGGATGACTATTTCGTCCAACAATTGAAAAAGGAGTGCCTTTGGTGCAAAAACTTAATAAAAAAATGTCTGAATGTCGATCAAAAGTAACTTACTTTTTCATATTTTTTTTATTAGGACAAGGTATTTGGAGTACATAGCTCCAATCACATCATTTTTGAGATGTGACCTACTTGCACATAACCGAAAATTTGCAGAAGTATACTGTGATAGTGACGTTAGTAAAAAATGTCGTCCCGAAAAGCAGAATACATCAAAGACCGGGAGACTGACGAAAATTATTCTGGAAAGAACTGTAATAGGATTTTAGAAATTTTTACTTTCAGTTACACGCTGTTGGTAGATCATCTATTTTTGAATCTTAACCAAGAATTAATCAAAACTCCTAAAATTCAAAAATTTGATGAAAATCAAAATGTTTTAAGAGGGTACCACCAGAATTCAAAGAATATTCGAAGGTTGGTATAATTTTTGGAAAAATGCCGTGCAGCAACACTTCGAAGATTCATCAAATAAAAAAGACGTTCCGACATTGAATTATATTGTTTTGGCTCAAAACCCTGCGGCGCACCAGCAAGATGTTCACGGCGCACCAGGGCGCCGCGGCGCACAGTTTGGGAAGCACTGTGCTAGAGCAAAGCGTTATATCTAACACTTCCTCTCTAGCAGATACCATGAAGGTTGCCTATGTTAAGTAATGCAAGATCTGTACTACTTAAGTACTCCATCAAACTGGAGCCTCTCAAGTTAATGTCTGAGCTGCCCCAGATGATATGGTGAGCATTAGCATCACTGCCAACAATTAGCGGAAGGCCTTTTGAAGTGCAGTATGCGATGACTTGTTTGAAAGCATCCGTAGGGGATGGTTCATCATGTGGTAAATACACAGAACAATAGACGTATTTCCTGTTGAGGTTTCCAACAGATACATCAATTGTGATAGCACATACATCTCTGGTGGTTAGTTCAGAGATGAGTGTAGCAACTATTGCGTTGTTGACAAGCACACAGGCTCGAGGCATGACACGCGAGTTTGCCATTTCATGTTTACTGAAAGTGGCAAACACCGGGTTCACAAGGTTTCCTAGATAGAAATTTCCCTTACGAAAGTAAGGTTCTTGTACCAAGGCCACTTGGGCTGTACCATTTTGCATCAGTGTTGCGAATACTCACTTGCAAGTGCGATACTCACTTGCTTCTATCTCAGTCCAAAAGCACGCTATCAAAAAATGATGTTTGAAGGGCTTTTAAATTGTAGTTTAATCTAAAAGTTTGCCGAATAAAGTAAAGGTCGCAAACGCATACCAAAGTTGTGAAAGAGCTGTGAGTACGAGGTGAGTAAAATTCGTGTAATTTATACTCACCTTGTGCTCACAGCTCTCTCACGGTTTTGGTATGCGTCTTCGACCTTTACTTTATTCGGCCAACTTTTAGATTAAACTACAATCTAAAAGTCCTTCAAATATCATTTTTTGATAGCATGCTTCTGGACTGAGATAGAAGCACGTGAGTATAACTTTTCGCAAGTGAGTATTCGCAACACTGTTTTGCATAAGTCTGCAAAGATTGATCGTTGCTGTTCTTTTATGCTGAAGATTGATCTGAGCTATCCTAACCGTAGCCACTACCCAAACTAGGTAAGATTAAACTCTTCGCAACAGCAGCACAACAAAGAACAGCAACAATAAAACCAAATCGGTATCGATTGGAAAACGCCAAAGGCGAGGATACACAGAATACACTGTGTAAATCGCATAATGCGAAACCATATAGGTGAAAATTTAAACTAATTAACAACATCTTCATAATCCCGCCCTTATTTAGCCTCAAGTGAGACTAAAGAAGGGCAGCTGATTGTCTCGGAGAAACACAAGGTCCACTGCACCATTGCTCCGGTTAGCGCAGTAAGGGCTACATACTGTGAAGGGCGCCCTGGTACTCCACAGGCTCCGTTAACGGTTAGGTTTTTATTAGACCCCCCTAGCCATTCATTCCTAGGCACGGTAAGCATAAAGCCGCATCACACCATGAATTAGGGGTCACCTGTTGGTGGATTCTTACCACCGGAACAGGCGGTCCGTAGTGTTATTCTTAGCCAATTGAGACAATCGCTACCGACACTACACAGCTATCTAGGCTGATCGAGAAAAGAAGTTATTATTGATGATCAACTTCATACGGACTCGAACAGCCGACAAAATAATTAAGATTTGTTTTCGGTATTGCTCCCAGAGTTCCTCGTGGGATTTTTCCAAAGTTCCTAATGCGTTTTGCCCAAAGAAAATCTTATGATTATTTCCGAGATCTCCACAAGAGTTTCTCTCAAGATTTATTGCAGGTGTTTTCACACCTTGCAATCCTTTCAAGAAATTTCAATGAGCTTTCTTCAAAGTTTCGCCCTGTTTCACCTGAAATTTCTCTCGGATTTTGTCCCGGTACTTCTCTCAGAAGATTCTTTCCGGAATTGGTCCTGAGATGTCTCTTAGAGTTTTTCTTAATTTATCCTGTGCTATCTCCTAAGTGTTTTTCAGTGCCTTTTGGTATTTCGTATGGAATCTTCCTGTGTTTTTTTTTCAGAGATTTTTCTAGGCGTTTCACGGTGCTCCCCAGACCGTTATTATAAAAAAATATTCTCCATCCAATCGGTGCCCACCATTCGTTTTCTATGACTATCCTGCATGTCTGGGCAAAATTTGGAAAAAATCGTAGGGCCCATTTTTGAGTTACGCCCTTTTAAAGGGCGTAAAGCCCAATATTCAAAGAAGAAATCGAAAAATTTAGTACTCAACAATTTTTAAATGATTTTGATGAAATATTTTCATGAAAAATTGTATTGCATTGAGTAATAGATTTGTTTAGCATAGTTTTTGTTGAAATAATGAATAAAATATGACGTTTTCGTGAGTTGACATAAACAACAGTGTATTTATATGAAAATATTTGTAACTTCTCAGGTTGAAATACGTTGAGAAAAAACGTGAATGTATATAAACAAAAAAATAAATAAAGTAAATGAAGGGAAAGCTCATAAAAAGAGAAACCTAGCATAACATGTGAAAAAGGCCTAAGTGCTTTTATAAACAAACATGTTTCGATCACTGAAGGACCCAACTGTATCCACCAACGAATATCCGCATCATAAACTGATAGCCCAAAGATTTCTCTATCTGAAAAGGGTGTTGGTGTGCGTGGGTGTATCGAGATGAGGGCTACAGCGATCAAAACATGTTTGTTTGCAAAAAGCACTTAGGTCCTTTTCACATGTTATGCTAGAAATGATATTATGTATGTTTGAATGAATGGAAGAAGAAATTGAATTGTTTTAAGCCCTTTACATAATTCTTTTATGTTTAGGATAGAGACGAACCAGCCAAGGGCTGAAAGTCTCTTTAATAAAGACAAATCAATCAATAATTCTTTTATTTGCACAAGAATAAAAACGAATCGATTCTGTATGAAATCATGAACACCAATATGTGTTGATTCATAAATTTTGAATAGCAATTACATATAATCAGATATGTATTGTATTTGAAAACGTAATATTTTGAATAAGAATGTAATAGTGTATTATAAATAATAATACCCACACTGAAAGCCGCTTTACGGTGATAAAGGCCACACACATGTGTTTAAATTTACTATTGGAAAACATGATTATCATGTTTCATATGGTACTTAACGCGATTTTCTTTTTATTTACAGATATTCCCCTAACAAGCCCAGGTTAATCATCATGATTATCACACCACAAACGCCTCCTGGCAGCGTGTTGTCCTCCTTTTATAGAAACTATGTGGATATGTGATGCAAATGAAGATTTAGAAACCGCTAATGCCGAAATAAGTCTGTTTATAACCCCTTTTTTAAAAGAAATATCTATATATTTGTGCGGCTCATTGCAACTTAGGCGCTGTCGATAATCTACGTAAGGTATCAGTTCTCTTAATGCTCTCTTTTTCATTGTACTCAAAACAAGGGATTTGAAACGCTGTTTAGTTTCTTATATTTTTTTTTGTAAGGAGTACGCACGAATGATAACAAAAAAAAAACGGAATCAATCGGTAGCCATGTCAATCACACCCCCCCCCCTTATGGTCCACGCAATATTTACGAAATTTATAGGTGCATAAAACATTGATCAAGCCCTCCCCCTTCCCCTCCAAGTCTACGTTATTTAAAGACGGTACGTTCTTTTGGCTGTTACATTGTAGAAATTGTACATGCCAGCACCATATTGAAATTATCTTCTGAGTAACTGTAAATCATTATTTTTGCATAAATACCAACATAGAAAACAAGCGGAACTTACACTATGTGTACTAGCATTTCCAATAGTAAATTTAAACACATTTTGGTGGTCTTTATCACCGTAAAGCGGCTTTCAGTGTGGGTATTATTATTTATAATACATTACATTCTTATTCAAAATATTACATTTTCAAATACAATACATATCTGGTTAAATGTAATTGCCATTCAAAATTTCTAAATCATCACAAATTTGTGTTTATGATTTCATACAGAATTGATTGGTTTTTTTTTCTTGTGCAAATAAAAGAACTATGTAAAGGGCTTAAAACAATTCAAACTCTTTTCCATTTATTCAAACACACATAATATCGTTAGCATAACATGTGAAAAGAGCCTCAGTGTTTTTTGCAAACAAATATGTTTCGATCGCTGTAGCCCCATCTCGATACACCCACGCACACCAACACCCTTATCAGATAAAGCAATCTTGAGGCTATCGGTAAGGGTGCGGATATTCGTGGGTGGATATAGTTGGGCCCTACAGCGATCGAAACGTGTTTGTTTACAACAGGCACTTAGGCCTTTTTCACATGTTATGCTAGGTTTCTCTTTTTATGAGCTTCCTCTTCATTTACTTTATTTATTTTTTGTTTATATACATTCACGTTCTTCTTAGCGTACTTTAACCAGAGAAGTTACAAATATTTTCATATAAATACACTTTTATTTATATCAACTCACAAAAGCGTGATATTTTCTTCAATAATTTCAACAAAAACTATGCTAAACAAATCTATTACTCAATGCAATACAATTTTTATGAAAATATTTCATCAAAATCATTCAAAAATGATTGAGTACTAAATATTTCGATTTTTTCTTTTAATATTGGGGTTTACGCCCTTAAAAAGGGCGTAACTCGAAAATGGGCCCTACGATTTTTTTCCAAATTTTGCCCAGACATGCAGGATAGTCATAGAAAACGAATGGTGGGCACCGATTGGATGGAGAATTTTTTTTTATAATAACGGTCTGGGGAGCACCGTGCGTTTCCTTGTATTATTCCCAGAGATTTTCTCAAAATCAATAACCAAAAAAACATTCCAAAATTATGGATGTTCATTTTTGGGGTTCTCGCAAAAATGTTTCTAGGAGTTTTTTCTCGGAATGTTTCCTGGGTTAACTTACTAAATTCCCGGAGAATGGAAGGAATCCAGGTGAATCTTGCGAGAAACCCCTCGAAGATCTATTGGAAAAATTCGAGAGGTAGTTTGGAATAAATCCTGAGAAAAACTGGTACAGCTCCTCGGAAAAAAATCTGGATGTAATCCCGGGAGGAAATATTAAGGAAATTCAAGGAGGAAACCTAAGAACCTCCAAGAGGAATCCTGGGAGAAACTTCGGGCGAAATTCCACGAGGATAGTCTGTAGAAGAAATCCCTGGAAGAACTTCTTCAAGAACCTCGTAAAATCCTTAGAGAAACTGTTGGAAAGCTATACCGGAAGACCACTTGAAGAAATTCCTTAAGCCAGCGTTTCTCAAACTATGGGTCGCGACCCACTGGTGGGTCGTGAGCAGATTTTTAGTGGGTCGCGAAAGCATGGATGACATAATAATAACTAATTTTGTTAGCCATTTTCAAATTTACAAAAACTCTTTGACAATCGGCAGAGTTATTTCTGGAATTAAGATTTCTCCATAATTCTGTTCATACTTTCTATATTGTTAATCTTATTATGGAATATATCAAATATTGAAACCGTTTTCTGCGTTCTGAAATCAATTTTGAAATTATGAATTTCAATCAGAAGATTCTAGTAAAACTTTAGTTTTTATTTATGTTCTCTGAAAAAATGAGTTCAAGTGTTGTTTGCAGTTAGCATTTTTCTTCATATTTACACACCAAGTTCAGCAGCAAAAACTTCAGAAAATATTTGAAATATCAAAAATACAACAAATGTCGAAAAAAAACCAATGTACGTTTGGTACTATCCTCAGATTTTTGATTTGTTGCTTATATTTTGCAAAATTTTGCAGAATTTCGATAATTAGATCTTTAACAGAAATAAGAACAGCTGAAAAGTGGATTCAATAAACACCGTAAATATAAAGAAACCGATCTGTTTGAAGAACTATTTGTTTTGTTCTAGCAAACACGATACAAAATGCTTCATATTATTTCTTTTCATTTAATTGATATTTTTAAAGTTCCTCGAAGTATTTAATTGTCTTGTAATTCTATGAGTTCTTTATTTAAAAAAGGTTCGATAGAATTCCTAAAATCTGTGTTGTTTTGTATTGTTGCAATGAACTGCATTTTTTTTTTAATTTGTATTAGAAACTTGCACACATTTTCAAAATTCTTAAGACAAAGACTTAACTGAAACTGATTACATGAGTATCCATAAAACGTGAGTGTCTAAAAAACGAAAAGTGATCAAGAAATTTCCAATAAACCTTAAATTTGTAAGGTGTGTTACAAAACATAGTTTCATCAAAACCTATGAACGCGATAAAATGTATTTAGTTAAAAAGTCAACCCAAATTTTCTAAAATGACGTATGTTATGAAATTATGTGTTGGTGGGTCGCCGAATTCAATAAAAATCAAAAGTGGGTCGCAAGCTGAAAAAGTTTGAGAACCCCTGCCTTAAGCAACTTTGGATAAGTTTTGGAAAGATCTCCGGCAGGAATCCAACGAGAAACTTAAGAAAACCTCTGAAAAAAATCCGAGAGGTACCCTAACAGAGACCTCGCGAAAACCAGCTGCAGATATTCAGAGGGAAAATGTGGTAGAAATTCATCGGAATAGCCTAAAATATCAATCGGTACCGCCAGCTTTACTCAAACTCGTTGAAATACTATCGTAATTTCCAGTTTTCCATTGGATTTTAATCAAAATCGCAACATAACTATATCAGCAGCACAAATAACAGACATCCAAGTCCAGTTTGAAAACTGTGTTAGCAATTCAACGGTAAGGTCAGTGGAATTATGGATTGGACTTCCTGAATGTTTTTTTTTTCATTGTACTTGCCACACAATATACGAAATCATGCAATGGCAGGCAAAGAAAGCCCTTCAATTAATAACTGTGGAAGTGCTCAAAGAACACTAAGTTGAAGCGAGGCAGGCCAAGTCCCAGTGGGGACGTCGAGCCATAAAAAAGAAGAAGATATATAAAAATGCAGTGGCATACGTGAGACCGCGCATAACTTGCGAACGGAAGGTCCGATTTTGGTCGTATTAGTTTTCACCCAAGGAAGGTTTATGAGGTAAAAAACATGGAAAAATTGAGAGTTTTTGAAAATCGATCTTCCATTCATTGTGTGATCGGGGATTTGGTTTTGGATTGAAAATTGAAACGTCAAAAAACGCAGTAGGCAAGACAAAGTTTGCCGGGGACAGCTAGTATATATATATATATATATATATATATATATATATATATATATATATATATATATATATATATATATATATATATATATATATATATATATATATATATATATATATATATATATATATATATATATATATATATATATATATATATATATATATATATATATATATATATATATATATATATATATATAAATGCAGAGGCACACGTGGGACCGCGCATAACCCGCGAAGGGAACGTCGGATTTAGGTCATCTTGGTTTTGTTCCGTGAGTTTTCATCCAAGGAAGGTTTATGAGTTTTTGAAAATCGATTTCCCATGCAATTTGCGTACGGGGACTTTGCGTACGGGGAAAAAACGCAGTAGGCAAGACAAAGTTTGCCGGGTTCAGCTAGTCTATCTATATATATAAAAATGAGTTTGAAGTCCCTTTGAGGCAACAAAACTCAAAAACGGATGAACCGATCAGCTTGACTCTTGCACGGTTCGGTTCGTATTCGTGTTGGCTGTGTTTATATAGGGTATATGTACCATTCCTTGGCCTAATTTGCAAGCCGCATTGACAATTTTGACCATAACTCATGAATTAATAGCACTAGAAATAATATGTTGACCCTATTACACACTCTAGGTAATACATTTTTCCCCAATTGGAAGTAAACTAACGTAAATATTCAAGAATTTACTTTATTAAGTTGAAAAGACTCGATGCGATGGTATGCAACGTTGGTCTATGGTACAGAAATTGGCCTATTAGTGGATACAACGTTGGCCTATTGCTTTCCATGCACTAGAACCACTTATTATCTCAATTTTTCAATATTTCTGCTGAAGTATAACCTCTGTTTGTTCACCAATCTTACTTGTGCATTACATTTTTGGAGCCAAATTTTCAAAAAACTAAATATATTACTTAAACTTACTTAAACAACGCAACCCTATTATTGTGTTATATTTTCACAGTCACCGTACACAAGATCTTTCTTCCTGTTCGTTCTTTCTGGTTTTTACGCAAGCAATGTTGTTGACGTCACTTTATCGGTGTTGTTGACGTCACTTTACTGATGGGCCAAGATTTGGGTACATAGTTAAAAAAAATGTCCTCAATATTCGGCCCACATTCAACTTGTAAAATATTTATTATTCGTTGAAAACAAATATACAAGTTCAAAATAGCGTCTTTGACCGTCGCATCAAATGTTCAGTTATTGAAAAGTCAGTTCGAAATGTTCCAGAATCATGCCATTTATGATCATGTGTATAGACTACCCACTAAGCCGAAGAATCATGGCGTCTACAAAAGCTAAAGAAAGTGACATTTTCATTCATTTTTAATGCTCAAAAGTGCTACAATTGAAACGAGATGTTACAGTTGTTTGCCGCATAGCTTTTCCGATATCCAGTTACGCGTGTTTGTTTGAGTTTTTGGTTAACGTTAAGATAGGCCGAACGAGGGGGCTATGCCAACGAAGCATCCCGATACCCTATGTACAAAAAGTTACGAAAATCAACTAGAAAAGTAAGAAAATTGATAAACTACTGATTTTCGTGAGCTGGGAAGAAAATCAACACGATTGAAATGAAACCAATCTAGAGTGCGGTGCTATTTTGAGCTCAACAATTGTCAAACCACCACAAGACGGCAAGACAAAGTTTGTCGGGACAGCTAGTAGCCTATAAAATCTGAAGAATTCTATAGGGCACTGCACTGTTTTGATTTTGTATGGGATTTTGACGTTTCTTGGCCTTGTTGTTTACAAAATTTCTGTAAGAGTGAAAGAAAAGGAGAGAATTTCATGCAGTGCTCCATAGTTCTCATGATTAAGTTATTCAGAAGAGATGATCTAACCCTCAAGCTAAACATTAATACCTGCCAAATTATCGATAAAAACTGTCGCATATTTAGCAATAGGTTGCCGGAACCGGAAGCCACCAAGACAAACGCCTCTTGGATATGAGTCCTTTCAACCGATTCAGTTTTCAGTTCTCTTCGGCCCCCGCACCGCAACAACTAATGATGCCGCTAATTCGTGTTGATACTTATCAAGACACCCTACTGTCGCGGTGGCTCGGGCTCTGGCTAATGGGGCATGCTGGCGAAAAATATAAAACTGTCACGCCAAAAACCCGGCACGTTTTTTAAATAGCTAATCGGGTTGTAGTCACGCAAGGCGTCCGTCTCGCGATATCGTTGTCAGATGTCACTTGCAATGGTGTTAGAAGAGTGAATTTTACATGCCCCACCCACCCTACATTATTGTCGCCTGGGATTGCGGGGATTTGTGTATGGGGAACACGGTGCAGCAATGTCACGGACGACGGGGACGGCTCAAGCTTAATTTGCATTTTACCTTTGCGGGTGGGGTTTATAACTGGCGAGAGTGTGTCAAAAAACGAAGGAAAATCGTGTCGACAGGCTTGCTAATCGTTGTCCGCAGGGAGGAGAAATTAGGCACGGATTTGGCTGGGAAGTCATCATCACCGTTCAACTGCGGTTGGTGGTAGGGGGGAATACTTTAAAACGCACTCAAGGAATTAAGTTGCCCAAGGTGGAGGGGAGGAATTTGATGTATTGATCCATCCAAAATCATGTTAATGAAGGGTACGAGCTTCTTTACCGAAGGAAGAAATTCGAGGAGAGACTTTATTGTTTGTTTATGATATTTTGTTTCCAGTTCAAAACCGAATTAGCGACATTTTTTCTTTTACTTGCGCTGCTTTTGCCTTGCGTTAAACACAATGTAGGAAGTGGGGCGCTGTATTGTACACCTGGTATTCTATACAGCGCCCCACTTCCGACATAGTGTATAACGCAAGGCAAAAGCAGCGGAAGTAAAAGAAAAAATGTCGCTAATTCGGTTTTGAACTGGAAACACAATATTCAATTGTTAATAGAATAACTTGCACTACGGCAGCGTGGTGCGCTTAGCTTAACATCTTAGGAGGGTAAAACTTAGTCTAGAATTGCCACCAAGTTCAATAGGTGCGTAATGAAACACGCTCCCCTTCATAATGCTATCACCTGACGAGCGAAGGTAAGCTATTTCTGACCGAATAGTCGACGTTGATTGCCGGTAGTACCAAATCACCGCGGCTACCGGATTGCCTAATTAATTCAAGGTGGTTATGTATATGACATTATTAGGCGTAATTGAAGAGCGGTGGTAAATGACAGGAATGATGCATCGTTTCGATCGATTTTGCTATGTTACTCACATTAACTATATAATGTTTTAACGTTTGTGGTGAACGATCAAACGAAATTTAACAATTATGGATACTTTCAGCTGGTCAATGAATGCATGAATAAGTTCTCACATAAGTTTGATTTATCTAATTCCCGTCTATCTAAGCATCAACCAATAATGATCAATTTTTTTCTTGCGAACACCTCATAGCCAATTTGTTATCAATTACTGATCAATTTATTAGCTTCCATATCATGTAAAAATATTGTAAAAGAACTAAGACAAGCTTCAATAAACCAACTCTATTCTTGGGGTATAAGATCCATATATGTCAACAAGCCCTAAGAATGGCTTACCAAGAACTTTGAGCCTACGATGACTGATTCCACTGCAATAGCAGGAAATGTGTTCTGATGTTCCCTTCGCCTCGTCACAGAAACGACAATTTGAGCTGCTCCAATCTTTTGTAGATAGTATGTATCTGCAGGGGGAGTGGTGTAGATGTTGAGATCCCTTTTGTTGGGACTTCATAGTTCCTTATGGATTCCAAGTGGATTTCCTTGGAGTTCATCGTTATCAACCCGTTGGATTCGCTCGTATGGAGAAATGCATTCCAGTTCTGTATATTTGTTCAGTTTCATTTTTACAGAGCAATCTGAGATCCCGCAGAATCAAAAATGTGGGGTTCGCGTGCGTGAGAAAGTGTGGTATGACTTGCTGGGGGTATCCCTCCTAAAGTTCCTTCTGAAATTCCTCTAGGACTTCCTTCCGAGTTTTATCTACAAACTTTTTCCAAAACTACCACACGCTGACGCCACTCAACACTAAAGTGGAAAACAAAAAAAAATCGACATTTCGCATCTAGACGAGTGTACGAGCTGTTTTTGTGAATGTGTAACTGTTACACATTTTTGTGTGGTCTGGAAATTATGCACTTATGAGTAGGGCTTACACATTCTAGGTGCTGAGTGGTTTTAGCGTGTACAGAAGTTTCTCCTGGGATTCCCTGAGAGTTTCTTCTTTATTTTCTGCTGATTTTTTAGAATTCCTTCGAAAGTTTCCTCTGGCACTTTTCCAAGAATTGATATTCCTAAACAAGTATTATCTGGGATTTCTCCAGGAAGTTCTATCAAGATTTTTTTACGAAATTTATCAGGAATTACTTTCTAGGATTTCAACCATTTCAACAGAAGTTCTTCCTAGGATTCCACCATGTTCTCCCTTACAATTTCGTTCCATTGTTCTGTCAGAGATTGCTCATGGATTTTCTTCTACTTCTTTTTCGTCTTCCTTAGGGAATTCAGTTGTTACCCGAAATTTTTCCGGGAATCTTTAAAAAAAATCCTACCAGAACTTCTTTCGGTAATTCGTTCTGATATTCCTACGAGAACTCCTCCTCTGGGATTTCTCCAGCAAATTTTCGCATTCTTTCGGAAACTCCTTCCTAGATTCCTCCTGGAACTTTTTCCGAGATTCTTTCATGAACTGCTTCCGGATTTTTTTTTCATGAACTCCTTCCTGGATCCCTTCAGAAAATCATTCCAGAATTATTTTGAGAACTCCTCCTGGAGTTTCTTTTTCCAGGAATCTCGCAAAAACATTTTCAGGAATTCTTTCAGAAAAAAAACTTCCGAAATTGCTTCTAGAACTCTTTTCAAGATTCCTCCGGTAGTTCCGTCTGGGATACCTCCGGAAATTTCTTCCGAGATGCCTTCACGAACCTCTTTCGGGAACTCCTTCCGGGATTCCTCAAAGAACTTGATCCAGGAATTCTCCAGGCACTTCTAACGGGAACTCTTTCTGGGTACTCTTCCGCAAATTCCTTACAGAATTCTTTCAGAAACTGTGCCCGGATTTTTTTTTTTCAGGATCTACATTCTGGATTCCTTTAGCAACTCTTTTCCTAGGAGTTCATTCTGGATTTTCCAAAGATCGCTCTGAAATTCCTGCGGAAGTCTATTCTGAATTATCTTAAATGTTTCTGGGATGTAAATCCTCCAGGAGGTTATTACGGAATTCCTCTAGGAGTGTTTTTTTTTATGGAATTAATCAAGGAGTTTCTAGATCAGTTCCATGAGAAATTCCTCCAAAAATTTCTTGAGAAATTCCCTCATCAGCTTTATAAGGAGTTCCCCTGTTTTTTTTCTGGGTTTCCTTCACTAACTCCATCCAAAGAATTTTGAAGACTTTCCGAAAGACACTATTAGAAGAATCTCGAAATGAATTCCTGAAAGAATCTTAAGAGGAATTCCAGCAAGAGTCTCGGAAACAATTCCTGGAGGACTTCCGAAACTCCTGGAGAAATCTCGGGAGGAATCCCTTGAAGTTCCAGTAGAAAAACCAGACAGAACCCTAGAAAAATCCCAGAGGGAACTTCTGAAGCGATCCCAAGAATAACCTCAAATGGAGTTTCCCGAGAAATCTCAGAAGGAACTCCTAGAGGAAACTTGGAATAAATTTCTGGATACACCACGGGAGGAATACTTGAAGAAATCCTAAAGAAAATTGCTGGGATAATCTCAGATGGAATTTCTGTAGGAACCTCAGAAGAAAATCCTAAGACATATTCTGGAAGGAATTTTTGGATGAATCCAGCAACTCTTGGAAATATCTTACAACCGTTGAAGGAATTCCTGAGGAAATCCCACAGGGAGCACGTGAGGTGGATGTCTCTATCAAGTCATAAATTAGTATTTATACTCTCGCGAACCGCTCATTTGGAACTCAATCAACCACTCATGGGAAGTTCGAATCGTAAACGTCAACGACTTACAAAAATGTCTTTAAAAACCGCGGCTTACAGTGTCTCCAGCGATGGGAGCTGCTCAGTACAATTATCGATCGGCACTTGCTGTCGTCATAGCCCAGTTATCGAGTGGAAGCTGTAAATCGAATTGCTCTGCTACCACGTCACTAGGGGGAACGGTAGTGTAGTGCATCACGATTAATCCCACAGACATTTTCAAGTAACTTAACGCATAGGGTTTCGAACTACTTGGGCACCCGCGTCAATTCTCGGCACCTCACAGTAAAACAAATCAAAATATCACTTGCGAATTTCATTTTATATAGGGTAGTGAACCACTTGGACAGCGGTCGGTATTTTGGGTACTCTTCGCTATAACTCAGTCAATACCAAACCAATTGACTTGTTGTACACGGCTAGATACTATACGTATCTCATCGCGTTTCAAAAATTGTGTCAATTGTTTCAGAATTGGCTGAGTTATAGCAGAAAAGTGCCCAAAATAGGACCCCTGCTGAGATGGTTCCACTTCCCCATGCAAACTTATACCGTTAGCAGATAGAGGGGAGTCTGCTCAACCTGTTACTGGTCACAGTTTACATGAATAATGGGAAATACGCTCAGGTGGACTTGGAGAAGCAGAAATTCGCAATGGTTATTTCGCTCTTTTTAAATGTTAGTATAAAATTAGTAAAAACGTGAACTTTTTTCAGTAGCAGTTTAAACGTGATTCTATCGGCATGGTGTCTTAAGATGAAAATTTAATAAATATGGGCAGCGGCGGAGATCTAAGGGGGGGTAGGGGCAGTGCCGGATTTAGACTTCGGGGGGCCCGGGGCAAACCCTATCAAATGGGCCCCCCAAAACCAAATTTTCCTATTTTTGAAATTTTTACTGTTTTTTTTTTCTTTTTTTGCGGATTCGAAAAACCTCATATCATACAACTGTTTGTTCATTTAAAAAAAATATTTCTTATTCTTTTGTTACTATTTTTTATACAGTACATTTGTTTCTTTGAAATATTCAGGCCGAACATGTCTTCTGAATATGGCTTCTGTTCACTTGCGTGCACAGCCTTTTCTTTTTTCTCGCTCGTTCATTTTGTTGAACGTAAGAAAGAGCAAGAACTGGGCTATTATCTGTTTCTTTCGCGTGTTTGTTTACGAGAGTGAGTGAGAAAAAAGAAAAAGCTGCGCACGCTAGAGCTTCTGATGTCTATAAAAAGTGTACGTTTTGCAGTGCCATCCCAAAATTTCCGACAGATGGCAAACGATTCGAACATTCGAGGCCAAGGGCTGAAAGTCTCTTAAATAAAGACAAATCAATCAAATCGAACATTCATTTTGATTTATGGCTCAACTACAAAGATGTTGCTGGAACCTTCAGTTTTATTGCGTAAATGGCATTTTGTTCAGTTAGTACATGTATTTTGAAATTTCATCGAAATTCATAACATTTATGCAAGTTTTAAATCTTTGCTTTCAGTTCTAAATCTGAAATAATGGAACATGGAATAACTTCACTTGGGTTTCTATAATTCTATGATTATTTCAATATTTAAATTGAACAAAGATAGGACTCTTGAAGGCAACGGTAACAATATATCCCAAAAATGTTGATAAAACTCAAAATATAGATATGTTAAACCGCTGTTTCGAGATGTTTTTGGAGGCTAGGTTTTTGTTTCTGATTTTCAAATATCTCCAAAAGTCTTAATCATCTCTTTCCCATGATTACAGTCAACTGAATGAAGATGGGGTTTGAGCAGTTGTTTTCAGAATTTAAATTTCACGCACTCTGTTTAGAAACACTTTTGTCCATGCTTCAAATTGCCACGAAGCGCTGTTTCTATTCGATAAGAACTTTCAAAATCTTTTTAAAGAAAATCGAGTACACCAAAGTTAAGAGACAACATCGTGTTATGTAAACATTGAATACTGTACACAAAAGTTATCTATTTTTATTTGGATTTATTATCAAGTGAAAAGATATATAAATGACTAGAAATATGGAGTCTAGAAATCCTTAAGGAATCCAATTATGACTGATATAGGACATGTATAACATATGAACGCCTACTTTAATGCATTTATATGGTTCCGTTGAAAAATATTATAATGCTTCGGGATTCCTGGGGGCCCCACTAATCGGGAGGCCCGGGGCACTTGCCCCCTTTGCCCCCCCCCTTAAATCCGGGCCTGGGTAGGGGTAGGTGGTGGGCCCGGGCCCCCACATTTTAGGGGCCCCCACAAAAACCTTTTTTGGTTGGTAACATTATCTTTATTTTTCATACTGCTCAATTACTACTGTTCGAAAATAAGGAAAAATATTTTTAGTCATCTCTCCGAGGGGCCTCCACAGCCCTCGGGCCCCCACAATCCTTAATCCGGGCCTGAATATAGGGCTCGTCCGATGGCGTTTGACTTTGGTTCGGTACTTTTCCGCAAGCAACACTGTAAAATCTAACTTTTTATACGACATTTTTGGTAAAGATATAGATATGTTCAATACAAATATCTTTGCTGACGGCACCAAACCTCTATCTATCCATAGTTTCAAGATTTGGGGTCCATTCACACAAAAAACCGCTTCAGTCATATATTTTGAAAAGGCACACTTTTCGAAAGTTGGAATGTTCTGCAAAGTTAACGTCTTAAAAATAACCATGCAGAAGTAAATAGGGTTTGAAAATATCATGGATTATGGATATTTTTGAGCAAAGAAAAACCGAAGTTCAAGGCCGAAGATACCATCATTTCGATAAAATCACGATAAAACGTGCTACTGAAATTAAAAAAGGTTCACGTTGTTTTGGCCATCTACGCTATGTTCTACGCAACCAACCAAACAACAATCACAGTAAACGTGGATGAAAAACTCTTATCAAATAGGGTCTTGTACCATTTGGACAGATGTACCTATTTTGGGCACTTGCCGCTATAACTAAGACAATTTCAAACGGATTGATTTGAATTTTTGTATAGAGTTGGGCACGTACAGTATCCAACTCTATACAAAATCTCAAATAAATCGGTTTGAAATTGACTAAGTTATAACGGCAAGTGCCCAAAATAGGTACATCTGCCCAATTGGTACAAGACCCTAGTTAGTTTAAGTTCCAATTTCTATAAACCAAGAAGCAAAATATAAGCTATCTTGAAAGTACACATTCCACAACTACGCCGAGGAACAAGGTCTGCTTCAATGCTTTGCCAGAAAAAAAAGAATTGCCAAACTTTTAGTCTTAGTCAACGAAAAGCCCCATTATCCCATCCCTTCCTTAAAAATTATTGTTCCCTCTAGCCTCGACCAAACCGCAAGTTTTACGGTTCCCCAAAGCTAACCTAGTAAATAAAACACAAATATGAAATTGTAAAAAAATCAAAATGAATTCGGCTCCGTTATGCCTGAAGGCGCATTAGCCCAAAATAAATGATTAAGTAAAAAAATAAGTTGTTTTGCCAAACTGTTTGTATTGACAAAATCAGTAAATCTCCAGCAATTTTAGTATGGCGACTATGTGCTGACTCCACGCATCTTTATGGGTCATTGATAGCAAAAACAGTATTTTCAGTAGCAGCTCTCCGTTAAGTCAAAACTTGCTCACTATTAAAAAGCTATTCCGCCACTAATCACGGATCAGTAGGTTATCAGTTCAACAACCTGGCTGGTCATATTTTTCACACACTTACAGTGAATACCCAAGGAAGTCACTATTTAATATAAACACAATTGAAGGTGTTGCTAAATTAGAGGTCTATCATGCAACATCCAATAGGTAACAATCAGCGTCTGTGTATTTGCATGCATTTCCATACGCTTCTGGAGTGGATAGTTGACTTAAGTTCATTTTTCTACTGTGTTCCAGCACCACCACTCTGCCTTAACGGGCCACATTATAAGATATTCGCGGGGAAATTACGATTGTAAGTCCATTAATCCTAGAGCTACTTAGCTGCCAGCTGTTAGTACATTCCAGCTTTCAAGTGTACCTACCTATTACTAAGCAAACAATCTATGGACGATTGCCGAACAAAGAGCGAGCCTTTGTTGCGATTACAGTAAGTGACTGACTTCAAGAAGCCTTTAGTAGCGGCGAAAGTGTGTGGCAAACAAACCAATCATCGCGACTTATTTATGATTGGCTTAGCGCGCAATACACTAGGTACCTACCAGGCATAGCTAATTTTCCTCTCTAGGTTACATTACGTAGGTACGATTGTTGTTTGCTGCGCTTCGAGAGAGAGGGATACGGATAACAACAAATGACGACGGTCAACTTGATAAGAGAGTAGATTGTTTTACAGCGTGCACAAAATGCGGATATTTTTTGTTATTATTTTTCAATCACGATCCGACGGTAATAGGTTTGTCCCACCCAACATTACGTGAGAATCGCGCAAAAATAAACTTAAGCGATAAATGAGCGAGACTTCATCCTTTATTGACCTGTTGCTGGGGGAAGTTTATGTTTTCATTTTTGCTTTTGCAACAGAATAAAATCAATTGTGCATAAGAAACCGACAAAGTAGTTTTAAGTTAAGGTGTGTACATATGGCTTTACCAATATTTTCATAGAACACGATACTGCTCGAACTCGACCATTCATTACAGCTAAGTAAACCAAAGCGGTCTATACGTCACGTGCAAGAAATCATTTTCTCGAACTTTGCGCCGTAGGACCATGTGTACATATAACTTAGGCGGCGTACTCGGTAGTGAATGGAACAAAAAAGAATGATCAATTTATAACTGCTCCGGTGCTCGGTACTTGGGTGTCTTTGACTTCTTTTGGTGTTGATTAAAAACACGGTGCAATATATTGCCATATATGACCATGACCTTCAAGTCAGTGAAACACAGGCCATATATGATACACAGATCGAAAAAAGAGTGTAAAATTCTGTGACATATGATGCACATAGGGTACCAGTTCCCTTATTAAGCATGTGGCTCCCATTTTCATCTTACGAAAAACAAGGGATTGAAGCGCTGTTTGTTTTGTTTCTTATTTTTGTATTTTTTGTTAGAAGTGAGCACCCATGAAAACAAAAAAAAACGGAATCAATCGGTGCCGTAATCGCTTGTTTTCGAATAGGATGAACATGGGAGCGTGAGATTACTGATGGATCACATACCCTAATTGGAGCGTGGGATATCACAGAAATTTACATGAAATTTCATGTAAAGTTCGTGAAATATCATGTAAACTTCCATTACACAGCGCAACATTTTTTTGTCTCAAGAGCAAACTTATGTGTCTCCGAAGGATTTTGGGCCACTGAATCCGAATCCGGGCTCAGATTTGCTCCAACACGTCACAATTTTGAGCTATACCTCAATTTATAGGGCAAAATTAGCGATTTTGGGCTGTTTTGACTGCAAGCCATTAAGCATGAAAATATTTTTTTTAAGCAATCAAAAGGTAAATTGGTCAATTAACATCTAAATTAACGACTCATGTAAAATGTTTCGTTTTACCTTACCAAATTTGATAGATTTAAGCATTTTATGTTAGTATGAAAACTTGCATGCAACTTTTGGAGGGTGACTTGTATGGAAAATATCGTACCTAACATAAATCGCTTAAAACTATCAAATTCGATTTGATAAAACGAAATATTTTGCATGAGTCGTTAATTTAGATGTTAATTGACCAATTTACCTTTTGATTGCTTAAAAAAATATTTCCATGCTTAATGGCTTGCAGTCAAAAAAGCCCAAAATCGCATATTTTGCCCTATAAATTGAGGTATAGCTCAAAATTGTGACGTGTTGGAGCAAATCTGAGCCTGGATTCGGATTCAGCAGCCCAAAATCCTTCAGAGACACATAAGTTTGCTCTTGAGACAGACCAAAAGTTAATTTTTGTTACGCAGTGTTATATGTCATGTTATTCAGCATGACTCTGAGAGTTTACATGATATATGTATAACACAAATTTACATGATATATCATGTAAACCATCGTAACACTAAGTTTACATGACTAAAATGAAGTTTACATGACGTGTAAATCTCATTATTTTTTTCTATGTAGGCAATCTGCAAAGGCCTGACTTGTCCGACGAATTTAGAGAAAAATTCAAATTTTTCGAGCACTTCGCAAAATCCGAAGCCAGGGATTACAAATGTAATTTTATTGTAATTATATTGAAATAAATGTTATTGATATTCATTGTTCGAAGAAGTTGTAGTAAAATCAAAAATATTTCAGGTAAACTCAAATAAATTGTCAATTTGTTCTGGCAACAAAAATAAAACTGTTTGGAGTAAATCGAACGTCACATTTGAAGCAAATTCAATCCATTTTTGAAACAAACATGCATCTTCTGACAGGTTATGTTAGAAACAAATGTATTTTTTTTGTTTTTTGTGGCAGGTCGGCCCTACGGAAGTATATGTTTTCCAATTAAATTTACAAAGTCATTTCTTTCCCTAAGAAAACCCACTTCCCGCGTGGCACTTTCAATGCCAACAAATGTAGATAACATACGCTCCCAAAATCAATGAGATTTCGTGGAAACTTTTGGTGAAACTTGACTTTTTTTTGCAAGAGGAAATCTTGTTTAGTGCTGCAGCTGGAACTTGAGAGTTTTGTTTATGTTCTCGACGGCGGAACGGTGGACTCTTCAATGGTTATTGTAGAAATCAATATGTAATTGAATTAGTTTTAAAAATTAATATTTTAGTTTTAAATATTATATCAGTTTACCGAATAAACATGAATATTTTTGTTTCAAACGAACGAAATTTGTCTCCGTGATAAGTAAAGTTGAAGTTTCGAAAAACAAAATAATTAATACATCAGTAGCGTTAAACGCTGATTTTCGATAAGGTTTATATTCATACGTATTTGAATATCGTTCTTTATGTTTACATAATGGGGTGTCCAAACTATTCCAAACTGTTCTGAAATTCAGTTCTTCGCATCTACAGGAGTAATTTTGTGCATTTCAGCAACACATTATAGCACTTCAGAATTTGATGTAATCCATGGACCTCTTGGAAACTCGGGAGCCACTCATTGACAATATTAGGATAATGCAGGCCATCCAAACTAACTTGGAGTTTGAAACCTCAGATCTATACCCGTAACAGTAGCCATATATCTGCTATAAAGAGTAACGTTGCATAACACTAGTTTACAGCATTTTTGAACTCGGTAGGCTGATGATTATTTTTGGTGTAGAATCATGCTCTGAGTTCGAAAACGCGAAGGAAAAAAAATACAGTAGAGCGGATTTTTTTTCGACTTTCCATACAAGGTTGATGATTTGAAATCGATTTTGGTTCTATTTTTGAGCAAAGTCGCTAACTTCACACATCTCATTCTTCATAATCAATGCTCCAATTGAGCTGAATTGTTTACTGTAACTCGCCTACATACATAGAAAAAAAAATTCAGCGAGAAATCATGCACATAAAGGGAATGCTAGAGTACACTTTTACATGATATATAATGTAAAATTACATTACCATCGTGTAAATTTCCGCCAAACATCGCGTAAACCATCATGGACTCCAACCGGTTACGCGACTATTGGCGGAAATTTACACGAACGTAACGTAATTTTGCATGATATCTCATGTAAATATGCACAAACTCTAGCATTCTTTTCTGTGTATGATATGTTAAATAAACGTTGAGAAAAAAAATAAATTGTTTTTCTCTAATTGAAAAAATACATTTCTTCATATATTCTTGGAAATTTTGCTAAAATTTAAGGAGATTGTCCAGATATTGGTTTCAGATCTTGAATATCATCAATCTGACGCAAAACCTGCTTTCAGATGATCGAATGGTATTATATTCAGCTTTTAATTTATGGAAAAGATTTAAAATTAGTTGTACAAAAGGCAAGATAATCGAATTTTAGTAAATTCAATATTTTGAAAAGTAGTAAAACTCGATATTGAGCTAAAATTCAAAAACTGTTCAACTTAAATTTTTTGAAGCACGGTTTCGAAATCAGCGCTAAATTGTGCTTCAAAAATTTTGGTCGTTGACAGAAGTTCATGACATTAATTTATTTTGTAAACTAGTGTAATCAACCAAGGTTACTGCTCCTGCTTGATGCCTAATAGATATTATTATACACATTCAAGGTCGTCCAAGTTATCCTGGAATTAAGCCTTTAGCATCTACAGCTGTTACAGAAGTTATCTTCGTTATAAAATCTTACATCATATATCCAGCTTTTATTAATGATTCCCTTGGAATTTTATGAATCATTCCAAAATTCTTTGGAATATTCCAACCCAACCAAACTACTCCGCAGAGTAGAACATCAGGTCTACCCTCGTAACAATGATCATGTCCATTTTACAGAGTAGCATTGCATAATCAATTATGGTTACTGGATCCCCTGGAAGACTAATAGAAAGTATTATATGCTTTTGAGACATTTAGGGTAATCTAAACATCCAAACTGTCTTGAAATTTAATCTTTGACATCTTCGCTATGAACTTCACTGCAAAATATTTTTGCTGGTAATCAGCAAACTTTGCTGATTTTCGGCGTGCTGATTGCATTCAGCAATACAAATTACTGAGTATCAGCAATTATTTTTCAACTTGCTGAACCATCCAGCAATTTTGACAGTTGATCAGCAAAGTTGTGCTGAAATTCAGCAAAAATGTTGCTGAAATTCAGCAATTTCTTTTGCTGATTTTTGGCGTGCTGGAAGCATTTCAAAAATTTTGGTGTGTTGGGTCCAAAAAACCCCCTTGGAATTGTACGAAGCATTCCAAAACAGGTTTAAAAAAACCCCTATGACGAAGAGAACAAAACTGCCGAAAATACGTAAGTTCCCCTAGTTCTGTAACTCAATAAAAATTTAGCAGACACCGCAAAATCTTGAACCTTTAATTTTCAAAGTAATTTTCACAGTAATAAACTTTAATCAACTTCAACACAAACTTGAACTCAATGTAAACTCAAAATAACTTTCGAATAACTTGGACTTAACTCGCGCACTTCTGCTTGCCAGCCGTACTCGTAGCAGCTTTGTAGGATGTAAAAGTTACAATTACGTCCGTAGACTTTGTGCTGAGATTTACAAGCACTCTCAGTAGGAATATCTCCAATTAATGTTCTTGAAAGTTCTAGAGGACTACCAGGAGGAATCTTTGTAGATATTGCATGGGGAGCCCAGAAACAAAATCCTGAAATGTCTAGAGAAACCCCAGTAACACTCCTGTAGCAATTCCAACAGTAGTTTCTACGATAATTTTAAGAGGATTCCCAGTAGGAATACCTAATCCTTAGTAGGAGAAGTACATGAATAAATTACAGCAGGAATTACTGGAGGAATCCCAGAAAGAAATTCCTTGCAACAATGCCAGAAGACTTCTTGGGTGAGTCCTTGCAGAAATTTATGGAAGAACCTCAAGAGGAATTTCTGGAAAAGGCCATGGAGAAATCTCTTCAGATGTCTCGATAAGATTTTCTGGAGGAATCCCAGCAGTCATTTTTGGAGGATTTTGGAGAGCGAAATCTGAATGTATCATTGCTTGGATAAATCACTGAAGGCATTATTGTGGAAATGTTTGGAAAAGTCCCTAGAGCAATTCATGAAAAAAATCTTGGTACAATACCTGGTGTGAATTCCCTGGAGGAATCCCAGGAGGAATTCCTGAAGACACCTATGAAGGTATTTATTCAGCAAGCCCAGCAGGAATCCCCTAGAGCAGCCCATCAGGTATTCCTGGAGGTATTTATCTTGGAATTTTTAACATATTCTTATACATATTTCTACTGTGATACCTTCAAAGATTCCTCCAAAAACTTTTTCAAGGTATTCTATAGAAATTCGTCTTTCGATTTATTCAGAAATTTATTCAAGGATTCCTTTGGAATTTTTTTCTTAGAATACCAGCAGAAATTCCTACTAGAATTTCTCTAGGCTGGGATTTCTCAAACATTTTCGGTTTAGGAGTAGTCTAGAAGTTCCTCTTGAGAGCCCTTCTAGAATTCCTAGAGGTTTCCCAGCAGAAATTGCCTGAGAAATCTCAGCAAAACTTCCCGGTGGATTTTATCAGAATTTTCTGAATGATTCGCAGCATCACTACTGGAGCAATCCCAGCGAGAATACCTAAAGAAACATCCATTTAGTACGTCACGCTGAAATTGGGAACTTTTGACCCCCTCCCCCCTTCGTACGGGTTTTTTGTATATCTAATACATTGCTTGTCACACTTTCACAAACCCCCCTCCCCCTAGGACCGTGACGTATTTAATGGATGGCTGCTAAAGGAATTTCAAGTTGATTCGCAGCTGCAAAATTTTTAAGAAAATTTTTAAAGTAATCCTCGTATAAACCGCCAAAGAAATCATAACAGGATTTTTGAAGGAACCTAATTCATCGTGTCATATACAAACTAACATATACAAAATTTCACATTTCTAAGAAGAGACAGTATACACCTCCCATTTGAAGTTGAATTTTTTTGGCAGCCATCTTGGATTTGTCCGCCACTTTGATGTGTTCGCAACCACCGATTTTAATTCTGATCACATCATTAGGAAGCAGAGAGTCGAAGCTTTTCAAAACATTCAAATATTTAGGTGTACATTGACCGCAACAATGAGGATATCGATGAAAACGTAAGCGAACCTCCCATTTTGCTATACACTCCCGTTCAAAAGTTTGGGGTCACCCCCTCAAAAACATGTAATTTTTTTAGGCCCATATCTCCGCCAATTTGCGTCCGATTTCAAAACCCTAGGTTTCATTCAAAAGATAATAAGTCAAAGAAACTTTGAACATGATTTAAAAGAAACTTTTTCAAAAAAATTTGTATGTAAACTCAACTCAAAGTTGCCAGATTTTCTAAAAAATTAATATAAACTTACGGTAGTGTCGCTAAAAGTTGGGTCGACCAAATTTTAAGATGAGAGCGGTAATATGACCCATTTTCTATTAGCTTTCAACTGCTTTTTACAGAACATAGCTAAAAAATCTAGAAAAAAAGTTATTAAGTAAATTATTCCTTGATGTCATCGACCAAAAGTTTGGGGTCACCCCTCAAAATGATGTATCGGCCAAAAGTTTGGGGTCACTTTCGTAAAACATGGAAAAGTGATTTGTTGATATCTTTGTCATCTTTCATTCAATTTTAATTCTTCTTGGCTTATTTGAAACAAAATGAATGATACTTACTGCATAGCCATTGAACCACACATATTTGTTGATATTTACATACTAAAACTTAACGTAAAGTTGCCTCATTTTTTGAAGCGTGGTGAAATGTGCTAACTTTACATAACGTTTTTATATACAAAAATCGTTAAATACGTTAACTTAAAGACATCAAACATAAATTTAGTTAATTATCTTTGAAATGAGCCAAAAATAATTAAAATTGAACTATAGATGACGAAGATATCACCAAATCACTTTTCCATGTTTTACGAAAGTGACCCCAAACTTTTGGCCGATACATCATATTGAGGGGTGACCCCAAACTTTTGGTCGATGACATCAAGGATTAATTTACTTAATAACTTTTTTTCTAGATTTTTTAGCTAAGTTCTGTAAAAAGCAGTTGAAAGCTAATAGAAAATGGGTCATATTACCGCTCTCATCTCAAAATTAGGTCGACCCAACTTCCAGCGACACTGCCGTAAGTTTATATTCATTTTTTAGAAAATTTGGCAACTTTGGGTTAAGTTAACCTACAATTTTTTTTGAAAAAGTTTTTTTTAAATCATGTTCAAAGTTTCTTTGACTTATTATCTTTTGAATGAAACCTAGGGTTTTGAAATCGGACGCAAATTGGTGGAGATATGGGCCTAAAAAAATGACATGTTTTTGAGGGGGTGACCCCAAACTTTTGAACGGGAGTGTACCTACGTTTTGTTAAAATCGCAACTTGCATACACGCGATTCCGTCGTTCCTGTTATCGCACGATCAGATGCGCGCGTGAGAATGGGAAAATGAAAGGTTCGCTCATATTTTCATCGATATTTCATTGTTGCGATCAATGCACCCCTAAATATTTGAATGTTTTGAAAAGCTTAGACTTTCAGCTTCGATTTGATAAGCTCAGATTTGATATCGGTGGTAGCGAACAATGATAAAATTCAAAATAGCGACCAAATCCAAGATGGCTGCCAAAGCATTTTAAACTTCAAATGAATGGTCTATACTTTCTCTTCATAGAAATGTGAAGTTTTGTACATGTTACAACATGAAGTTTCGTAATGTGACGCAATAAATTAGGTGCAATTTGATGAAAAATCGTCATTTTTATCACCCTCTCAGTCCCTTGGCAGGCAAGGGGTCCACCAATTTAACCCAACCAAAGTGGTTTTCATATTTTTTTTATCATTTTCAAGCGAATAAGCAAGAAAATTTTAAAATCTTAGACTTTATGTAAAGGGCGGCCTGGTTTCAGCGAAAATCACCCAATAGTTTGTTCGGCAAACTTTGCAGAAATTGCAGATGAGGTGGCATGTTCATAGCGACCAGTTTGTGGCTTAATACATTTTACAATACAAGTTTCAGACCGAAAATAGGGTGACATTGGGTATTATCGGCAGGTTTGTTCTCTTCGTCATGGGGGGTTTTTGTCAACCAAATTGCCTGAAACTTGGCCATATCATTCAGCTTAGTTGGGAAGGATTTGAGGCCAAGTTTGAGTTCAATAGGGTTCAAAAAACCCCCCAAGACGAAGAGAACAAAACGGTCGAGAATAGGTAATATCCCCTATGTGTGAGATTCAATGAAATTGTCGAAAAATACTTTCGTGGCAGCGCATTTCTCAATACTCAGAAAGGGAGGAGGAGCCAGGGGGATGTCACATCCAGATGATGGAAGACCTACTAACTGCATTGATGTTAAAATTGTTATTAATTTTTTTTGAATGTATAGTGGTAATCACGTTCAAATGTATGTGTGTCTCTTTTGTAGATGTAGTTGTAAAACTTGGGGGCATTTTTGTGTATGGAAAAAATCACACTAGTGTTCGTGTGTTGAAATGTCACTTATCTCTATAAGGATAAGTGACATTTCAACACACGAACACTAGCGTGAATTTTTCCGTACAAAAAAATGCACGCTAATTCAAAGGCTATTCAGATTGCATATGCAAATATTATCCAATTGATTTGGGTAAAACGGCTAAATAATGATAAAGCTAAGAACCGGGGTAACAGTGCACATATTTTCCCCCAAGTTTCACAACTACATCAACAAAAGATATAAGCACACATTTGAACGTGATTACCACTATGGTCTTTGAGTAGTAGGCGCTTGGAAATAAGTAGTTCGTCTAGGGCTTTTAAAACCTAAAACTAAATATCATGGAAATTCCTTCGATTGTAGTCAGACACATGTCATGACAAAAGTGCAAGAACGGAAAACATGACCGAAAACGCATAGCTGTTAGAATAAACTAGTAAATATCTTAAATTTCAGATTTCGTGTAACGAGTAATAACCAATACGTAAAATAAAGCAAACCTTGATATTACCGGTTGGTGGGACAATGATAGGAGAATCATAATACTCAATAACTGAAGATGAAGATACTTACTCATACAAATGCGCAATGGTTTTGGCCAGCCCATTGCCGGAACCGCACGGGATGATTCCGATCGCCAATTCGTCGATCGCCGTCTGCCAGTCTTCTCGCTCGAACAGCCCATTGAGCACCTCGTAGAAGATGCCGTCTCCCCCCACCACCACTATCCCGCGCCAGAGGTAGATGTCCCGGTTGCGGACAAACTCCCTGGCCCAGTCGGGTTTTTTCGTTATGTGCAGATCGTAGGAGATTTCCGCTTCCGCCAGAACGGGCGCCACCCTCTGTTGGAACATTTCCCGTGCCTTGCCGGAACCGGACTTTGGATTGAGGACCACCAGCATTTTGCGCGTTTCCTTCGGATGATATGTGGGCTTGATGGAGGTTTCCCCCGCGACCAGATACTTGATCGCGGCTCGCCATTTCTGCGCTTCCTTGTTGTTGTCCTCGTACTTGTCGAAGGACCGAAACCGTAGGGTGATGGTCGTTCGTTCGCGAAATCCACCGCGCCGGTTCCGTTTCAGGATGTAGGCGTAGATGTAGAGATACGCACTGACGTCGGATTCATCCTCTTGGCCGGAGTTTTCTTCGACTACCTTGAGCTGAGCGGTCCCCGAGATGGAAGTGCAGGCACAGGCCGAACTTCCCTTTCCTTTTCGTTTGCTCCGTAGGCAGCGGCAGCCGATGATGTCCTTGAGCGGGATGGTTTGTTCCTTGGTCGATCCGTTGGTTTGCTTTTTGAGGCTAAGGCCTTTGTCGGTTAGGCGTACCTCGAACACGGTATTCTTCTTGGAACTGATGTAGAACGTTTCCGTCAGGTAGACCACGTGCGGCGGACTGCTGCAGTCGGTCCCCTTGCTGATGGTGGGCGACGGGTTGACTATCTCCTCCGAGCCGAGGTCAATTTTTGGTTTATCAACCATCCTGGAATGGTTGCCGCCGCCGTCGCCACCACTTCCGCCGCTGTTTTTGAGGAGTCACTCGAGCACGCCACTTTCGATGGATGTTTCATTAACTTGCTGCACTACGAATATGTGTGTTCACCGGAATGTTCCCTCTTTTTCCAACTAGGTATTCACATTTACAATTTCTGTATTTGAAAATAGGACATAACATTATTAACACTTTGCTTTTTGTTCAGTGATGTCAAGACGTTTCAACTTATTTGATATAAGATTGTAAAAATATCATTATTGGATTTTGGTATAGACAGGTGAGCTCATTTCATGTTGTTTTATGGTAAATAAAATCTATGAGAAAATGGGAATCCCTATTAACATGGGCGAACTATGCTGCAAACGGCAGAACAAGCCAAATGCATATGGATTCCTGAAAAAAAAAAATCTGGTGAAAATTAAAAAAAAAACTTCTAGACAAACCTTACTCAAACGGGGGACATTTTCCTGAAGAATGTTTTGATGAAAGTGATACAAATCAATTGAAAGAACACTGAATTCGTGTAGGATACTGAAAAAACTTTAAGAAGATGACTGAGAAATTTTCGAGTAACGCCTAGAAGAATCCAGTAACATATTTTAGAGAGAATCTTTAGACAGGATTCCAGGGAAAAACCCTACAGAAAGTACAGCAAAACGCATACTTAGAGGAATTGCTCTAGAAATATTGTTCTGACCTTCGCAATAAGACTCCTGAAAGAAATGCCCACGGAAATCACTGAAGAACAACATCAATAATCTCAAGATTTGCTTCCGATAGCTAGTCCGAAATGCTTTTGGGATTTCTCTTTTTGAATTTCTCTAAGGATTTTTCTAGAAATCCCTGTAGTACTTCCCTAGAAACCCAGAAATGTTTCTTTTTGTTAATATTCACCAGCAGTTCTTGCGGAAATTCATACACATTTTCGGAGGATTCCTTCATTCCCGAAATAATATAGTAATTTCTAGAGGAATACCTCTAGGAATATGTAGTACAACAATACTTCCGGAACTCTACCGGTAACTCAGGCAGATTTTTATAGAAACTTATCTAGTAGTTTCGATTTGATTACATATGGGGTGCCCCTTAGACCAAGCCCACCCGTGGGCTTAATACTACACACGCAACAGCACGTCGTTAACGATTTTTAATTTCGTTATCAACCCATTTTCGCACCGGTCGTTCGTTTCCATGTGAGTAAAATAATGATCGGTCGCCTTTGCGCACCGGCGGTCTCTACCCAGTCAACCAGTGATCGTATAAGATATTGCATAAGATGTTAAGGTGGAGGCGATATGCGTACATTTTACATGCGCCTAAATGGAGGCATGCATGCATATGGCCTCCACTTTATCATCTTATGCAACATCTTATACGATTACTGGTTGTCTGGGTATTCTCTCCGTACCATCGGTTTTTTTGCACTTCTGTAAATCATCGCAATATTTTGTGTATTTCTATAAGGTTATTGCAAATCTTATTCAGTATAATAATTTGTGCTCATATTATGAAAGATGGGGTTTTGGATAAGATTGAAAACTGTTAGTAAAAATTGAATTCAAATAAAAAATTCCCTTGGAGATTTGTACCAGTTTTGGTGCGTTTACAGATATCACTTTCTCAATAATTTATGATTGTATTTAATCCCGAAATTCAAGCAATCTTTTTTAAATTATATGTTTGTTGCTTACTGTATGACTTGTAGGTTGAATTTTTATCTAAAATAATATCCATCTCTTCAATATTCATGTTGCCTTTCTCGCAAGAAATTTATCTGAATTTGAGATTATGAGCATCTTTTTTAATAATTAGGTTTATTGAATAATTACATCCCTTGCATTTCCAACACATTTATAACGTAGTTGTCTCCTTTACAACTTCGCGTAGATCAAGATTCTTGAATCCTGGTCATAGTAGAAGCTGTCTTCTGACAGTCTGCGATAAGTTTGCGCAATCTTTTTTCATTAACGTGTATTTTAACATCAGCTTATTCTATACTCAGTCACAACCTTTTAGTTACAAGGCATCACTCGCAAATCTTAATATATATTGCGATCTTTTGGATGCTGGTATATGAATATTTTGTTGGAAGCAGATTCTATGCGCTTGAAGTAGACTGCGTATTTGTCAAAGTACATAATGAGCCCACTCTCCTTTTTGGCACTTCATACAACAATTGTTGTATTTTAACATCCAACGCCTTGCTTTTTCTATAACGAGGAACCTACAATATGGCAGTCCTGCACACCACCTATTTTAATTGGTGAAACTTGGCAGCTCGACTACATTTTTTAAGATTTTTATCGGTATGATTTAGTTTTTACAAAAAGAAATAACTGTAGTGTTTCTATGATATCTGAGTTGAGTTAGGTACAGTCAATGCATCTTTGAAAAATCGTAACTACTCTTATCTAATCTCATACATACGCGGAATCACCCTGGAAAGCAATCGTGTTACTTTTCTTGTCAATACTGCTGCTTGCAGCATATCAGCGGCCTGGTCTACTGCGTTGTATTTACGCGCAAAGATGATTCTTCGAAATACTTGAAGTACAGAATATTTTATTTCGGCAAGGTACTTCTCGAATTTACAGGGGAGGAAGGATGCGTGGACGGTGAAGTTACCCATTTCGCACACTTTCTTCCTAATGTCTCGTTTATTTAATTTATATTTTTAAATTTATATTTAATAAACCACCCACTGACGACCACCATTTTCAAAAACAGCAATCAAACCAAAACTCTTTTGCCTTTTTGAAATATACACGACAAAACGAAACGCGAGGCACAGCTCTTTCAAAGCGGAGGATCTCTGCCCGGAAAGTGAAGAAAGAAAATCTTGTGGTCACTTATTGCCGTCAAATAGTTTTTTTTTTCGGGTTAGAAAATACGCACATCTCCTCACCGGAATCTGCGTCGGATGACGATAATTTTGAAACTTGTCGGAACGAACTTCGCGAGTTATTTATTTGGACATTTTTCTAAATGTGCGAAACTAAGCTTAACTTGCTGCGTAGAAACCCCGGCTCAAACATGTACGTGTTAAAACAGCAAAACTCACTGAATCACTATACATTTCTTCAAATATTAGTTTCGAAACGATCGGCCGAATCAAAAACTAAAGGTGCGATTATGAACAATTGTAACTATTTTTAAGAGAAAATCAATACATTTTCGATATGCATGATCCTAAAATTGACGAAGAAGCGAAAACTTCATTCATAACATACTTAAGCAAAGCTTGTCAATTTAAACCTATTATTTTTCTGCGTTTGTATTGTCACTCTATCACAATTCTATGTCAGACAATTTGTTGTGTTATTCGTGTAACGATCTATGATATTGATTGGTTGAAAATTTCAAATATTTGATGCAAACTAAAATAAATTCCTACCTATACAAAACAAGAAAATCATTCTCTAGAAACTATATACCTGGCAACAAATCCATACTCATGTTCTTTCGTCTCCTCTTTACGCTACCCAGAGAGCTAAACGCGAGAGAGTGCACGAGCCTACGGATAGAGACCGTACTTTGCGTGTCTCTATATTCTAAGCCCTGCTACGAACCGTACGTAAGCTTTTCGCTTTCGAGCCCTACTTAGCAGCGACCGGTGCGGTTCGCTTCTTTGTTCGGGGCTCTACTTAACGTTAAAACGCTTGATTGAGCCCATGAGTGGGCTTGGTCTTACAGATGTTTGTAAAAGTATTCCTGGAAACAATTTTGATTGTTCTAGAAACTTTCAAAAAAAAAAACAACCAAAAACAATCGTAACGTAAATCTTTATGGAAAGTTTTATAGTGTCGAAATTCGTCATAGAACTACGTTCGGTCGGGGCAAACGCGTTTTTGAACTTTAAGTTCGTCAAGTTCTACAATTTTGCAGTTACCACAATTGTAGCTCATGGTTTATCCAAATAGAAAATTCCTTTCGCTATTTTCTTTCTAAGGAGAACTGTTTTCCTTCTGAAAATGCTGTCTTGTTTCAACACACAATCTTGAACTTTTAATAAAAAAAATCTAACAAAATGTGATATTGTGTGAATGATTAGAAAGTAGCAACTTTTGTCATAAAATCATAAGCTCACATTTCCACAATTCTTTTTCGCTTCGCCTTTTTACCGTTCCCAAGGTACCGCCGGAAAAATCCGAATGCCATTTGGTTATTCAACGTTTATTTTTTGCCTGATTTACGACATTTCTTCACCGTGTGCCACCACCTTTCTAACCTTCGTGATTTCCGAAAATATAAAAACACCACCCTTCCCAGCCCAGCACCGTAAGTATTCTACATTCGCCGGTTAGGAAGCGGGAAAACCGCAAACATGTTGCGTGACCGTAGATCGTATATTGGTCGGTTTGGCGGCCTAGCCTAGCCTATATAGCCTGGTTGTACCGTTCATGTCCTCCCACGTGTGATAGATAGATGTATGTATGTAACTACATAGCTTGGGTGTACAAGGCTGCATTTCCACACTATTACCCATTCTCGGCGAGGTGTGGCGGACGGGTGGCACTCAATGGCGAAGAAGGACCTACTGACCTATTCGATTCCGGGCTTACACTCGCCGGAGAGATACCATCTGTGCGGTGTTGTTGTTTTTCCTGAGTGGCTTCATTACAATGTGGTGGATTTTGCCGGAAAATGACGTGACACGAGGTACCTTGTAGCTTCACGAGGAAAACGGTTTGCCTTTCCGGTCGGCATTTGAAAACCCGGAAACTGGGGTGTTATTAAAAGCCACATAAACTATTTGAAGTTTTCGCTTTAATGGGTGTGTTGTGTATTTTGAAATAATCACGTGCTATAGGGGCTCGTAAGGCAACCATTGCGGCTTTATGAGCTATAATTATAAATGTGTTTACGAGTAATCTAATACCAAAATGAGCATGTCACCACAAAAATGATGTCATTTCATTTGAACTTTTGGAAGAACCATACTTAAATCAGAAATAATTGTCAAAAAAGAAACTCTTTTCAACTTCCTAAAATTTCACATAAAATCTCAAGAATCTCATCGTAACCACAAGGAACGACGTACATATATTATCGGAAGGGGCCGACAAGACCACAAAAAAAGTTTAATGACCACCTCCAAACAGCTTAGTACTTGTGAAGAACTGACAAGAAAATTTCTGTTTAATTATGCATTCAATTTATTCTGCACTAAACCGTTGACTGAAGCTCCCACATACCAATAGGTTATGGGCCCAGCAGACTTCTGGAAACCATTCAAGAATCAACAATTTCTTCAAGTGTTTTCAAGATGAGCGCATTCAATTCGTCGCTGCAGAAGCTTGAGATAGCTACTTTTCAGTTCTGAATGGGATGGAGTTGAGTTGGTGCTGAAGAAGGACATGGTGCCGTTGTATACCGACCCGAAACGGGCCTGTTCTGGATGCTATCTAGACAGCAAACGACGCGAAGG
The DNA here is from genome assembly GCF_035046485.1 of Aedes albopictus. Classification (NCBI taxonomy): domain Eukaryota; kingdom Metazoa; phylum Arthropoda; class Insecta; order Diptera; family Culicidae; genus Aedes; species Aedes albopictus. The sequence continues at coordinate 412,147,481 of NC_085137.1, forward strand.
CACGGCCACGCGCCATCTGTGTCACGTACGTCATCCGAGCTGGAAAAGCGAACGTAATGTGGGACGCCTTAACGAATTAGGTACCAGGAGAGGTCATCCTTGTCAAATAAGTTCTACGTGTTGCGGAAACTGTGCTCGCAGCGATTACTGGAAGGGCTTCTTCGGACCTTAACGAGGCTACGGCACTGATGATCAGGCTAACGGCGATGGTTGGGCCCGACCAGTAGCACATAACAAGATCGTAACAAAATTATGACAACTGCTGTTAGAAATAACAATTGTTGGTAAAATTGTGTTTGGATTTTCCCATGTGAATATCAATAACAAAACTATATTAACATTTGTTATAATTTTAGTAACTAAATTATAATAAAACTTGTTTCATTTATTCTAACAGATGTATAGCAACATTTGTTATATTATGCATTATAACTCTAACATAATTTTGTAAGACATTTATTCATGCGTTTATTGCAATCTTTGTTATATTTTTGTAACAAAATTATTTCAAAATTTTTAAGATTTTTGGTGTTGTCGCGAAAAAGATTGATATTTTTTGTTATTTTGCTCACTAGAGCAAGAGATTTATAACAAAACTTGAAACAAATTTGTTCTGAAATACATATAGAGGAAATTGCCTATTCTCGGCCGTTTAGTTCTCTTCGGCTTTGGGGTTTTTTTAAACCTATTGAACTCAGAGTTGGTCTCAAATCCTTCCCAACTAAGCTGAATTATATGGCCAAGTTTCAGGCAATTTGGCTAACAAAAAACCCCCATGACCTGCCGATAATACCCATTGTCACCCTATAACAGAAATTTTTATAATTTTGTTATGATTTCGCAAGTTTAGTCTAACAAAATTTGATATAATCTTGTTATGATTATATCTCGACTTGAATATTTTTGTTTAATTTGGAACGAGTTTTAGAATTTTTGTTATACTAACTACTAACGGTACATTTTTATAACAACCGTTGTTGCAAAAATCATTGCAACAAAATAACACAACCTGTAATAATTTTGTTTTTCCCATCTAGTCGGGACAGAGAATTTTTCAAGAATTCCTCTATGGGTTTCACCAGACATTCCTCCGGGAATTTCTCCTGGGATATCTTAAGAGGTTTTTCCAGTGATAGTTCCAGTGCATTTCTCAAGGATTCCTCCAGGAATTTATCCAGGGATTCCCAAAGTAATGTCAACAGAAATTATTTTAGATATTTCTGCAAGTGTTCCTTCAGAGATTTCTTCAGGGATTTCTCCATATATTTCTTCAAGAATTCCACAAGAGATTGATCCAATAATTCAATCTGGAATAATTCCAAGTATTTCAGCAGGAATATCTTCCAGAACCCTAACAAGAATTTTTACCAGAGATTAGCTTAAAATTATTCCAGGAGTTCCTCAAAACATTGTACAGAACATTATTTTGGGAGTCCATCCAAAGATTCCAACAATAATTCGTCTAAAAATTATTGCAGACATGGATTCCTTTAAATTGTTTACCTACAGAAATTCTTCCAGTAATTTGTTAAGAAAGCTTTCCTGGGATTTCCTAAGGAATTCCTCATGGGATTGCTTCCGGGATTCCTCAAGATTTTTTTTTTCAAGAATTTCTCCAGAGATTCAACCGGAAATATCTTCTGTGTTGCTTTCACGAACAACTCAAGGGATTATTTCAAAAGTTCCTCCGAAAATTCCACCAAAAACATTTTTAAGAATTCCTTCAGAAGTTCTTTTCTCTTGGAATTCCTTCAGGAACTCCTCTAGGAATTAATTCAAAACCTTCTCCAGGGATTGTTAAGGAAATTCCTGGAATTGCTTCCAGGATTCCTCCTGGGGTTTCTTCAGGAACTCCTGCAGGGATTCCATCAGGAAATGCTACAGGGATTTCTTAGGGAGTTCCTCCACGAACTCTTTTTAGAATTCCTTCAGGATTTCTCCAAGGATTCCACCAGCAATTTCTTCCTGGGATTCCTCCACGATTTTCTTCAGAGATTCCTTCAGGAATTATTCCAGGAAATCCTCTGGGAATTGCTGCAGGGATTCCCCTAAAAATTCATCCAGCGTTTCCTTCAGAAATACATCTAAAGATTCCTCCATGAATTCTTCTGTAAATTCCTCCAAGAGTATACCTAGAGATTCCTCCGGTCATCCCTACAGTCATTTTATTGGGATATCCTCCAGGGATTCCTTCAAAAAAATTTGCAGGGCTTGACTCGGGAATTTCTTCTGTTATTCTTTCTGGAACAACTAATTTTAAAATATCCTCCAAAGATTCACCCAGGAACTCTTCTTAAGATTCCTCCAGGAATTCCTCCTGGTATTTTTTTTAAGGAACTTCGCCAGAAATTAGGCCAGTACTTCCTCCAGGAACTGTTCAGGGATTCCCTCAGTAATTCCTCTTGAAATTGCTTCCGGGATTCCTTCTGGAGTTTTTTCATGAACTCTTTTCTCCAGAATTTATCCAAGAATTTCATCTGCTATTTCTTCAGGAATTATTTCTGGTGTTCCATTACAAATTCCTCAAGAGATTCATCCACGAATATCTTCAGGAATTCCTCTTGGAATTTTTCCATGGATTCCTTTGGGAATTCTTGCAGAGATTTGTCTAAAAATTTCTCAAGGAATTCAACTAGAGATTCCTCCAGAAATTCCTCAAGAGGTTTCTCCAGGACTTTCTCTGAAGATTCTTTCAGAAATTCCTACAGGCATTCTTCTAGGATATCCTCCAGGGATCCTTCCAAGAATTCCTACAAGATTCATTTCTCCAGAAATTCCTCCAGTAATTGCCGGGATTTTTTTTCAAGAATTCCACCAGGAATTCCTGCAAAAAAAATATCCACGAATTCTTAAAGGGATTCCTTCAAAAAATATCCAGATACTCCTACAGGAATTCCTCCAAAGATTTCTCCATGAATTACTTCAGGGAATCCTCCAAGAATTCCACCAGGAATTCTCCTAGGCATTCTTCCAAGAAATTTTCCAGGCATTCTTTCAGTGATTCCTCCTTGGATTCTTGCAGAGATTTCTTCAGGAATTCATCAAGGAATTTCACCAGGATTTAATCAAGGAATTCCATCATAAATTATGTCAGCAATTCATCCAGAAATTTCTTCCGGAAATCTTTCGGGGGTTCAAGATTTCAAGAATTCATCCGAGAATTCTCCCAGATGTTTCTCCAGGAATTGCTCCTCGAGTTCCGCTAAAAATTCCTCCAGAAACTTTTTCAGGGATTTCCCAGGGATCTATCCACGAATTTCTCCAAGGATTTCTCCAGGAGTTCCTTCAGAAATTTTTCTGGAAATTCCTCCGGGAATTTATCAGGGGATTTTTTCAGAAATTTCTTCTAGAGCTCCTCTAGAGATTCCCCCAGAAATTCATCCAGTAATTGTTGCAAAAATTCCTCCAGATATTCCTCCACGAATTTCTTCAAGGATTTCCCCAACAATTTTCAAAGGAAAACCTCTACGAATTTATCCAGGATTTTATCCAGAATTTTCTCAAGGAACTCCTCCTGGAGTTCCTCCAGGAATTACTCCAAGAATTTCTTCAGGAATTCCTCTACCAATTTCTGTAGTAAATGATCAAGGAATCGCTCCTGGACATCCTTCAGAAATTATGTCAACAATTTCTTCAGGAATTTTTCCAGAAATTCTTTTGAGGATTTTTCCAGGAAATCTACTGATGATTTTTTCAAAAATTCTTCCAAGAAACTCTTCAGGAATACCCTCAGGAACTCTTCAGGGATTTCTACAGGAATTTCTCCTGAGATTCCTTCATGAATTGCTTCAGGGATTCCTTCACGAATTTCTCTAGGGATTCAGGGATTCCTCTCAGGTTCTCTTCAAAAGTTCATTTAGGAATTCCTTCGGAAATTTCAGAAGTCCTTCAATCATCTTTTCAGGGATGTACCCAAGAACTTGAGGGCGATCTTGTTGGGACTGAGTTTGGACAGACCTCAATCGCCAACCTCTCGTTCAGGAGAGCTAGGTTCACCGTCTTAGGAAAAGTCTTATGGTTAAAAGCAGGCCACGAGAGCTTGGAACAAGTAGCTGCACACAAAGCTGTTATGGATGGAAGCTGTTATGGATGGATTTCCAAAGGTGCCTAAAATCGGCCAACCCATAACGTCTGGAACAAGCTAAAGCGGGTGAAAAAAAATACGGCGCCAAAGAATATCGGAAGTCTAATACTGGTTTCGATGAAGTTCAATGCATTGAAATGGTAGAACTATCAGCTGAGCATGCAGTACGTAGATCTGTGCTTCACTTTCAACTGCTAAAGCAAAGCTCGTAGCTTTTTCGGAAACCACACAGGTGCTGATCTGACTATGGGGTATATTCTAGAGGAGGCCCTTAAACGAGAACTAGAAGAACACCGTCATATATGGAGACTGATATGCTGACTAAACCAATAGAAGAAGTACGGACGGTCAAGCTTCGGGCGATCTGCTGATTTAAGGCCTCGTGTTGAGGAGAAGCGTTCGTGGATCGAAGCAACACTACGGTTCTGCTGGCAAATCGAAATTAATCTAATATTAAGACACTTGTCCCATTTTGTAGTTATTTAAATCATTCTACAATAAAAATTAAATAAAGAAGTCGTTGCCCATTAGAGGAGTTGTTTTGCAATAGGGAAGTGGAACCATCTCGGCAGGGGTCCTATTTTGGGCACTTTTCCGCTTTGACTATAACACAATTTTTGGAATGCGATGAGATATGTATAGTATCTAGCCGTGCACAAAATTTCAAGTCAATTGGTTTGGAATTGACTGAGTTATAGCGAAGAGTGCCCAAAATACCGGCCACTGCCCAAGTGGTTCGCTACCCTAGTTGTTTAACATTGTACTAAGACGCTCATTTAAATTACAAATGCAGAATGCAATCTTCTGTCAGTTGATGGATTGGCAAAACAAGAAACTTATATCTATGAAGGAAATCTGTTGTGTTTTCCAGTTGCAGAATGAGAATGAAATCATTTTATCTAGAAAATCCCGCAGTTCATAAATATTGATGCAATCGTGGAATAATATGAAGCTAGACAGCAACTACATTATAAATCAATTATAGCTAGCGGAATTCCCCGGTCTTCCGGATGTGTTGTACGTAAATTTGTTTTGGGATTTTTCGTGTACCAGGCTCATCAGACTCTGATGATCAGAGTAAAAGCGGGACATTTTCATGAGGCCGTTTGATATTAAGGTATTGGACAAAAAGCCGTTTTGTATAATAAATATTTGGAATATTCAAAATTAATTTTTCATGCCAAATTCAATTATGCTAAACTGTCTTATGCCGAATGCTTTAGAATCCATTGAGATTTGCATCAACCGCAAAATGTTCACCGTTTGAATTTGAGTCTACCTCAAGTCAACGAACTTTCCGGGCAAACCTGTCGACCCAGATCCGCAAGTGATTCTCTACAAACATGCGTGGGCAAAGTGCACAACTTAATCTAATCGTTTTCCAATGTAAACCAGATGAGTAAAACAGAAATAGGTATGCATTGCCTTTCTCAATCGGAGATGATTGCCACCTTACCATTTCAATGAACACAGACAGCACAGTACAACGCGCGCGAGCGAGCTAGCGCCGCGTTCGATTATATTGAGAAAAAAGCAGGAAGCAAACCAGCTGCTGTACACCTTTCATAGATGCCTAGCAAAAGCTACGGTGGTAAGTTTGGTCTGGTACGCGCGGCCTATTACATAAACACACGGCAAGCAACAAACACCGCGGCGTGCAGGGAGTTACAGAAAGCGAACTCCGAGATTGCAAGTGCCGTTTGGTCATTAATTTTGTTTTACATTACATCTAGCAGATGCAATGATTTGTAAAGAAAAACAAAAACAGAAACAAATTAAAGTTATCAGAAGATCTGTAAAAGAAAGTGAAAATGATTATGTTCTTCTTGACCTGCCTATCTTCAACTTAGTGTTCTTTGAGTATTTCCACACTTATTAATTGAAGAGCTTTCTTTGCCTGCCATTGCATGAATTTGTATATTGTGAGGCAAGTACAATGATACGCTATGCCTTGAGAGTTGGAAAAAAATTCGACTGGAATGGAAATCGAAAACACCGTCTTAACCACTAGGCTTACTGTAGACCCGCGGCTTATGTAAAAAATGTAATTTTATATTTCTCATTCTAAAACAATTGTGATGCATAAGGATACCTGGAGGTAAGGTCCTAGCAGGTGTTTCAGTGAACTTGTTTGGCGAATTTATGACGAAGTCCATGGATGTATTTTGACGTCTGAACAATCCCTGGAGTAATCCCTAGATAATTTCTGTTAAGGAGTTGTGGTAGTGATTATTGTGACAAATTTCAGATGTAACTTCTAATAAACAACATTCCAGGTATAACTATTTAATTCAGTTTATTTTAACAAGAACATTTCAGGTATAATTACTGTAATTACAAAGATGTTCCTGACAAGGCTGTAACTGGAAAATATATATTTTTAAGCCTTACAAAAATCTTGAAATCGGGGCCCGTAGCATAGTTAGCTACGCATTTGCTTGACAAGCGGATGCTCATGGGTTTGATTCCCAGCCCCGGCAATTTTTCGTTCCCAGATACCTGATATCAGCGAACGGCAACTCCTAATATTGCGGTATAATAAAAAAAATCCAACGGTGGTTTCGACCGCCGCAGTCGTTCCGCAAACGTCAAAAGTGCTCGGTTCATGATAAAAAGCACTCACTCACTTGGTTGCCATAAAATTCAAAAATAATGCAAATTGTTCCATTTATGGTTTATGTAATCACAATTGGTGCCACAATATGTAACTCATTTTTAAACTATATTAGGTGTACTTTCAGCACTTTTGTATGCAGCTGAACGCCATTAAACATAATTAAAAATTTCAACAATTTGTTTTTGTTGATAGGTTGTGTGCATACTTTTTAAAGTGTGTAGCAGTTTGACGTTTGCGGGATAGGTCTTCTTGGTCTTCTCTACTCCGCCAGGTTGGAAGATTTCTCTGGATAAGCAATACCCTCAAGTTGGAAATAGAACAACCAAACAGCAAACGTTGCCAGTTGATGTGACTACCGTCTTACCCCGCTGGTTCGACACGTTTCAATACGACACTTTTTAATTCGTACAATGTCGAATTAAAAAGTGTTCAAATGTCACAGCGATGTACACTGTAAATGCTTATACTCGCACCCGCAGCAGCTCCTCTTGCAGCCGCTAATTCCGGAAGTTCTGAGTTGGTGCTATTCGACATCCAAACCGCCTGCAGACCAACCGGAATGAACTGAGGATGGCAACAATCGTAGAAAGAACGAGCTTTTCATCCGCACCACCGCAATATCTGTTGAAACTTGAAATTATGTTTCATAACAAATCCGGAAATCAAAACAAAAACAAAAATAGAGTTGCCATATTTTAATGAGCATGGTGGTGTAGGGTGACCAGTTTGTCAAATTAAAAGTTTACCCCGGTTATTCGACAACAGTCGGTGTCGTATTAGCGGGGTAATACGGTACAGTTATCGCACCACTATCCGCCATGTTAGCCCAAATGAACAGTCGGATAAATTTTACGTTCATTTAACGTCAATTGATGGGTTGTTGACGTCTGTCTGACGTTGCAGTTATCGAATGTCTACTGTATATCAGTCGCATATTCCTAGACATGTGACAGTGTGGTAGAAATCACTTCTTTCACTGAATTCCGTCCCAATATGGAAAATAGCAAAATTGATTCCTTCTTTCCAGAGATGCCTCCAGGGATTTCTCCAGGATTATGTAGGGTTCGTTCATAAACCACATAGACTTTGGGAGGGAGGAGTAGAGACGAGAGGTCTAACAAAAGTCTACCTGAACTTACAAATGTTTGTATTAACGAAAGTCTACGAGGGGGAAGGGAAATCTTGGATGACCAAAATTTGGTCTATTGGTTAATAAACGGCGCCTTGCTGGAAAATGTTACAAAATCAATGCTGAAGTTTTTGCGGTAGATTTGCAGCTGGGATTTTCCAGGGGTTTCTTCTGGGATTCTCCTAAGGATATCTCTGAATATTCCTCCAGAAATATCTCGCAGGGATTTTTTCAAAGATTACACCAGATTTTTTCTAGGGTTTTCTACTAGAATTCTTATTGAAAACCCTTTAAAAAAATTTGCTGTGAACCCTCTAGGATTTTCGGCTGGTGTTCATCCAGAAGTTGCCCCAGGAGTTCCTTCAGAAATTATCTAAGATTTTTCTAAGGGTTCTTCAGATAGGTCCTTAACCCTAAAAGGGATACCTTCATGGCCTTAGTTTCGTCACCTCGCTGAGTGTGTTCCATCAAAGACGAGCTCTGAAAGGCACCTGGGGTCCAATGGACCCCAGGTATCCCTTTTAGGGTTAAAGAATTTTTCCTGGCATTCCTTCAGTTATACTCCCGGATGTTTTTCTTGGGATTCCTTCAGAAACTCCTGCTGGGGTTCCTACAGATTTTTTTCAGGACTATTCCCAGGATTTTCTACAGGTACGCTGCCTATGATCGCATAACTGTCCCATATGAATAGGAAACCCAGCGAATATGGGACGGATATGCGATTATGAGCAGTACGTCTCTAGGTATGCATCTATAAATTTCTTTAGATAAATTTACAATAGTTCTTCTTAAAATTACTTTGTGGATTCATCCAGGAATTTATCTAGGGATTTTCCTACAGATTATATAAGAATTTCTTCTTAGGATTCCTACAAAAAATCCTGATGATTCTGCTGGGATTTCTCAAGAAATTCAACTAGGGATTCATCCTGGGTTTCCTTTGGGGATCTATCAAGAGATTACTTTTTTTAATCAATGGATGCCTTCATTTTTTCTCTCCAGAAATTACTAAAACAATTTATCCAGGAATTCCCTAGGGTATTCTTCCGGGATTCCTGTATAGATTTCCCTAGAGGGCTTCTTCTGTTTCTCTAGGGTTCCTCTTGGGATTCCTTCAGGATTTTCGCGTGGTAGAAATATCAGAAATATATTTTGCTATTGATTAAGAAACTAGACTTGCGATGTTTCCCGTATATGCTGTAGAGATTCTTCTGGAATTTCTCTCTCCTGAATCTATATATCTATCTATATATATAAAAATGCAGTGGCATACGTGGGACCGCGCATAACTTGCGAACGGATGGTCCGATTTGGGTCGTCTAAGTTTTGTTCTGTTAGTTTTCACCCAAGGAAGGTTTATGAGGCCAAAAACAAAATTGAGAGTTTTTAAAAATCGGGTTTTCATCCATTTTGACCGGGGACTTGGGCGCTTGGCTAGGGACTTGAAACGTCAAAAAACGCAGTAGGCAAGACAAAGTTTTCCGGGGTCCGCTAGTTCATAATCAAATGTCTCAAACCATTTCTGCTTGTATTCTTTCAGGAATTGCTTCAGATGCTCCCCAGGACTTTTTCTAGGAATTCATCCGTGGATTTCTTCGAGAATTTCATCTGGAATACTAACAGGGATTTTTCCAGAGATTTCAATAGGAAATCCTCCACTAATTTTCATAGGAATTACTCCAGGATTTTTTTATAGGAATGCCTCTAGGCATTTCTTGAGGTATTTCCAGATTTCTTTAGAAATTATGGAAGTGATCAGTCTTTCAAGAGCATCCTTCTGCTCCATGATTCAAACAAGCATGCTCTGAAACAATCCCGAAAACCAGGATCGTTTTGGATCATGATTTTTTTTTCAATCTTAGCGTGCGGGATTTGTGCATGGGATTCAATCCCCCCAAGATTGAATCCTTGCGTTCAAGTGCACTGATCAGGTAGGGTTGAAAGTAAAGGATCCTTGGCAACGTTTGTTAAAAAAATAACCTCTTCTCTTGTCTTTCCATTTAATACACCGTTACGGGTGGTACGAAAAATGTCAGCCGTACACCGACTAAAAAACCCAATCGCTTTTCAATTTGTGTGAGGAAAAATGAGTGGGATGATTCTATTGAACTCAAAAGGAAACATCGTTTTTAGCCGCCGTAGCTCTATCCGGCTCTAACGTGAGAACTGTTGGCAAATGTTTTTTTTTTTTTCAATTCAAGGAGGAAATAAGAGAGTTAGATCAGGAAAATGCTCCTGGACGCCCTATAAAATCACCACCTCCGGCAAAGATTAACGGTTAATAAAAGAAAATGTCTGTAGAAAACCTAATAAAGAATGCTGTCATTGTGTGTCTCGAACTTTTTGTCGTCTCGAAATGACTCCTCTGGATTGTATTAGGTATTAGAACATTTTCCGTCTTGGAACTCAGTTTCAAGCATAATACAGACGATATTCTTCTGAGATAAAAACAGGAGCAACTTTCAACCCAACTTGCTCCCCGTCAAATCTGTCAAACAAAATTTTCCTCAACACTCAAAGGTCACTTGGCATAAAGACATTTGGCATAACGGTCATTAGGCATAATGGACACTTGGCATAATAAAGAAGGGTGCATTTCGATTATGCCAAATGACCGTTATGCCAAATGTCTTTATGCTAAGTGACCTTATGCCAAACGACCTTATGCCAAATGACTTTATGCCAAATGTCCCGCTCCCCCTAATAGCTAATAGGCATACTTTAGGAAAATAATCAATCTTCAGACAGTGAGGTAATTCCTATATCCCCAATTTTAAACATAAGAACAAAAAGCAAAGTGTTAATAGTCCACTATGAAATACGGACACATCTTAATCTAGAATCATCTAAATCTTCAGTCTCTCCCTGCTGAACACTTCCGGCTGTGTCCCGGGCACATCACTCTCCGTCCTCATTCCAAATCATGCCGCGATTTCCCTGGGGTGATATCTAAGCAGCGGCCTGGCACAGCGTTCTTCTTGGCTCCCGTTCTTAACACTCTCATGAATAAACAACACCTCGCGCACCAAATTCGAGTGCTAATATTTTTCCATCCTTCACCATCTTTTCTTGCATTCCTCCGGGAGACACAAATGGAGGGACCACACGCTTTCTCCCTCTAGTTGCGTCTCAGCCCCATTCTTCGAAGTATTCTTCTTCTGCACACACTTTAAATCACCTGATTTCCAAAAACCACTGATATCTCGCCCTCTGGCCTATCCTATATCCGGATATCCACCCGTGATTGGAATAAAACGGGAATTCCTTTTCGGGGAAAGGCACCACCTATTGTAAACTGCACCTTGTAACAGTGAAGAACTGGGTAAGCAAGAACTTCTTTTCACACACCACGCGACAACGAACACAGAATCCAACACGTCCGACACGTTCGATCGCAGAATACGTTCTGGTTCTCCGATCCGACTCCGACGACGTCGTTCGTTTCATTCACTACGCTAGCTCCGACCTGAGACGCTCCGACCACTGACGAATCGCGAAAAAAACGTAATCTGTTTCGCACTCGAACAACACCGTCGTCGACCACCACGGCACGGCACGGACGGGGAGAACGCGTTCCGATGCAGCATCAAAAGGAGTCTGCGCCGGATGGGATGTGGATGGTACGCGGGGGTGGAAGCGTCGTCGTGCGCTTGACAAAAGTAAACAACACGAAGTGAGCGAAACAAAAGAGAATCGGAGAAACGTCAAAAGTGGGATGCGTCACATGGGCGGTGTAACCGGTGTAATATGCGGGGTTTCGGTTTGAATAGTCGAATAATGATTGTGGTGTAACCAGTGTACCGTAAGAGACCGAGTTTTAACTTGACTCAATCCAACGAATTTTCCTGAAATTGAAAGGCTTAAACTTGGACCGGACGTCAGTCCGCACAAATCGCACCTGTTATTTATTTCACCAAGAAGCGCACAGAGGTACAGACCACGATAATGTATGAAAATTGGTCTATGGTAAGCCCATCCATAGCTTGCCAACATTTAGGATAGGATTTTTTCACACAGAAAGTACATTGAACCAGTAAGGGATTATCTGTCATCTCCGACAGCTTTTCGCTTCCTACTCAAGATTCAGGCGAAATCAGCGTGGTTTGTTGTGAAAACAAGATCAGCTGGTGGTAGCCGAACAATAAGGATGAACGTAAACATCGGATGCCCAGCTGATTTTGTTGTGTAAACATGATCAGCTGGTAGACCGAGAACAATGAGAGAAAATGGTAAACATTGAGGCGGCCTGCGAAATCTGCCATTAGATCGGGCGAATTGCTAAAGAGCAGCAACAGAGAGCGACAGCGAAACCGAAAGCGAAATCGGAGAACGACGAAATTTATTGCACTGAAGTCTAAGTAGAAAAAAAATCGCAATAGTAAAAACTATAATTATTTAAATTGCTGTCGAGGTATAGGAGGCAATCAGTGAAGTACTAGATTGAAAGTAGTGAGCTGGATTTTTGTATGGTGAGATGTTCAATTCTCCATTTTTGCAATGAATTGGTGCAAACAGCGTGGGTTATATGATTTCTTGGCTAATTTGATGCTGTTTGAGCAAAAGTTTGGGTAACTTTGTTGTTGTATTATTTATTTCATGCAACTTCAACAACACAGTTACCCAAACTTTTGCTCAAACAGCATCAAATTAGTCAAGAAATCATAATACCCACGCTGTTTGAACCATTTCATTGCAGAAATGGAGAATTGAACATCTCACCATACAAAAATCCAGCTCACTACTTTCAATCTAGTACTTCACTGATTGCCTCCTATTGTCGTCGTGGTTGAAAGCCGAAGTTTCTCAACACCCGACAGTCGACTTTTCTCCAAAACCTTACGTGAAACCTAACGTCGGACATAGTGCGCTGGACAGCGGACCTGGTCCTGTATCCAGGGCACTATGCCCGACGCACGGTTTAGGAGAAAAGTCGATTTTCGCGTGTCAAAAATTTCGATTTTCAACTGTACGAACAATAATCTAGTGAGATGAACCCGGACAACCTAATGCCTGGTTTACATGGAGCAAGTGACTTGATTCAAGTCAATGGAAAGTGCCCAATTGAATGCGAATTGAACGTGTAAACACCACCGTTCATCTCAGTTGAGCAGCTGACTTGACTTGAACGAAAGTTGAACATGTTCAACTTTTTTGTTCAAGTCAAACGCAATCATCTCACTTGCCCCGTCTGAACACGCGATTCATGTGAGTTGAATTCAAGTCATCTGTCAAATGAGCTGAATTCAATTCAGTTTGCTTACGCTCCGCACGAGTTGAACAATGTAAACACTTGCTTCAATTGAGATGCATTCAAGAGCATGCAAGTGGATACCCAAGTCATTTGTTCAGTCTAAACACGTCATTCCATTGGATTGAACATGTTTGAGAAGTTTGCAATTCACATGCTCGTTTCAATTGAACAGTCTAAACTGTAGTAATGATGATATGTATGTAAACAAAGGTTTTGTATAAATAACTAAATAATTCTATAAATCATTCTAAAATAATCTCTAAGTTTATTCCAGTGTATTTTAGGACCATCATCCCATCGTCGACGCAACCGTTCGCTTGTCTGATGATGCACGACACGACAGACGCAGGCTGCTCTCTTGGCTGATGATGGCATGCGTGAGAGCGAAATGCTGATGACAGAAGAAACGAGCACAAACGAGACCGAACGGACCGACCCGGATCAGCGGCGCTGAATATAAATGATGTCAGTTTTGAGACAGACGTTGTGATTGACGGATGTGTTGTGTGTGTGTGTTAAAAAAAAAATAAATAGTCGATAGCATAGAAGTGAATAAAAAAAGAAATTTGAATGAAGCTTATTATTGTGTTCATTGTTTTAGTAGAAGAAAACCCTACAGTGGCGCAGTTGGTAAATGGTAAGTACGTAGTTGCTCCAAGTTACTTCTTATCGAACGGCGAATGTGTTCCGGGGAAGATTTTGGTATTGATAAGTTCAGCAATGTTTGGCGTGTTGTGACATGATCTATTTCATATTCTTTTCTCAATGCTGTGCGTTATGACTGTGACTACAGAAGCGTATAGCGGTAAAATAAATATAAAAACCAACGGGGATGCGGTGGTTCCTACCGCCGCAGTCCTACCGCAAATGGCAAAACGCTCGATGCACGCTAAGAAGCATTCACTCAGGTGGTTGCTATAAAATTCAAAAATAATGTTTTTTTAGTTATCGGTTTATGTAATCGCAATTAATGCTGTGAATTGTTTTTAAACTACATTAGGTGTAGTTTCAGCACTTTTGAATGCAGTTAAACGCCATTAAACATAATTTAAATTTATTTTAAATTTATAGGGTTTCGGAATGTGTGATCTTCTGGTGCAGTGGGATGTTCATGTTAAGAGGTGTGCATGGAGGAATGAATCATTGGGGCAAACTTCTATACAACAAAGTTTTTGATATCAGATATAGGTAATGAGTTTTGATGCTTTTGATTTGGTTTTGATGCTTAATTGAAAACATTGAGCTTGAGGCAAGGAGTGCTGAATGAAATAATGAAATATTTTCTGGTTTTGAGCTTGAAAACCTCAATCCAAGAAACTTTTTGATAACGGACATTGTGACTGAATGAAGCAATGGGATATTTTCTGGTTTTGATGCTTTATTGGAAACATTGAGCTTGAAAACCTCAATCCAAGAAAGTTTTTGAGATCAGAGATTGTGAATGAATAAATCTAAGGCAAGGAATACTGAAAGAGAACAATGATTGATTGATTGATTTGTCTTTATTAGAGAGACTTTCAGCCCTTGGCTGGTTCGTCTCTATGAAACAATGGAATATTTTCTGGTTTTGATGCTTTATTGGAAACATTGAGCTTGAAAACCTCAATCCCATAAAAGTTTTTGAGATCGGAGATTGTGAATGAATGAATCTTAGGCAAGGAAAACTGAAAGAAGCAATGGAATATTTTCTGGTTTTGATGCTTTATTGGAAACATTGAGCTTGAAAACCTCAATCCAAGAAAGTTTTTGAGATCAGAGATTGTGAATGAATGAATCTAAGGCAAGGAATACTGAATGAAACAATGGAATATTTTCTGGTTTTGATGCTTTATTGGAAACATTGAGCTTGAAAACCTCAATCCAAGAAAGTTTTTGAGATCAGAGATTTGATTGTGAATGAATGAATCTAAGGCAAGGAATATTGAATGAAGCAATGGGATATTTTCTGGTTTTGATGCTTTATTGGAAACATTGAGCTTGAAAACCTCAATCCAAGAAAGTTTTTGAGAACAGAGATTATGAATGAATGAATCTAAGGCAAGGAATACTGAATGAAACAATGGAATATTTTCTGGTTTTGATGCTTTATTGGAAACATTGAGCTTGAAAGCCTCAATCCAAGAAAGTTTTTGAGATCGGAGATTGTGAATGAATGAATCTTAGGCAAGGAAAACTGAAAGAAGCAATGGAATATTTTCTGGTTTTGATGCTTTATTGGAAACATTGAGCTTGAAAACCTCAATCCAAGAAAGTTTTTGAGATCAGAGATTGTGAATGAATGAATCTAAGGCAAGGAATACTGAATGAAACAATGGAATATTTTCTGGTTTTGATGCTTTATTGGAAACATTGAGCTTGAAAACCTCAATCCAAGAAAGTTTTTGAGATCGGAGATTGTGAATGAATGAATCTTAGGCAAGGAAAACTGAAAGAAGCAATGGAATATTTTCTGGTTTTGATGCTTTATTGGAAACATTGAGCTTGAAAACCTCAATCCAAGAAAGTTTTTGAGAACAGAGATTATGAATGAATGAATCTAAGGCAAGGAATACTGAATGAAACAATGGAATATTTTCTGGTTTTAATAATTTATTGGAAACATTGCGCTTGAAAACCTCAATGCAAGAAAGTTTTTGAGGTCAGAGATTGTGAATGAATGAATCTTAGGCAAAGAATACTGAAAGAAGCAATGGAATATTTTCTGGTTTTGTTACTTTATTGGAAACATTGCGCTTGAAAACCTCAATGCAAGAAAGTTTTTGAGATCGAGGATTGTGAATGAATGAAACTGAAGCAAGGAATACCGAATGAAGCAATGGAATATTTTCTGGTTTTGATGCTTTATTGGAAACATTGAGCTTGAAAACCTCAATCCAAGAAAGTTTTTGAGATCGGAGATTGTGAATGAATGAATCTTAGCCAAGGAATACCGAATGAAGCAATGGGATATTTTCTGGTTTTGATGCTTCACTGGAAACATTGAGCTTGAAAACCTCAATCCAAGAAAGTTTTTGAGATCAGAGATTGTGAATGAATGAATCTAAGGCAAGGAATACTGAAAGAAGCAATGGAATATTTTCTGGTTTTGATGCTTTATTGGAAACCTTGAACTTGAACACCTCAATCCAAGAAAGTTTTTGAGATCGGAGATTGTGAATGAATGAATTTAAGGCAAGGAATACCGAATGAAGCAATGGAATATTTTCTGGTTTTGATGCTTTATTGGAAACATTGAGCTTGAAAACCTCAATCCAAGAAAGGTTTTGAGATCGGAGTTTGTAAATTAATGAATCTAAGGCAAGGAATACTGAATGAAACAAGGGAATATTTTCTGGTTTTGATGCTTTATTGGAAAAATTGAGCTTGAATACCTCAATCCAAGAAAGTTTTTGAGATCAGAGATTGTGAATGAATGAATCTTAGGCAAGGAATACTGAAAGAAGCAATGGGATATTTTCTGGTTTTGATGCTTTATTGGAAACATTGAGCTTGAAAACCTCAATCCTAGAAAGTTTTGAGATCGGAGTTTGTGAATTAATGAATCTAAGACAAGGAATACTGAAAGAAACAATGGAATATTTTCTGGTTTTGATGCTTTATTGGGAACATTGAGCTTGAAAACCTCAATCCAAGAAAGTTCAATCCAAGAAAGTTTTTGAGGTCGGGGATTGCGAATGATTGAAACTAAAGCATAGAATACCGAATGAGGCAATGGAATATTTTCTGGTTTTGATGCTTTATAGGAAACATTGAGCTTGAAAACCTCAATCCAAGAAAGTTTTTGAGATCAGAGATTGTGAACGAATGAATCTAAGGCAAGGAATACTGAAAGAAGTAATGGAACATATTCTGGTTTTGATGCTTTATTGGAATCATTGAGCTTGAAAACCTCAATTCAATGAAGTTTTAAGATCGGAGATGGTGAATGGACAAATCTGTGCCAAAGAATACCGAATGCAGCAAAGGGTGTCTGAAAGATGGCATAAGATGTGTCTGAAAGATGACACTAGATATGTCTGAAAGATGGCATAAGATGTGTCTGAAAGATGACACTAGATATGTCTGAAAGATGGCATAAGATGTGTCTGAAAGATGGCATGAGATGTGTCTGAAAGATGACACTAGATATGTCTGAAAGATGACATTAGATATGTCTGAAAGATGGCATGAGATGTGTCTGAAAGATGACACTAGATATGTCTGAAAGATGGCATAAGATGTGTCTGAAAGATGACACAAGAATTGTCTGGAAGATGGCATAAGATGTGTCGGAAAGATGGCATGAGATGTGTCTGAAAGATGACACTAGATATGTCTGAAAGATGGCATAAGATGTGTCTGAAAGATGACACTAGATATGTCTGAAAGATGGCATAAGATGTGTCTGAAAGATGACACTAGATATGTCTGAAAGATGGCATAAGAAGTGTTTGAAAGATGACACTAGAAATGTCTGAAAGATGGCATAAGATGTGTCTGAAAGATGACACTAGATATGTCTGAAAGATGGCATAAGATGTGTCTGAAAGATGACACTAGATATGTCTGAAAGATGGCATAAGATGTGTCTGAAAGATGACACTAGATATGTCTGAAAGATGGCATAAGATGTGTCTGAAAGATGACACTAGATATGTCTGAAAGATGGCATGAGATGTGTCTGAAAGATGACACTAGATATGTCTGAAAGATGACATTAGATATGTCTGAAAGATGGCATGAGATGTGTCTGAAAGATGACACTAGATATGTCTGAAAGATGGCATAAGATGTGTCTGAAAGATGACACAAGAGTCTGAAAGATGGCATAAGATGTGTCGGAAAGATGGCATGAGATATGTCTGAAAGATGACACTAGATATGTCTGAAAGATGGCATAAGATGTGTCTGAAAGATGACACTAGATATGTCTGAAAGATGGCATGAGATGTGTCTGAAAGATGACACTAGATATGTCTGAAAGGTGGCATAAGATGTGTCTGAGAGATGGCATGAGATGTGTCTGAAAGATGACACTAGATATGTCTGAAAGATGACACTAGATATGTCTGAATGATGGCATAAGATGCGTCTGAAAGATGGCATAAGATGTGTCTGAAAGATGACACTAGATATGTCTGAAAGATGGCATAAGATGTGTCTGAAAGATGACACAAGATATGTCTGAAAGATGGCATGAGATGTGTCTAAAAGATTACACTAGATATGTCTGAAAGATGGCATAAGATGTTTCTTAAAGATGACACAAGATATGTCTGGAAGATGGCATAAGATGTGTCGGAAAGATGGCATTAGATGTGTCTGAAAGATGACACTAGATATGTCAGAAAGCTGGCATAAGATGTGTCTGAAAGATGACACTAGATATGTCTGAAAGCTGGCATAAGAAGTGTTTGAAAGATGACACTAGAAATGTCTGAAAGATGGCATAAGATGTGTCTGAAAGATGACACTTGATATGTCTGAAAGATGGCATGAGATGTGTAAGAAAGATGACACTAAATATGTCTGAAAGATGGCATGGGAATGGTCCGAAAGATGACACAACACATGTCTGAAAGGTGGCATGAGATGTGTCTGAATGATGGCACTAGATATGTCTGAAAGATGGCATAGGATGTGTCTGAAAGGTGACACTAGATATGTCTGAAAGATGGCATGAAATGTGTAAAAAAAGATGCCACTAGATATGTCTGAAAGATGTCATAAGATGTGTCTGAAAGATGACACTAGATGTCTGAAAGATGGCATAATATGTGTCTGAAAGATGACACTAGATATGTCTGAAAGATGGCATGGGAGGTGTCTGAAAGATGGCATGAGATGTGTCTGAAAGATGACACTCGATATGTCTGAAAGATGGCATGAGAGGTGTCAGAAAGATGACACTAGATATGTCTGAAAGATGGCATGAGATGTGTCTGAAAGATGGCATAAGATGTGTCTGAAAGATGACACTTAATATGTCTGAAAAATGGCATAAGAGGTGTCTGAAAAATGACACTAGATATGTCTGAAAGATGGCATGAGATGTGTCTGAATGATGACATTAGATATGTCAGAAAAATGGCAGGTGATGAGTCTCAAAGATGACACTAGAGATGTCTGAAAGATGGCATAAGATGTGTCTGAAAGATGACACAAGAATTGTCTGGAAGATGGCATAAGATATGTCGGAAAGATGGCATGAGATGTGTCTGAAAGATGACACTAGATATGTCTGAAAGATGGCATAAGATGTGTCTGAAAGATGACACTAGATATGTCTGAAAGATGGCATAAGATGTGTCTGAAAGATGACACTAGATATGTCTGAAAGATGGCATAAGATGTGTCTGAAAGATGACACTAGATATGTCTGAAAGATGGCATAAGATGTGTCTGAAAGATGACACTAGATATGTCTGAAAGATGGCATAAGATGTGTCTGAGAGATGGCATGAGATGTGTCTGAAAGATGACACTACACACTTAGATTTTTTTACAGTATTCGGTAATTTTTTACCGAAATCTCAACAGCTGAACGTTCGGTAATCCGTTCGGTAATCAAATCGAGTACCGATCATCCGGTACTTTATTTTTTGATGAGCTGTCAAAAACTACCGAATTTCTCCGGTAATGCAAAATAGTAAATTACCGTAGAATTTCGGTAATTTTTTATTTACTATCGCAGGGTTTTACAGATTTTCGGTAATGTTGAAAATAAATAAGACATAACTTCAATGAAATCATTATAATTTAATGTTCATTAATCGCCACATTTTTATATACACTTACAAGATTGATTTATTTAACCATACAACTGCTGCTAACTATACTTGATCATTGCATTGGTTTCTACCGCTCACATTTAACGAAATGAATTGCTAACTTGATTGCTAATCTGTTGGTGTTGAATCCGGATGCATTTGGAGATGCTGGAAGGCAAAGTTAATTATTTCTTTATGATGGCCAGATCCGACATAAGAATGCTTACCTCGTAACGGCGAACATAATTTTCTGCTCGATGACTTTTGATTTCTAGTAGCTTCACACTTTTCATCAGCTGAACACAAAAGAAAATTTACTGGGACATTGCTCTACAACGCCATGACGCTTTGACAATTTGCTCGACGCTTTACAGTACTTCGGTAATCATGTGAACGATTAACCGACTGTCCGGTACTTTATTTTACAGAAGACGGTATTTGTTCAATTTTACAGTACGTACTGTATTTTTTTGACAGATGATAAACATTTTACCAATAGTTCGGTAATAAAAGTACCGAAATCTTGTAAACACGGCCAACTTTACCGAAAACCGGTTGTTTTTGCACTTTACCGTACTTTTCCAGCAAAATTTTTACCGAACAGCGAAATTGAATCTGAGTGTGTAGATATGTCTGAAAGATGACATTAGATATGTCTGAAAGATGGCATGAGATGTGTCTGAAAGATGACACTAGATATGTCTGAAAGATGGCATAAGATGTGTCTGAAAGATGACACAAGAATTGTCTGAAAGATGGCGTAAGATATGTCGGAAAGATGGCATGAGATATGTCTGAAAGATGACACTAGATATGTCTGAAAGATGGCATAAGATGTGTCTGAAAGATGACACTAGATATGTCTGAAAGATGGCATGAGATGTGTCTGAAAGATGACACCAGATATGTCTGAAATATGGCATAAGATGTGTCTGAGAGATGGCATGAGATGTGTCTGAAAGATGACACTAGATATGTCTGAAAGATGACACTAGATATGTCTGAATGATGGCATAAGATGCGTCTGAAAGATGGCATAAGATGTGTCTGAAAGATGACACTAGATATGTCTGAAAGATGGCATAAGATGTGTCTGAAAGATGACACTAGATATGTCTGAAAGATGGCATAGGATGTGTCTGAAAGGTGACACTAGATATGTCTGAAAGATGGCATGAAATGTGTAAAAAAAGATGCCACTAGATATGTCTGAAAGATGTCATAAGATGTGTCTGAAAGATGACACTAGATGTCTGAAAGATGGCATAATATGTGTCTGAAAGATGACACTAGATATGTCTGAAAGATGGCATGGGAGGTGTCTGAAAGATGGCATGAGATGTGTCTGAAAGATGACACTAGATATGTCTGAAAGATGGCATGAGAGGTGTCAGAAAGATGACACTAGATATGTCTGAAAGATGGCATGAGATGTGTCTGAAAGATGGCATAAGATGTGTCTGAAAGATGACACTTAATATGTCTGAAAAATGGCATAAGAGGTGTCTGAAAAATGACACTAGATATGTCTGAAAGATGGCATGAGATGTGTCTGAATGATGACATTAGATATGTCAGAAAAATGGCAGGTGATGAGTCTCAAAGATGACACTAGATATGTCTGAAAGATGGCATAAGATGTGTCTGAAAGATGACACTAGATATGTCTGAAAGATGGCATAAGATGTGTCTGAGAGAAGGCATGAGATGTGTCTGAAAGGTGACACTAGATATGTCTGAAAGATGACATTAGATATGTCTGAAAGATGGCATAAGATGTGTCTGAATGATGACACTAGATATGTCTGAAAGATGGCATGGGAGGTGTCTGAAAGATGGCATGAGATGTTTCTGAAAGATGACACTAGATATGTCTGGGAGATAGTATGAGATGTGTCGGAAAGGTGGCATTAGATGTGTCGGAAAGATGGTATGAGATATGTCTGAAAGATGGCATAAGATGTGTCTGAAAGATGACACTTAATATGTCTGAAAAATGGCATAAGAGGTGTCTGAAAAATGACACTAGATATGTCTGAAAGATGGCATGAGATGTGTCTGAATGATGACACTTAATAAGTCTGAAAAATGGCATAAGAGGTGTCTGAAAAATGACACTAGATATGTCTGAAAGATGGCATAAGATGTGTCTGAAAGATGACACTTAATATGTCTGAAAAATGGCATAAGAGGTGTCTGAAAAATGACACTAGATATGTCTGAAAGATGGCATAAGATGTGTCTGAAAGATGACACTTAATATGTCTGAAAAATGGCATAAGAGGTGTCTGAAAAATGACACTAGATATGTCTGAAAGATGGCATGAGATGTGTCTGAATGATGACATTAGATATGTCAGAAAGATGGCAGGTGATGAGTCTCAAAGATGACACTAGATATGTCTGAAAGATGACATAAGATGTGTCTGAAAGATGATACTTGAAATGTCTGAACGATGGCATGAGAGGTACCTGAAAGATGACACTAGATATATCTGAAAGATGACATGAGATGTGTTTGAAAGATGGCACTAGATATGTCTGAAAGATGACATGAGATGTGTCTGAAAGAAACACGACTACGAGGCTCCACAGTAGTGCGCAGTACCACTGAATTTTTGTATATAAAAAATTGTTTCCTTTCGCTTGTTTAGTAAATCGATGAAAAATTTATTTGGAAGCAATTAACCATCCTTAACTACTGGGCAAATTGGAGGCTAAAAATCAGCTTTCCACAAAAAGGGTAAGATTTTTGGAAAATTCAAATTATATGGCATCCATCACAGATCTGCGATTAATATTACTCTCAGTTTTTCGATAAGTCCTTAAAATATCCTGAAACATCTTCAAAGCCAACATTCCAATGAAACCGTTTGGAGTTATATATTTTTTGAACAACATTGTTTTAAGTGAGAAAAATTGGTTGGTTGTTGATAAAAAAAAAAGTTAATAAACAAAATCTCATTCAATTTTAAAACTATCGTGTCAAAATTGTTCGTGTTTTAGGCTGGAAATTATCTAGAGAAGAATTGTTAAAGACGCATAGATATTCGATTAATACAGTTTGATGAACTAGATAGAAGGCATTGGGTTCAAGGGAATCTGATTGATGTAGTCCAATTTTAGACTAATCGATTAATTTAGATTTTAGGTTTATTCAGCTGAATGTGGCTGCGAAAAGAAAATCGTACTCAATAGGATTGATGAGTCGTTGTTGGACTCAAATACCAAGCAGCAATGCAGCTGCAATTGGTAAATACTTTTGTATTTGAGTACATTAGTTTTTTTTAATGATATTGTTCTATCGCAACCGCGCGCCTCTCAGAGGATTTATACCCTCAATTGTTTATTTCATGAAGAAGTGCATAGTATAATATGTAAATAAGATTCAAAGTTATTGTCATATGGAAGACACTATTAAAATGTGATATAGCACATCCAATCCTTGCATACCTGCTGTTAAATTGGAGTAGGGGAGGAAAAGGATGTAGTAATGATGATATGTATGTAAACAAAGGTTTTGTATAAATAACTAAATAATTCTATAAATCATTCTAAAATAATCTCTAAGTTTATTCCAGTGTATTTTAGGACCATCATCCCATCGTCGACGCAACCGTTCGCTTGTCTGATGATGCACGACACGACAGACGCAGGCTGCTCTCTTGGCTGATGATGGCATGCGTGAGAGCGAAATGCTGATGACAGAAGAAACGAGCACAAACGAGACCGAACGGACCGACCCGGATCAGCGGCGCTGAATATAAATGATGTCAGTTTTGAGACAGACGTTGTGATTGACGGATGTGTTGTGTGTGTGTGTTAAAAAAAAAATAAATAGTCGATAGCATAGAAGTGAATAAAAAAAGAAATTTGAATGAAGCTTATTATTGTGTTCATTGTTTTAGTAGAAGAAAACCCTACATAAACCAGGCATAAAAAATAGAAAACGCACTAATTTGAAGCTGCATGAAATACGAGGCATTAGTCTTTGGAAATGTAGCTTTTGCAAACCTCATCAAGCTAGTTGCAGCCACCCTTGTTCAAGCGTAATCCACGAGGACATTAACAACAATTTGTCCATCACAAAAGCTGAGCTGCTCGACTTTTTTTTTAAGACGATTGGGCTAGGTGTCCTTGCGTGATAACTTGCGTGGACGGGTAAGTTTACTCATTATGGTTCCTTTCGAGATTGTTTTAAAGAGGTGGGCATCGTAGCCGTGTAAAGTGCCCCACACAATGCATACGTTTGCGTGTGCGTGACAGTAGTTTCACACATTTCCCATGGGAAAACCACAGACAAACAGACGTAACAGTTGCGAAATTTTCATCGACCACGCTTTTAACGATCATTTTAAATTTTTATAGTTGTGGATTTCACGACCAGAGGCGCGCGCGTCGTTTTTCTATGCGTTTGACGTTTCACACTAGCGCCTTCTGTTGACGATATGGCACAACACAGTGATTCGTGCAACTTTTCCACCAGGTGATGGTAGTGTGAACTGGGCGATGGATTTCCATGAAAATCGTTCAAGCTGTTACGTCTGTTTGTCTGTGGGAAAACTGTCAAAAAAAACGCAAACCTCAACAGAACGGACGCTATGTGTTCCAGGCTTAAGTCAGTCATCTAGCTGTTTCGTAAGCCTCGGAGTGTGGGTTCGTTTCCCGCTCTAGTCGGGAAAAACTTTTCGTCAAACGGAAAATTCTCCACTGGGCCTCTGGGTGTTGTGTGTTGTCTGTTGTCTAATGTTAGTGTTTGTTCAGTCTGTAGGGGAACCAACATATTTTGGACACAGCAACGAGCCAATATGTTTTGGACACTTACGACAAAAACAAATGGAAGTGTCCAAAATATGTTGGTGTAACGCTGTGTCCAAAATATACGTTGGTTCCCCTACAACCTCTGGTTGAAGACGGTGTAGCCCCAGGTAACAAATAAGCAGCTAAAATGGCATTAATTTGGCACTATATGCTCCTTTACAGCAGGTCATTAAATGCTAATTTGCCGTATATGCGTCATAAGTGCTAATTAAATGCAGGTTTTGGCCCAATATACGGCTGATTAAATGCTTAAATTTCCTATCCCCCAGGTTGTCAAAAATAAAAAAAAATATTTTCCCCTGCCCATTTTACGGTTTCACTTTCTCTTCTATTTTTATCCTCACTTATAGTCTGTGTCAATTGGCGAATTAAAATTAATTTTCACTTAAACTTGACAGTTCGATAATTATTTCCTTAGGAAAACTGTCAAGTTTAAGTGTTGAACTGTCAAATTTAAGTAAAAATTAATTTTAATTCGCCAATTGACACAGACCCTTAGTATAGGCTGGTAGCAATGAGAGTCTAATAAAGGTGGGAAAGAAGATGCTTCGTGTGCGTGAGATCCGTGTCTGGTGCAAAACATGTCACTACTACAAGCAAAGCGAGCTCCCATAAGAACGCGTGTCAAATAGTGACGTCACTATTTGTGTTTACATTTTTCTTTCCTTACTAATACATAGCCATTTCTTCTTCTTCCCCACCTGTAATATACTCTCATTGGGCTGGTAGTGAGCCCTGTCGGTTCCCCCAGCACTGCGCGTAGTCAACTGTTGTTAGATCATGCGACAGCGACTAAACGTATGCTGGAAGCACGGCAAATCAAGCGTATAAATATAATGCAATAGGCAATGGTATGATTACTAGCATTCGATTTTAGTTTAATTTAATAAAATTATGCGATAACTCTAAATCGAAATATGTTTAAACGCTATTCCATTTACTATTTTACTAATTTTCATTACTATATTTAATCTATCTTACTTATCAAGAACTATAAAGACTAAAAATTGCAAAACATGCGAACGAATTAAGTACAAACTATTAAAATCGATTTTCACTATCTGACAACGCTTGATAAGCCATCGTCAATCCCATCACTCTTGGACAGGGATTGTGCTTCGGCAGGACTATACGATCGAAAATTCCATCGCTAGGGAAGTCTGTTAATACAGACTACAGAGATCGGGATCAAGCTTTGAAATCACGACAGAAACAGAATAAGGACGTAAAGCGAAGGGCTAAGGAATCGTCAGTGCAGATAGAAGATACAGTTTTGATAGAAAATCTAGTTCCAGGAAATAAGCTGACCACCAAGTTCAATACAACGAAGTTCAAAGTAGTGAATCGATCCGGAGCACGTGTACCAATCGAGGATCACGAAACTGGCAAGGTGTTTCATGGGAATGTAAGCCATGTTAAAATGGTGGTCGACTTTAGCGATGGCGTGGCAGAGGATCGTAATAAGATTGAACAACGGTTGGTGAATTCGGATACGAATGAAGATAATGGGATTAGAAGGGTTCGATTTAGAGGACCAGCAGTTACAGGACACAGCGGTGCAGGGTCGGGAAATTTCTGATAGAGAACGCCGTGTTCGTCGAGTTCCAGATAGATACAGGGATTTTGTACTGTAATGTAACTTTATAGAAGGGGAGATGTGGTGGTGGTTAGAGTGATCAGCCACTGGGCTGAATGTGAGTTTATTCGAGGAGTATAACAATCATAGAGTAGAAAAGCAGGTTCGGAGACACAAACAATAAACGGATAAATCCAAGTTCTTGTTTTGTTATTTCTTATTAAGGTGATTATAGAACGAAGCAATACAGTGAAAAGCACAAATCTGAAGAACCAAATGTCGCAAAACGCGGAAAAGTTCATCGATTGGTTAGCCGCTGGTGGTGCAGTGCAATCCGTCATTTGGGTTTTCAGATTTGTGCTCTTGAAAATTCGAGGTGTGGCTTCGTCATCACATTAATCACAATTATCACAGAAGACATAACCCTAGTACAGCGCGGATTGAACCCAAGGACACAAACTATCACATATAAAAAATGGCAGATAATGAAGATAATGATGACGAAAGTTAAAAAATGTTTCACAATGCCAGTCGATTTCAAGAAGTAAGAGAGAAAATTGGATCAGATAAGAAAATCGGCGTGGATCAGAAAGATGTGCGGAAATTTCACGAAACTGGAAAGAACCCCATTTGAATAAAAATAACACAGCCTCATGTCATGAGCTGTCATGAGCAGAGCGGTAATGATTAATTATAAATTTAATCATTAATTTAAGATTATTAAAAAATCATTGATCATAAACACACAAAAAAAACTCATTAATACTAATTCACACTTATTTCGCAATTAATCAATAATCAGTAATTATAATCACGCAGATAAATAACACATATTAGAATCAAATTTAAAGAGACTTTGTTTCAAAGTCGCGAGGTTTGTTGAATAAAAAAAATATATTTTTTTCTGTTCTCAATATTGGAGCATGCATATTGCCAATACGAGCAAGGTGATTCAGTTTTACCTTCAGATTTTCAAGAGCAGACTTGGTCGTGAACGTTAACTCGCTATCAGTATAGCATATTATAGCAGTATCCGTGTTCGATTCTCGCTCGCCTTTTTTGTTTCGCTTTCACTTTCAAACAAAAACATTTTGTCCATGAATATTTGTTTCAAAAAAATATAGTCTTTGAAATTGCAAAATTACTTACTTTCAAAGCAATGATGTGATAGATTCAAAGTCAACAAGTATTTGAAACTACAATCAGTGCCGCGGAGGCTTGATTGTTAAAGCAATGAAAATAATGCTTTGAAACAATACCAAATGTATTTGATTCAAAGCAAAATGGTATTAAGCCGTGGTGTAATGGTTTATTTTATTTTATCATTAAAACACTTTTTTGAGTTTAAAATATTTTTTTCTGCTTGCGTTGCATCATTAACAGTTGCATAAAATGTTCACATATCGATTCGATCCATGCTTTCCAGCGCTTCAACAACCACACTCTTTTTGTGCGTCATGGGGGGTTTTTGTGGACCGAATTGCCTGAAATTTAGGCATATAACTTATGAGTTATATAGTAGCTGCAGTTTGGTTGGGAAGGAATTGTGGCCAACTCTGAATTCAATTTCGCTCACTGATAAGGTTTTCTGTTATTCTGTTATAATCAACGCACCCCCGGGCCGTGGCCAATCTGCGTTGTTTCGCTGGGCGATACGTCTACCAGTAGACTTGTATCTGCCCTATGCTAAACCGATTAGCATATCAAGTCCTTTCAACTGATGAGTAGGCTCGAATGTCCCGCCCCTCCCTATAACCCATAGGGGGAAATAAGGAGTTTCCAGTTTCAAGTATTGTATTGATTATGACACCAACTCTTTCTATTCCTTGGGGAAAAAATCACTAGACTTGGATTATCAGACTACTATTAATAATGAACATAATTAAGATACAAGTCTACATACACAATTGTAAAAGCAGTGTTAGATACTTTAAAGTTAATAAATCCGGTGTTCCGGGTTATTCCAATATCCAATGGGTTAATCACCAACGTACGGATTCACAGATTCACTATGATACAATCACTAAGGTTCAATAGATCACTGGGGGATTCTTCCGGGGTAAGCGATAAAGATAAATACGTTTGACTTGTTCGAGTGTTGATAACTAAAGAGAGCGTCCAGACGCTGCTTTATTGTATTTATAATATCGATCGCGCAGTTGCGCGTACGCTTGCGCGTCCCCGCGCGCAAGCAGTTAATGATTGTTTGATCATTTGATTGCACGCTAAGGTGCATTTATACAAAGTAAATTCAGTATACAATAGTCCTTCCCCCTTCGGGAAGCATGAACATTCGAATGAACAATTATTCAAAAATCAGATCACTTCTTATTCTAGATATACTAACTATTCTTGAAAGCCTAGGTAGCTGGAATTTGGATGTTGCTGTGTGATGGTGATCTTTTGCAGATCGAAAATCAAAATTACTTTTAACTGCCTTACGAAAACCATGGAACCTTTTTGTCATCTCACTTACAGCCAATTGTCTTCTATTATGGAAAGAATATCTATTGTCAATTGAAGCCACTAAGTCAACATTGTCATTGTTCTTAAAAGTTGTTGTATGAATATCCACCATTTCCCAAGAAGCGATAATGTTTTCAACATGTGCTAAAGTCAATTTCGAACTATCTAAAAGTTCATGCCTAAGGGAATTATTAGTTAAACCAACAAGAATGCGATCAAGTATAAGGCGATTCTTTTGGTCACCAAATTCACAATGTTCCGCCAAAGCTTTAAGCGAAAAAATGAAATCACTTGCAGTTTCCCCAGGTTGTTGCACTTTCATACTAAAATGATACCTTTGTAGTAGAGTTGAATCAGTTTTATCAAGTTTTTCTTTAAGCTTTTGAATTAAAATTTCATAAGACACTTCGTCTAACATTGTTTCGGTCGGATACAATTTGTCCGCCATACTAAAAAGGTAATCTCCACCTAAGAGAAACATTTCTAGATTGAGTTTAAATAAGGGCGAAAGTAACATGAGAGAGTTCTCTTCATCGACTCTCTCTTTTGTAAATTAAAGTGACAAGATGCAAATTCAATCGAACTTTTTTACACTCAGACGCTAGATTGCATCGCATCCTAGCGATTTATGACCAAAAAGTTCAACCATACTTGCATTTTGTCACTTTAATTTGAAGAAGAGAGAGTCGATGAAGAGAACTCTCTCATGTTACTTTCGCCCTTATTTAAACTCAATCTAGATTTGATCCTTCTTTTGATCATCACTGACTTTGTTGACTCGAAAATGAAATCCTAATCGTTTAATCCAACTGGAAAAAGATTGACCTTTGCGGCGGTATGGTTCAATATTAGGATTGACTACATACGACATATTTGCCAAAATTGAGCAAAAACACCAAATTTAGTCTTTAAATACACTTCACAGGTTCACAACACTAATTGCAATCAATAAAAATTCAAAATGTTAAAAAGTTTTAAAACAATCTGTCTCTCGTAGTCCTACGTCAAAATTTCTTCAACATTCGCACTCAATCAAATAAATGCAAAAACTAAAACACTAATCTTCAAACACTCGTCGCAATAAAATCTTCACTACTCACCTGATCGATGTCCCTCTTACCACAACGCCAACGGACCAAGGGCCAGTCGTCGCCCGGCGGGAAGAAACCGCCGCCCTGCGAAACAGCACCAGAAATTCTCCCGGCAGAACGAAACAGCCCAATATCGCCGCACAATTGTTCCCGCTATGCAGATGGCTTTTTACCTTGTTGGCTGCAGACTATTGAGTCGGCGCCGTAATTAATCACTCACCAGCCCGCCGGAGATGAAATTTCCTCCTGCTAGCTGCTGCTGGTTGGTGGTTGGGGAGGCAAAATGCTCGCGTCTCCGTCACGACAGAATATCCGCCGAATATCCATTGATGTTGTCAAAATCGTGACGTCATGCTCGTTTGGATACAGATTTTGACAGTTCGTTTGGATACAACGGATTCATCTTAGCGGATCTATGTTTACTCTACTATCTATATATCTATATAGTTTGACTATAGATAGTAGAGTACATAGATCCGTGATGATGAATCCGTTGTATCCAAACGAACTGTCAAAATCTGTATCCAAACGAGCATGACGTCACGATTTGGACAACATCAATGGAGCGCATGACGTCATATTCAATCGTCGCACTTCTGAAAATTACTACTTACACGCTTGAAACATTTTAGTCAGCGGTGTCCGCGGATCTATGTTTACTCTACTATCTATACCTTTGACTTGTTCGAGTATTGATTGATGCACCAAGCGAAAAGAAGAAGAAGTTTTGACATCCAAGCGGTGTGCCGTCGATGAGATCCTCGTCGTCCTCGTCGTTGATTGGTCGATGGATGTAAACGGCACACCGCTTGGATGTCAGAACTGCTTCTTCTTATCGCTTGGTGCATCAATCAATTGATAACTAGTAATCCTACATTATAGAGATCTGCGGAGGCGGCCATTGTGAGCCAATCGTGTAGAGAGAACTGTCAAAGTGTGAGCCAAATGAACAGGCTTATCGTTCGTAGGAAGGCGTCGTTTGAACGGTATTGCAATCGGAACTAAATAAATTAAAATGATTTATTTTTAATATCGAGAAATTAACGGCATATCACGGAGAAGAATCGGTGTAGTTTGAAACAACCAACACGTTTGTTGAATTTTAAACTACATAATTAGTTGTTTTCAAATGAAATTTTGTTGCAATAAACCAAAAAATGTCGTTTGAAACAAACTGGCAAGTTAGTTGTTTTTACCTTCAGAAACTATCACAGAACAACGAACTCAGTCGGTTGTTTTGAACCCAAAATTAGTTGTTTCTAACTAACACTTCAGTTTACATTTACTAATGTCCGGGTTGTTTCGATGCGACAAACAAATTAAAATACTAGTTTGATTCAACAAACTCGGTAGTAAATTCAACTAATATATTATTTGGAGAAAAAAAAACAACCAAATTGGTTTGCAAACAAACTGCAATTTTAGTTTGTTTCATTTTCTACTTCACCATCACAAAGTCCACCATTCTCCGATATTCAAAACATTTCTAACGTGACGAAATAACTTTGCTCCGCGTGTTTTAGTACTTCTAGTGATTTAAATGTTCAAATTGGGCCTGAACTATTGCTCTTAGGTAAGTGAAATATATTTTGCATGCCAGAACGATGGTTAATCCTACATTTTTACAGCAATTCGTCGCTATCCAGATTTTCGACGGACTCACGCAGACTTCGCATTCATGGGGGATTCCAGAGTTTTCGCACACGACCGAACCACCGTAAACGCTGCTCTTCACGAGGAAAATTAGTGCGGCCAGGGGTGCGGAGCATACAAAACTCATAAACCATGATATTTTTGCGTTTCCTTCACAAATACCATTAAACTCAGGAACCCACCACAACACCAGCAGGCCAGCAGCGCCGGAAGAACCCTCGGGAAAGCTCACCGGCAACTGAAAGACCAACTGATTTATTTTAACAGCAGTCTTCCTGAACGACACCGCATCACATCGTAGGCATGATTGCCATACCGTTTGTTAGAAGTTGGTGATCGTGTACAAGATTTTGTATGACTTACAAAAATAAAAGATGTTTTAAAAAATTGCAAATTAGTTTATAAATATTGCGTCATATTTTTTTGGAGAAAATTTTAGGAACAACAAAGGGTGAAGGGGAGAGGGGAGGGGGGTTTGAACGGACTGGTTTGTAGTCTTAACCAAGTATTTGGTTAGTTTGTTCTAAACGGGCATGACGGTTAGAAACAAACCAAAGTTTAGTCAAAACAAACTGTAAACGGCAGTTGAAAACAACAAACAAAACGGTTGTTTTCTCGTCTGTCAAAATGCGTCCCCGCGCGCAAGCAGTTAATGATTGTTTGATCATTTCAAGCATAACTTTTCAATCCGACGTAACTCGAGAATGTAAACAAATCCGGGTTAACTGCTGCATGCATGATTCATAAAGCAAATTGAAGAACCCATATCACTGTTTGATGATTTATTGCTTAATTTGTTTAACTAAGTATATTGTTCAAAACGACGTATCTAACTATTTTGATGTTTACAACTTTACTGATAGATACACCGTTTTGATATATGAGAAAACCAAACGACGTATCTAGCCAAATCAAAAGTAACAGATACACCAAACTGGCACCATACAAAAGCGACGTATCTGGCATGACGTATCTCGAACCAACCCGGTGTATGTGTATTTTTGTCAAAATTCATTGTGAAAATGATATGGAATGAGTAGGTTTTGTTTCTTACCTAGTGCGTGCTATATCCCTGGTGATGTTAAGCACGAAAAAACTTATGAAAAGTCTTTTTATAAAAAACTATTTTAGTGAAATGGTCGTCAACATTGACCATGAATTTACTCAGATCAGTGAAAAACTTAGATACGTCGATTTGAAAAATTATGCTTGATTTGATTGCACGCATTTATACAAAGTAAATTCAGTATACAATAAAAGTGAATTGAAAAATGTGAATAAGATAAATTGTAAACTATTTCGCGGCGACACGAATGCTTCAATAGTGTCATAAATAAAGGCGCAAACAGACAAATAATTGATATTGAAGTATGCATATTGCATTTTCTATTAGCAAAATAGTAGAAAGAGTTGGGTGCCTGATTATAAAATTGTTGTACTTATCTTGTGTGTTTCGGACAAGTCCCGTTTGTGTTGGCCATTAGGACACTTCTTGCTTCAAAACGGTCGTTTCTGGAATGGAAAGAGAATAATTGGCCGCACAACTCCACAAATGGGCGGCCCGCACATATTAGTATAATGTTGCAATGATTGAAAATAATAGAGTATAATTGTTAATCTATATGAATACTCCTACTAGTTCAGGTTTCTCACCCTCCACGATTCTCTAGATACTGTTATAGCATGTTTGTTGTAAATTTGTTAATAAGTGAAGCCTCCAGTAATTCAAAATTTAACGTAGCGAAGATCTTAGTGGATAGCATTCATTGATAATGATAGTGATTATTTTAATATGGCCTAACAAAAATTACTATTCAAATATTTTAAATCGGATTCGTCAATAAAATTATTGTTAAAAAAATAATTAACCATGCGAAAAATAACATGATATAAGAGCTCTCGTGTTTCAATCAATGCTGTCATACTATCTACCAAATCTTACAAAGAGGATTGAGGAAGTTATATAGATATTGGTTATATGAACTACTACTATTTACTATACATCTTCAAATGGATAATGTAACTACAGAAAACTACAGAAGAGTTAGCGGTATTTGTATTATTGAAGTGATATACCCAATGGGTGCCCCAGAAATAAAAATCCATTAATTTGATTCAACTAGGAGTTCGTTCATAAATCACATATACTTCATGAGGAGAGGCAAAGCTGTAACTTCATGCAATTTTGGTTTTGCATGGACAAAATTTTATGAGGATTCGGTCTATATGTTTATGAACGGACTCTAATATATGGATTTGCAGCATAGCTGAGCCTTTCCGTCATAAGACTGACGGAAACCAATAGTTTGTAATGAAATTGTCCGCGTGGATTTGTAGTACTGAATCAATTGCTCGACATGACCCTATGTCTCACATACGATTATGCTAATGACTCATTAAAAGATTAAAATCTGATACTCATCTCATGTTTGTCTTCAAAACCTTGTCATATTTAGAAAATGTATGCTTTTAAGGTTTAGCTCTTAAGCTAACTTAATATTTTTACTATTTACTGACTAGATAGCCAAAGTTAGAATTCACAGAGAATGAGATCATTTATAGTAGGGTGGGGCGGGGCAAGATGGGTCGCGGGGCAAGATGGGTCAGTGCCATTTTCGGGCGCATTACTCATGTTTTGATTATGTTAATAATTTTGTTAGATGGCCAGCATGAATATACAAAAGTTTGGGGCATTGATTGAAAAAATATTCACTCTCATTGCAAATAAAAATAAAATGGTTTTTAGCCATTTTTCTTATGCGATGCATTCCATATAATCTCCATATAAACGGCCGCGGGGCAAGATGGGTCACCTTCAATTTTGAACGTATTTTTGGAGCATTCAAAAGTTATTTATTTTTTATTACACGACTATCTCATAAATGACTTCAATCAAGCGGAATGAACGATCAAAGTTATAACATAAAATTATGATAATTTTTTAGTGAAAACATCGATTTTCAAGTCGCCTTAGGACCACTCAAATCGTAAAGTTTTTTTATATTCCAAATAAATTTATAAAATGTTTACTAGTAGCTCTTGTTTACTCAGTATAGATATAGAGCATATATGAATGCGGAACAAATCTTATTTTTTTACATTTTACATTTATTTAGTTCTTTGCATATCGGTGTTATTTACATTTCATAAGTTCATTTCTAACAGTGTTTTGATTTACTTTCATCTGTAATGTTACTCTTTGTGACTTATCCGTATTAGAGGTCATATTTACAAAAACATCAAACGAATGAGGAAAACGTGTTCTATAGAAAAAAAAAACCTCAGAAATTGCTTAAATAAGGCTTAAACTACGAGTATCACAGATCTTGAATAAGTGGATTTTCTGACATAGCACAGGATATTACAAATTTGTTCATGCTTTTATCAATAAATTCTTCGATTGTTTCGATGCATGCTAATCGATGTAACTCGTCAGTTGAGAAGTAGGGATCGAGGTCGAAAATCATTTTCAGCAATTTATTTTGCATACGCTGGATCCGTTTACGATGGCTTGCTGCACAGTCTTTCCATGCCGGTGCTCCATAAACAAGTGTCGCCCGGAATATCAGTTTATACAGCAACATTTTGTTATTCAGATGCAGTTTGGAACGCCGATTTATCAGGGGGTATAAGCAGTGAACCAGCCCATTGCATTTGGCAATGCAGTTGTTCACATGTTTGTCAAAAAGTAATTTTTTATCATACACCACACCCAGGTATTTGACATCATCGCTCCATGGAACTACGACACCACCTGCATTTATTTGCCTTGAGGGCAGGTATCTAGGTGAACGCCTTTTGGTGAAAAATATCGCTTGAGTTTTGCCAGGATTTAGTTTTATGCGCCATGTTTTCTGGAATTCTTCTAGGGAGTTTTCAGCTGCTTGAAGATGCGTAGTGATGATTGCGGGGTCTTTGTCAATTATCAGGTACCCGGTATCATCAGCAAAGAATGTGTATATTACTCCATCGATCATGATAACGTCTGATGTGAACACGTTGTATAAGGTTGGACTAAGCACCGAGCCTTGTGGTAATCCGAAAGGGATGTCGTGCACATTTGACAAGCTACCGCTGACTGAGACTCGGAAAGATCTACGCTTGAGGAAAGAATGCATTATTTTGACAAGGTACTGTGGACATCTGCTTCGGTGTAGTTTAAAAACTACCGCCTCATGCCAGACAGAGTCATAGGCCTTTTC
The DNA here is from genome assembly GCF_035046485.1 of Aedes albopictus. Taxonomy (NCBI): domain Eukaryota; kingdom Metazoa; phylum Arthropoda; class Insecta; order Diptera; family Culicidae; genus Aedes; species Aedes albopictus. The sequence continues at coordinate 412,183,120 of NC_085137.1, forward strand.
AATATCAAGGAGTACCATTCCGGCAGACTTTTTGTGGGCAAAAGCAGAACGGATGGTTTTGGAGACCCTCATTAACTGATGTGTTGTTGAGTGTGCTTGTTTAAATCCAAACTGCTCATTTGGAATCGTTCTGTTAGTCTCCAGGTGTCGGTTAAGCCTGATCAATACCACTCTCTCTAGGATTTTACTCATAGAGTTGAGTAAGCTGATGGGTCTATAGTTACCAGGGTCAGTAATGTCTTTATTCGGTTTGGGTATAGGAATAACCGTGGCACATTTCCACGAGCTTGGAAAATACGAAAATTTCAAGCACGCGTTAATTAGTTTCGTTAGAAATACAATCCCTTTACGTGGTAGATTTTTGAGGAGGACGTTACGTACGCCATCCTTCCCGGGTGCTTTTTTAGACTTCAACCGGTGAATAATGGAACGTATTTCCTTGGGCTTAGCGTATGTGCTGGCATCGACATTCAACTCCTGATGGAGAGCAATTTCCTGAATAGTTTCATTGACTTCAATGTCTGCATTGTAGTCGCCTGGCAAAGTGTTACGATGAGCTTTGGAAAAACTTTCAGCAAGCGTCTCTGCCTTTCCCGCAGATGATGCGACATATGAGTCACGGACTTTGAGTGGAGGGTCGTACTTACATTTGTTTCGCAGATGTTTGCTGATTTGCCAAAACTTGTTGCTCCCAGCTTCTAGTTCTTCAACCATGTCGCCGAAGTTGCGGAATTTTTGTTCTGCAATTTCCTTCTGAATCCTTTGATTGAGGGCGGATACGATCATTCCAATCATCGGATCCCTAGTCCGATAGTATTGACGCCTCCGCACATTTCTCAGTCTGATGAGCTGCTTAACAGGTTCGGGTAAGGTTGGCTGGTACTGACGATACTTCACGAGTGGGACAGCCGCAACTTCAGCCTCAGCAATAGCTTCTGTTAGAAACGCGATGGCATCGTCAATTTTGGTAGGATCATCTACTGTTGATATTATGCCATCCGACAGATTAATCCGGGTGTCCAGCTGCCTACGGAAGCACGGCCAATCTGCTCTATTGTAGCATCGGTATTGGCGCACGGTTGGATTGTACGGTGTTTCCACATCTACCGTGAAGATGACTGGGAGATGATCCGAAGACAGATCGTTTATCACTTTCGGCACTGACAAATTGAATCTGTTATTTGACACGGTCAAGTCTAAGGTAGACGGTTTGCCTCTACCAGCAGGAATGTAGGTATGCGAGTCCGGGGTGTGAATAGTCAGACCGAAGCTCCTCGTTGATCGGTATAGCGCATTTCCGGCTTTATTGGCTTTCGCACAGTTCCAAGCTCGATGACGTGCATTGAGATCTCCTATTACAAACAAAGGATCGTTCGTGTGAAACAATTTACGTGTGTCTCGGCGGAACAGTTCGATCTGCGGTTTTGTCGAACCTCCAGGATAGTATGCAGCTATGATGCGTACAGGAGCACTGGACGTGTGAATTACAACACCAACTGCTTCAATGCACTTAACACCTAGGTTGTCAACACGTTCGTATGGGATCCCTTTGCGAACCACTATCATTACCCCTCCTCCACGTTGTGCTACTCTCGGGTCTCTATCCAATCTTATGCAGGAAAAAGAACCGTGGGAAAAAGACATGTTTGATTGCAGCCAAGTTTCCGTCACTATTGCCAGGTCTATACGGTGTAGTACCATGAAATCGAACAATTCGGGAGCCTTGTTACGCAGGGATCTGCCGTTCCAATTCATGACATTGAGTGAAGTTAGATTATCCATCGCACACATATTTGGCCATCAGTTCCGAAAGGGCGAGAAATTGCATACCCTTCGAAGTGCATGCTGAAAGCCTGGTGTAGAGCTCACGGGCCAGGCTTAGGAATTCGGACATAGTGAACAGATTCGAATCTTGAGCTGCGATCTCTCCCCTAACTGCTTGCGCAAAGGAAACTCCTGGTCGTACAGGAGCTGGCTGGGGACGTCGCGGATGAGACGATGTAGAATGACGATTACGAGCTTGATTTTTCCTTTCATCCAGTTGTTTCAAGTAGGCCAGTCTTGTGGGGCATCCTCTGAAGCTAGCGGCGTGATTTCGGCTGCAATTCGCGCACTTTATCAGATGGCGATCGTCGTTCTCACTTTCAAGTGAATTTCCTGGTTTCACCACTTTCTTCGGGATAGCGCAGTTTTTCGTGAAATGCAATTCCCCGCATTTCACGCACTTTGGTTGTAAATTACAGTGGCTCATACCGTGTCCAAACTGCTGGCAACGGAAGCACTGTACGATATCTGCGGCTCTTTTCGCATATGGACGCCAGTTTACAACGACACTGAACAGGTAACGAACTTTCCTGAGATCCTGGAGTTTACATGCTCCCCTTTTGAAGGCCACCAAGTATATCGCACTATCACCCGATGGCGACGCTTTCAGCAGCTTTACGCTCTCTGGTTCGATGTTCACAGATTTCAGCTCCGTGACCACTTCATCATTGTTGAAAACCGGCAGACCAGATAAAACAAATCTGATTGGGGTTTCATCGGGCAGGCTGTGCGTGTAGAAGCGAATATCGTTTGCCTTGCAGTACGAGACAAGCGATGTGAAGAAATTTTTATCTTTCACTGTGATTTGTATCACTCCCCGTCCTATGCGTTGTACGTACTCGCCTTTGTTCATGGCTAGTGACGTAGCAATGGCATTGATTTCGACCACACTTTTGTTGTACACGTAGATGGGTGGACAACGCACTTTTTTGATGGAATGTGAAGTTTGGTTGGACATACGCGCTGGTTCCTCTTGTTGATCGTCATCAACCGCCAGCATCTCAAACTCATTGTGAGTGGAGACCCCCGCAATTACACGGGAAGGAGCATTGTTATCACGGCATTGTTGAGAAGGCGCTGGCTCATTGTTCTCGAGCATTGTAGTCAAGTGCGATGCAGATTTATTACTGATTCGAACCTTGGACTTGTCGTAATTTCTCCTAATTACGATATTTGATGGACCACATTTACCCACCACATCTTTGTGGGTGGCGACCGGGTGGTCCTGTGGTAATTTACCCAGTTTTAACGACAATTATACAACCGACCGATTCTCTGTATAGACTTGTATTGCAAACGATGTTGACGCGTCGGCAACTTGCAAAGAACTGGAACAAATCTTATATTTTGACGTTTTTCGTTGAGAAAATGTGAATTACTTAAAAGGTGACCCATCTTGCCCCGCACTTTTTTCAGGGCGCAAAATCGATCACTTTTTAAAACTGCTTGTTCAACATCATATTTTGTGTTTAATGAAGTTTTTATCGACTTTTAGCATAGCTAACTAGTGTATTAAAGAGTAGCGGACGAATACAAACCAATACGATTTGTATTTACAAAGTTATGGTGATCCATCCTTAGGTAACCCATCTTGCCCCGCTCCACCCTACTACAGCACCATAGGAGATCACTCACACTGCGTTTTCATAGAACGGCATTTTGTTCTCTACTAATAACAAACAGATGCTACTGATCTCCCTTAGCATAGATCCGCAGCCTAATGCACGCGCCCTGTCGGATTTCATAAGCCTCGGAGATTATTACCACCTTCAATGGTATTCCCATATACTATCCCACATTATTGTTCCATCAAGGGTCTGACTGGGCTCATAACCCCCCTCAGTGGTAATATTCTCACCAGCTTGGAATTGTATTTTCCCGGTGCATAAGTGATTTCGACAACATACCGTTACACTATGCCGTAGTATAATTGGAATCACTATATCAGAGGATTGAATTATCTGATTTTAAAATTTACTATTGAATCTAAATTCAGTTCAACCAATCAACACTGCAAAGCACAATGGTCATATGACGAAAATCAATGCTTCCTGGAAGATATAAACCAAGCCCAGGGATTTCGCTCACTGATAAGGTTTTGAGATCATAACCATAGAACTAATTGTTGAAATTGTCCAAATTTCATATTACTGTTATCCCCCGGAATTATTTAGCTATTAAACTAATCTAGACGGGAAATGTTTGAGTGTCATCCAATAAACTTTCCACATTGGTACACTACCAGATATATGTAATATATTATTAGACGATCAATTTAAAGTTTCAATCTAAATCTGGAATCTTCAACTCTTCAGAGTGTAAACATATACTTACTTATAATAGATATAACACCTTTACGCAACATAATCCTGATCATCTTCATCGTCGTGCTCCTCGTCGTCATCGTGATCGTAGTCCTTCTTCTTCCGTGAGTACGCCCGCTTCGACGTGACCGGCATCTGGTCGGTTTCGCCGTGCAACAGCGAGTTCTTGTACGTCATCAGCGGTTGCCAGTCCTCGGACCGACTGGACGGCATACCCGCCGTTAACCGACGCTCCATGAAGCTGAGGCTGTGGAGGGATATATCAAAATGTCTCTTTATACGAACAACAGCGCAAAAGTGACCCGAAACTCACATCAACTTCTTGTCCTGTTTGATCAGCTTGTTGGTCAACTCGGCCAGCACCTCCAGGAATGCAATGCACGGCGGCGGGGCCGACGGGTCCTCATACGCATCGGCCGGAATGGTCACGGCAAAGAGGATCCCCGCCCGATGAAATACTGTGATGGCTTCGCGGTTCTTGACTGCATCCAACCCGAACGAGAGAGCGAACCGTTTGGCCAGCTCCTTCAGATCTTGAAACTCTTGGGAGTTTCGCGATACACGACCGCCCGGCGACGCCTCCTGGATGTCCTTGAAGATGTTGATCAAGCTCAGACACATGGTCATGGCGCAGTTGACCTTGTTGATTTCACGCGTCTTGCCGAGGGTGGTCTTGATGATGTCGCCGTACTCGTTGTAGCACTGAAAATAAGCAAATAGTGAGCTTACAGTAGAATTCAAAGGTGTTATTCGAGGCACCTACCTTGAGATAGTGTTTGAAAATGTCCGCAGCGGACTTCATCGGCAGGATGTTGTACACGATCAGCTTGCAGTATGCTGCCAGGAAGTTTCGCCGCTTGTGCAGCTCCTCGATGCGGGTTTCGTCGTGGCCTTCCTCCTGTTCGGTGGAGAAGACATTGGCTTGGACGAACTCGTTCAGGAGGCCTTGCTGCTCTGCGCTAGGGGTGTACACCAGCTTTCGGATGTTTTCGTTCGGGTGGGAAGCAAGCTGGTCGCTGAATACGATCAGGAGGTCACAGATGGACATGTAGGCCGCTTCCTGTACGGTGGGAGCGATGTCGTAGTGCATCAGCTCGTTGCACGCGTTCATGTACTTCTGGAGGTTCTGGGAGAGCTCGTCGACTTCGGAAGCTGCGGATCGGTCCATGGTGTTCTCCAGGAAGTACAGTCCCCAGTTGATGGAGAAGACGCACGCCTCGATGCAGTAGACCAGGGCCTCGTGGGGGATTCCGTTGTCGCCGGCGTTCTCCGAGAGACTCTCCTCGATGTCCTGGTAGAGAGAGTCGAACAGATTCCAGGTGTTGAGGTTGTGACACGAATACAGGATCGAGACCTTCTTGAGGCTAATGTTGACATTGTAGATTTCGTCCTCGTTCGGGGTTTCTTCGCCAGCGATCAGATTGCGGTAGTCGTCGATGGCCTCCTTGTAGCGATTGACGCACTCGTCGATGACGTTCGATCTGGCCACGTCGCACCGGGTGTAGATGGCGCTGCCTTCGGTGCAGAGGAATTCGAACGTTTTGGCGCAGGTTTCGAGCACTTCGCGATCGATCTGGATGGCCATGATGTGGGTCATTTTGTCCAGCAGGGCTTGAAGATTCGCTTCCTGACGCGTTGTAGTGTACAGCTCTAGATCGAAGTACTGCGGGATGGCTAGCAAGTTGGTGAGCTTCTCGCTATCCGCGCTGTATTTGTGCAGGAGTAAGGGAAGGGTATGAATGAAGTGCTCCGTGAGCTTCTGCTTGTCGTCCTGAACTTGTTTGATCTCCTTTGCGCTTAGAGTCATCTTTCGGCTGCTTCCACGGCCAACGGGAGGCTCACCTGTGGCTGCTTGCCGAACGGCGCTAACCATGATCTCGATCAGCGTCGATTCCTGCTTGTTGTCCAGAGTTTCTTCCATAGGTCCTGGCTCTTCCAGAAGCAGATCCGTCATACATTCCCAATCCTTGACCATTGGATTACTGTCGATGAAGGAATCCACCAGATAGGCTCCATGCTCGTGCAGTTCCGATTCGATGAAGAACTGCACCAAATCTCGGATCAAGGGAGTGTTAGGGAGGCGCTTCTTGCCTCGTTTAGTGTACGTTACTTGGGCATCCGCATCTAGACAGAAAAGACGAACGTTCAGGAATTCGGCTGCAGCTTGAGCAACGCCGCGATGAGACGAGTAGACCAACTCGTACACGATTTCGCAATCCTTGTCCGTTAGAATATCCTGATGAATCTTCAAAATGTTAATGACCAATTTAACGGCGTGAACCGCCGCCTCAAATTCCTTGTCCAGGGTCATCGCCACTATGCGATCCTTAAACTTGGACGTAAACAGCTCCAGCTTTCCCTTCAACTCTTCATTCTCATACAACGGCAACAAAGCTTGCAGGCAGCGCAGCCGGACTTCCCCGACCTTATCGTGCAGCGTCCATCCGATGTACTTCAAGTACGAATCATCCAGGAAATTCTGCGAAAACTTCTGCATCCAGATTCCGATCTCCGACATACAAATCGCCCGAATCTCCGGTAAAGTGTCCCGGTAGCGATGCACGAAAACCGACTTGAACATGTACGTTAGCATATTCTTGATCTCATCCATGTTTTCCTCCAGCTCGGTGCGCTTGGCCATCAGCGATTCCAAACGATCCGGAGCCCGTTTGTCGCGAGGCTTCAGCCTTTCCGCATCGTACTGTCGCGCGGCGTTGTCGAAGTTGACCGACACGAGCAGAGCCACGTCCACCAGCGCCGTCATCAGCTTCATCGCGGCCAAAGTGGCCGTGTGACGGAACGCTCGAACCTGCGAATCCGACAACCCGGTCAGCAGCGAGATCACGTTGTCCATCAGAAACTGATCGTAGATGATCGAGTACTGGCACTGCTTGACCAGCGTCTGCACGAAGTCACAGAAATTCATCTTGAACTTCTTCCACTGTTGCCCGGGCATGATCAGCGGATACTCGTGGCTGTCCTCATCGAACTCCTCAGTCATCTTGCGGATGATCGCCGTGTGCTCCATTGTCTGCTGCATCTCCGGGGTAATCTTCCCCTTGCATCCGCTGGCATGCACAAAGAAGTTCATCAACGCAATCAATGCCGAATCTTTGTCCAGTTTGTAGCTCTCAATCCAATCATCCACGATTCCAGTGATGGCCGACTTCGAGTGCCTCAGAATAAAATACAAACTGCTCTCATCCATCGTGCTCTCCCGGTCCGTCACCACCACCCGCTCATCGTCATGGTGGTAAACCCGTTCTCGCTTCTCCCTCGGTTCCTTCGGAGCTCCCTCCCCGCGAGCCTTCCTCGGGGCCTTGCGTTTCTTGTGCTGCAACGGTTGCTGCTGCTGATGCGGATCGAAACGCGTCCCAAAAAATATATCATCATCGTCATCGTCGATGATAGGAGCTTTCAGCGGGACGCCACCACGCGCCCTCAACCGCGTCATACGAGCTCCGGGACGACCAGTGGGCTGTTCCTCTTCCGGATGTGGCAGGTGGTGCTCCTCGGAGGGGCCCTCCCCAGCGCCACCCGACGACCAACTCTCGTTGTGCGGTTCACTGCATAGGAAAAGTAGGTCAATTCAAATTTGGTGGTGATATCAGGCATAATGGACATTCTTACTTGTGAAACGGCGGCTCGTGATGTTCCTCGAATTCCGGTGGAGGCTCATCCATTCGGATGCGTTTTCCCCCGCGTCGATGCATTTCGCTGTGAAAGGCGAAAGCTAAGTTTGTAAACAAATCGCTCGGGTGGCTTTTAGTCCAGAGTAAAATGCATTTTTTCCGTCTTTTCGAAAACAGTTTCGACAAAAATTTACTTACCTCGATTGACCTGCACTGGTTTGAACAATTTCACACTGAATTAGGGACAATAAACGTTGAAATTATTCGATTTTTCACCGAAAATATTAGAAATTGAAGCGAGCGTTACGCATTTTCAAAGATGTCTGCGCGTTTGTTTTGCTTCGATTTTTGAACGTCACGCCTGCTGCATGCGATTGAGCGTCACAAGAAGAAATCAGCGAACAAAATTGCGATCAAAATGTGCATTCGGCTACACTGAACGAAAACCCCATCCCGAAATCGACTGATTTGTCCGACCATCCAGTCCAAATTACCAAAATCGTGTTTTCGAATGACGAATCAGACATACGGCAATCATCCCAAAAAGCGGATGACGATCATCTTATTCGCGTATGAGTCGACGCACGCTATGTGAATGAATATTAGTTGCAGAGCGAAGGCCACACAGATGCACCGAATTTATTCATCGATAGAGTAACAAGTTCCTTGATCGTGACACCCGGGACATTGACGATTTTGTTTCGCATGTCCTATCCTGGACATGTCATATTTTTTGAAAGGGTGCGCGCAAGGGCACCCTGGCCATACTAAGCACATATTTTTTGGAAAAGATAGCGGTGACATTATTGTTATCAATCGCTAAAAAACAAAGTTGCTCGACCATATGGTCGACATTCTATTTTCAAATCGCTGTCATCCGGTTTTAAGATGACATCATTTGGTCGGCGGACCATACGGTTTCCGACCGAATATCGTTAAGGGGCGTGATCGTATCGCCTCTCAGTCGATCTTGGGCGGGGGGTTTCGTTCAGTGTAGATGGTCCGACGCCTAATCTCAGGTACCAACACTGAACGAAAACCCCATCCCGAAATCGACTGATTTGTCCGACCATCCAGTCCAAATTAGCAAAATCGTGTTTTCGAATGACGAATCAGTCATACGGCAATCATCCTTAAAAGCGGATGACGACCATCATATTCGCGAATGAGTCGACGCACGCTATGTGAATGAATATTAGTTGCAGAGCGAAGGCAACACAGATGCACCAAATTTATTCATCGATAGCGTGACAAGTTCCTTGTTCGTTATACCCGCGACATTGACGAATTGCGTTACATGTGTTATTTCTGGACATGACACATTTTTGAAATGGGTGTTCGCGAGGGCACCCTGACCTGACCACTAAGCAAATCATTTTTGGGAAGGGAAGCGGATATATGATTGATGTCAATCGCTAAAAAATAAGGTTGCTCGACCATATGGTCGACATTCCATTTCCATATCGCTGTCATCCGATTTTAGGATGACATCATTCGGTCGGTGGACCATACGGTTTCCGACCGAATGTCGTTAAGGGGCGCGATCGTATCGCCTCTCAGTCGATCTTGGGCGGGGCTTTCCGTTCAGTGAAAAAGGAAATCTCGCGTTACATTTGAGAAGGGGTGCAAACATTTTCTATCACATTTCTTGCGTTACATTTGAAAAGGGCCTATCCCCAGAACGTAAACATTGAGAAAAATCGATGCTAACATTTTCCATCACATTTTCTATTCGTATTTCTCAGTTTGAGGATTTTTCAACATTCTTTCCGTTCTGATGACACAAAATTACATGTATCTATGCATCAATAATCAAAATTGCATTAAAATTTATCAGAAAAGTATACTGAAAATATTCTACACGTTCGAGCCACATGTTTCAAACATGAATTTTCACCACTTGGGAAACATCTGAATTTAACGTGTCAAACCAGTCATAAATCTACTTTTCGAAATCATGTGTAAAACCAGGGTCCCGCTACTATATTTGGTCACCCACCCATAGCGCTACTATTTTGCGAGCGCATCCAGCAGCGACCGGTAAAGTTTGCTGCAATGATGGAGGGCTGCCAAACGGGGTATAGAAGCGCACCGCTAAGAGCACCTTTAACGGTGCGCTTCTATAGCCCGTTTGGCAGCCCTCCATCATTGCAGCAAACTTTACCAGTCGCTGCTGGATGCGCTCGCAAAATAGTGGCGCTATGGGTGGGTGACCAAATATAGTAGCGGGACAGTTGCGCTGCTAAAAATGTTATGGAAATATGACAGCCCTCCCGATACGAACCAGGGTGACTAATTTGATTGCTACCGGTGTGGAAAAGAGTGGTTAAGTCAAAATGGTACCGCTGCGCGGGTTGCTCGAATAGTAGCCGCCGTTAATGTTGCTCTAAAGGTGCTCTTATCACATGGGTTAGTGTGAGTGACTCTATCAGAGCCGGACTCAGTCGGCTGTACAGTGAGGCGTGGCGATGCAGCAACATGTTCGTTTGGCTCACATTTTGACAGTTCTCTCTGCACGATTGGCTAACAATGGCCGCTTCCGCAGATCTCTATAATGTAGGATTACTACCGAGGATTGTTCACAATCTCCGAACTTGACTGCGGAAAAAATCGCGATCATGACGCCGCTGGTAACACCTTGAACGATTTTCATAGAAATCCGTCGCCCAGTTCACACTACCATCACCTGGTGGAAAAGTTGCACGAATCACTGTGTTTTGCAATATAGTCAACAGAGAAGGCGCTAGTGTGAAACGTCAAATGCATAAAAAACGATGCGCGCGCCTCTGGTTGTGAAAGCCACAACTATGAATATTTAAAATTATCGTTAAAAGCGTGGTGGATGGACATTTTGCAAGTGTTAAGCCTGGAACACATAGCGTCCGTTCCGTCGAGGTTTGCGTTTTTTTGACAGTTTTCCCATGGGAAATGTGTCAAGCTACTGTCACGCACCACACGCAAACGTATGCATTGTGTGGGGCACTTAACGTTTGTTTGTCTGTGGGTTGGACCTTTGTTTGTTTGTTTGTCGCATTATATATATCTGGAGCTCGATTTGAATAGGTCGTATGTGCTTTTGTCGATATAAAATTCGATCAGTTTATTTTAGTCATTGTAGCAATTTGGCAGATATTTTGAAAACTTTCAATGATGGAACAGAAAGCCTGTTTTGTGAGGATTCTGCTGTTTGTATCAACTTTGCTCAATTTCAACGGCTTTCGCTATTATAAGCGAATCCAACTGATCGAATTTTTAATCGACAAAAGCACATACGACCTATTCAAATCGAGCTCCAGATATATTTCTGGAGCTCGATTTGAATAGGTCGTATGTGCTTTTGTCGATTAAAAATTCGATCAGTTGGATTCGCTTATAATAGCGAAAGCCGTTGAAATTGAGCAAAGTTGATACAAACAGCAGAATCCTCACAAAACAGGCTTTCTGTTCCATCATTGAAAGTTTTCAAAATATCTGCCAAATTGCTACAATGACTAAAATAAACTGATCGAATTTTATATCGACAAAAGCACATACGACCTATTCAAATCGAGCTCCAGATTTAATGCATTTCCAGTGATATTTTCTCTCAGTGTTGCGAAGCGAGTCTACACTGAACGGAAACCCCCGCCCAAATTCGACTGAGAGGCGATACGATCACGCCCCTTAACGACATTCGGTCGGAAACCGTATGGTCCACCGACCGAATGATGTCATCCTAAAACCGGATGACAGTGATATGAAAATGGAATGTCGACCATATGGTCGAGCAACCTTGTTTTTTAGCGATTGATAACACTCTTATATCCGCTACCCTTCTCAAAAATGATGTGCTTAGACCAGGGTGCCCTCGCGAGCACCCTTTTTCAAAAATATGACATGTCCAGAAATCAGGCCAAACATGTCTAAAGGTCCTATCTGCAGAAGAGAGGCTCTCTTTGGTTTCCCTCTCTTTCGTTAATATCTCAGCTGTTTACTTGTACTATGATTGTCTCCTTGCATTGAACGATGGTCAAAACAATCGTCTTTTGATTTGTACTGTAAAAATAGTCGAAAAGTGTACCATTACATTGCAATAATTGAAAGAGAAAGTCAACAAAGAGAGCCTCTCAAATGCAGATTGGACCTATTGAAATGTTTGGCCTGAAATAGGACATGCAACGCAAAATCGTCAATGTCGCGGGTATAACGAACAAGGAACTTGTTACGCTATCGATGAATAAATTTAGTGCATCTGTGTTGCCTTCGCTCTGCAACTAATATTCATTCACATAGCGTGCGGCGTCTCATACGCGAATAAGATGGTCGTCATCCGCTTTTTAGGATGATTGCCGTATGACTGATTCGTCATTCGAAAACACGATTTTGGAAACTTGGACTGGATGGTCGGACAAATCAGTCGATTTCGGGATGGGGTTTTCGTTCAGTGTAGCTTTTTCGACCATCAGTTCAGAATCCATTCCACACCCGGCCCCGGCAGTGAATCTAATCAGAAGATTACGTAACAAAAACAAGGATGTAAACAATCTGCTTCAGTGCCCACAATGAAGAAGTGCTGAAACGACGTGTGCACACAAAACGAGAGTGAAAAATCATAATTTCTCAAGAATAAGACAATTAATATTAGTGCTGTATATATCAATCGGAAGAGGAAAAGCCTAGAAATTAAGTGTATATAATAGTAAATAGTTTTAAGAAAAGAAAAAACGGAAAAAGAGAAAAAAAAAGTGTAAAGAAAAAGCAGTGACATAACCTAGATTAAGAACGACAGTGAAGTGAATAACGAAAAGAAGATGCTGGGAAACAGGACGAGAACGCAGATCGTCACAAGAAATCAGTACACCAAAACGCAGGGCGGCGCGTCCGGCATCAGGGATGCTGACAGGAAGCAAATAACGCCGCCGACCAGGACCCAACGACGCAGTCAGGACGAGCAGAGCAGGAACGGAGCCACAACAAGCAAACCCACAACCGCAAACATGCAAAACATCGTGACCGTCTTCGTGGAACCAGCAAATGCCGAGCAAATGGTGTTTAAACACCCGGCAGAAATTGCCAAGATTCTCGCGAACATAGGAATAGCCGGGTACAAGGACATCCGGAACGTAGGAAGGTTTCGCTTCAGAATATCATTCGATTCAACAGGCGAGGCTACCAAAGTGAACGACAAGAAACTACAGGGCACGGGGCTGAGGAAGTACACCCCCGTAGTGAAGAACGAAATTATCGGGATAATTAAGGATGTCCCGAGAAATTTCGAAGAAATGGAGATCCGAGATAACCTGGACAGCGATCAGGAAGTCACAAGAATCGAACGAGTTAAACGCTAGGGAAGAGGAGACGAGCTGCAACCGACGGACAAGGTTAAAATCACCTTCAAGGGGAAAGAGCATCCGGAAATGGTGCAAATCTACGGAGTGCCCTTCAGAGTGGAAATTTACCTCTTTCCCATCAAGCAATGCTCAAATTGCTGGATGTTCACCCACAAGACTAAAGACTGCAAGAAGACGAAAAAATGTGGAAAGTGTGGAGGGGAGCAGCACGAGAATCAAGATTGCGGAGCCCAACCGAAGTGCATAAACTGCAGAGGACAGCACCCCGCGGATGACCGGGAGTGCAAAGAAAGGATACGTCAACGAAAGATAAAGGAAGCGATGCAGAAAGAACGGATACCGCTGGTGGAAGCAGCGGAAAGATTTCCGAAGGAGAGCAACAGATTCGCGCTGCTAGCCAGGATGGACGAATTCCCGGAGCTAGAAGACATCAGTGACGACAGCGAGGATGAAAGAGGCACCCAATCAGGAGAAGGTAAACGAGCAGCGGAAACGGGAAGAAAGCAACACAAACGAGGAAAGCCGATAAGCAGAACAACCAGGAAGGAAAACCACAAACGAACAGCGGATGAAACAGGAGAGGAAGTAGAGCGACACAAGGAAAACGAAAACAAGCACGGGGCGGAAATAAAGAAGCTAAAACGAAGAGTGGATCGAATGGAGAAGAACTGGAAAGCGATAGGGAAGATAGTCAGACTGCAAAATGCAGTAGAAGGGGAGCTGCGTGAGGCGAAAGACCAACTGGCATTGGAAGGATTGATCATCAAAATATGCACAGTTCTGAAGGAGATAGTTAGCGAACTAGGAGAAAACATAGACAGAGAAGACCACAGTGCGGAAGAATCAGTTGACATGGAAAATGAGTAAGAAAATTAGAATTTTGCAATCGAACATTCAATCAGTAAGACTACCAGAAAAAAGAGAAGAGCTAACATTTCTCCTATATGAAAATCAAATAGAATTAGCATGCCTTCAAGAAATATGGTTAAAACCGGAGGAAACATTTAGAATAAAAGGTTACAACTTTGTAAGCAAGCGCAGAATGGAAGGGTACGGAGGTGTAGGAATACTTTTGAGGGACGATGTAGAATATGAGGAACTCAAAATCAATCCATTCCATCCGTTAGAAGTAGTAGGTGTGAAGGTAGTTAACATGCAATTCCCGATGCTAGTCTACTCGGTGTATGCGCCACCCAACGCGCAAATAGCTAAAGAAATAGAAAAGAAACTAACGGAATTCCTAGAGATGGTCGACCGGCGACAAGAAGAAGTTATTATAACCGGTGATTTCAACTCCCACCATCCGATTTGGGACGACACGAGACAGGCCTGTCCTAAGGGGAAATCGATAGCTACGGTGTTGGAATCTTCGCGACTAGTAGTGTTGAACGATGGAACGATGACGACCATACCACGAGTGAACGCAACGGCATCAGCAGTGGATATAACATTCGCGTCCAAAAAAGTAGCAGAAAAATCGCTTTGGACGGTACAGGAACACACCTTCGGAGGGTCTCATATGACAATTGTAACGGAAGTGCAGATAAGTATGCCGATAGCGGAAATATCAATCAAGAAAATCAATGTGGACAAGGCAATAGAAGAACTCAACAAAATCGAGCCGCAGTACATGTACGACGTCGAAGAAATGCAGACGATCTTCGATGAGGCGATAGAACAGGCAAGCTACGTAGTAAGGAACAAAAAAGCAAATTTCTTGAAAAGATGGTGGAATCATGAAATACAGGAGGCGTATAACATCAAAAGAGCATGTTTGAAAAAGCATAATAGGGAAAAAAGTCTGCAAAGTCAACTCGCCTTCCAGAAAGCTCAAGCCAAACTAAAAAGACTGATCAGGTCGGCAAAACGAAAAGATATCCACGAACTGAGATCGAAAATCGACAAAGATACTCCGACGGCGCAGCTGTGGAACATCATTAGGGGAGCAGATGCAGCGCTCACGGGGAAGAAAAGATCAGCACAGCACATCGTAGAGCAGGAGACGGCCTTGAACTTCCTGGAGGCGACCTACGAAGACCGTTGCATGGACATGACAAACCTAAGATGGCAGGAGCTCGAGGAACACCAAAAATACGATTCGCGCATCACAACAGAAGAATTCGACAAAGCAGTACTGAAGAAGAAAGACCACTCAACCCCGGGATTGGACCATGTCTCCTACCGGATTCTAAAGAACCTGAGAAGGGAAATACTCCTAGAGATCTACGAGAAGCTGAACACGGTATGGATGACAAAAAATATACCAGATAAATGGAGAGAGGTTAAGCTAATCCTCATACAAAAAGCTAACTATGCGCCAGGAGCAATAGAAGGAAAAAGAGGCATAGCCCTACTGAACGTATTCCTGAAAACCATAAACGGAGTAGCAAAGGATCGTATATACGAGTACGTGGAAGCAAACCGGATACTACCAGAGCTTTCATTCGGATTTAGGAAAAACCACTCAGCGATCGGATGTGTTAACTACATGGTCAACGCTATCCTACAAGCAAGACAGGAGAAGAAGGGTTGCATCGTAATATTCGCCGATATCAGCAAAGCCTTCGATAGGGTAAACACAGGAATGCTCATCCAAATGCTGATAGACAACCAGTTCCCAGAAGGCATAACAAGATGGGTATTCGAATACCTAAAAGAACGCGAGATAGTCATCAACACAACAGAAGGACAGGAGCGTATAACAACGAGCCAGGGACTACCACAGGGATGCCCGCTGTCCCCGGTGTTATTTAACCTGTACACGAAAGACATCCATAAGCTCAACGAAGACGGAATAGAACTACCCCAGTTCGCAGATGACTTTGCCGCAATCATAACAGGAGATGAAAGCGAGGTAGTATCAAAAGCAAACAACTTCGTCCGAAACTTGAATGCAGAGCTCAAGAGGTTAAACCTGGACTTGAACCCGAGGAAATGTGCCGCAATCAACTTCGGACGAACACCAGACGAAAAAATAAGGCTGAAGATAGGAAACGAAGACATCGAACTAGTGAACGTCCACAAATACCTAGGGTACGTAGTGGACAAATCACTGCTACACAGAAAACACATCGAATACGTTAAAGAAAAAGCAGAGAAAAGCCTGAACGTAGTCAAAATGATTGCCAGCAAAAGAAGTCCAGCCAACCCAGAGACAGTTCTAAAAATAGGAGACGCCTTAATAAGATCCAAACTAGAGTACGGAGCATCCATATACGGGAAAGCAGCCAAAACGAATTTAAGCAAGCTGGAAACTACATTAAACGCGTACACAAGATCAGCGATGCGATATCTGAAATCAACACCCGTGAATACAATGCTAGCAGAAACAGGAAGGACACTGTTACGACGACTAGCGGTTCAAGGACGCACACCGGGGCTCACCTGCCGGGGGAGAGAAGGACCAATGTTACGACGACTTGCGGTTCAAGGACGCACACCGGGGCTCACCTGCCGGGGGAGAGAAGGACCAATGTTACGACGACTTGCGGTTCAAGGACGCACACCGGGGCTCACCTGCCGGGGGAGAGAAGGACCAATGTTACGACGACTAGCGGTTCAAGGACGCACACCGGGGCTCACCTGCCGGGGGAGAGAAGGACCAATGTTACGACGACTTGCGGTTCAAGGACGCACACCGGGGCTCACCTGCCGGGGGAGAGAAGGACCAATGTTACGACGACTTGCGGTTCAAGGACGCACACCGGGGCTCACCTGCCGGGGGAGAGAAGGACCAATGTTACGACGACTTGCGGTTCAAGGACGCACACCGGGGCTCACCTGCCGGGGGAGAGAAGGACCAATGTTACGACGACTTGCGGTTCAAGGACGCACTGCTGCTGTTCGGGGGGGACACTCGGAATTGACTCGGAATGAAAATTCGGCGAAA
Organism: Aedes albopictus; assembly: GCF_035046485.1. NCBI lineage: Eukaryota > Metazoa > Arthropoda > Insecta > Diptera > Culicidae > Aedes > Aedes albopictus. Next base: position 412,200,119 of record NC_085137.1, read on the forward strand.
AACCAGATTTACAAAACGAATTCACAGCTTGTATTCAACACGTGTTTTCTCTACTACTTCGCGTTACAGAATGACGGTTTTTTCTTCATCGGAATTCAAACTCCTTCTGGTTGCCTAGCAACCGACTAGCCTACCCTAACATGTGATTGCTTGGATCGAATTCAAATTTGAATCGGTGTTTCCAACATCCTCCCGACCCAGAGTAGAACTGGACTGCAACAGTATGATCTTGCTTATCGGTCTTGTGTAAGTTGATAAAGTTGTTCGTATTACTGCTGTCCTAACTTTGCCATCAGGACCATGGAAAACCTTTTCAATGAGTCCTTTTGGCCAAGATCCTCGATGCATATTTTCATCGACAATCATGACAACATCTCCTAACTTGTATTCGTAGTAGCTTCGATCGTCATGCCATTTACTCCGCCTCAAAAGCTCTGGTCTGTATGTAGAAATCCATTTTCGCCAGAACCTATCTGCATACACTTGTGCATGTTTATATGCTGCTCTGCAATCCAGGTCCCGCTCGTCAAACTGATGATCATATTGCATATAATTGCTGCGCCCCAGTAGAAGCATATTTGGAGTCAGAGGCTCTGGCTCATGGGGGTCTTCTGAAGTATGAATCAACGGACGATTGTTCACGACATTCATTACTTCGCACAGTGTAGTTCGAAGAACTAGGTCTGATGGGTGTCTCTCCTTCAGCATGACTCGTAGCGCTGATTTTACAGAACGCACTAAGCGTTCCCAACATCCGCCAAAGTGAGGGGCTCCGGGCGGTATGAACGACCATTCGACTCCTCTGACACTCAACGTTTCCTCCATTTGTCGTTGATCCAGTTGCTCTATCAGTTTCTTCATCTCGTTGTTAGCTCCAGTGAAGTTTGTTCCATTGTCTGTGAACAACTTTTTCGGAACACCTCGCAGAGACATGAAGCATCGAATCGCCATGATGCAGCTGTTTGTGTCCAATGAAGGTACGATCTCCAAGTGGACAGCTCGACTTGTCATACAGGTGAATAGTACGATCCATCGTTTCTCTAGATGTCTGCCCACCTTCACCGTCAAAGGACCACAATAGTCAATGCCCGTATAACAGAATGCAAATACACCAGGTGAGGTTCGTTCAGGTGGTAGGTTCCCCATTTGTGCCACGCATGGTTTGGCACGAAGCTCACGGCATTTAATGCATCCCCGTGTCATCTTCTTCACTTGTGACTTCATTTTTAATATGCGGTACCGCTGCCGTAGATTGTTGACCACTGTTTCCAATCCCTGATGGCAATTTGCAATGTGGTACATTGTAATCAACAAATTTGTGAAATCGTGATTGTCAGGCAAAATCACAGGATTATTGACTTCAAAAGCTGTATTCGCGCATTGAATTCGTCCTCTCATCCTTATTATTCCATTGTGTAGGAAGGGAGAATATCCATGCAGCCTACTAGTTTTCTTCACGAAACCCTTCGTTTTCAAATCAGCTATGTCCGTTTCAAATTCATCTAGTTGTACCTTTTTATACCAAGCATCTTTAGCCTCCATCATATCGTGTACATCAATCCTGAACTGCTTAGGTTTCTCTTTTTTAGACATGGCTAAAATCTTCCTCATTTTCAGGTAATAAGCTGTGGAACGAATCAGACGATGATAGTCGGAAAAACGTATGATGTCCGGCAAAACCTGTACTTCTTCAGCTAGCGTTTGGAAGCACATGACGTTTTCTGCGCGACAGCTATCCAAACCTGTATGGAAGTTCACGGATTCTTCATCTGACAAGGCGAGGTCATTCTCCAGCGGCCACATGTTACGGGACTGATAAAGGAAATCAGGACCTTTGATCCAATCCTCGATCGCCGGAAACTTGGAAGATTTTGTTCCCAAATCAGCAACGTTTAAATTAGAAGGAATCCAGTGCCACATGCTCGTGTAGTGTCCATTGTCCTTGATTTTGGTCACCCTTGATCCAATGTATGCCGTTTGTTTCTCAGTAGTACTGAGCCAGGCAAGGCAAATTTTGGAATCGGTCCAGAAGTGACATGACGTTACTTCAATCTTAAGCTCATCCTGTATTGTTCGTACCATCTGACTGGCTAGCACACATCCTTGTAGCTCCAATCGCGGGATGGTCTGCGACTTCAAAGGCGCCACTTTAGCTTTCGCCATCACGAGGGACACATTTGATTTCTCACCACACCGATGAACTAAGTAGACTACACAAGCAAAGGCTTTATCGCTTGCATCGCAGAATGCGTGAAGGTCAGCACTGCCGAAAGTTGCAAGTCCTGGGAAGTAATACCTTGGAATCCGAACTTCATGCAGCTTTCCTGTTTCTACCAGCCACTCCTTCCACTTTGGTACCAGACCGTCAGGCAACAGGTCATCCCAACCGATCTGTAGACGCCAAAGTTCCTGGAAAATAATCCTCAGCTGGACGGTGATCGGGCTCAAAATATTCAAAGGATCGAATATACTCATCATGAACTTGAGCAGTTGACGCTTCGTAGGGATTACTTCACCAGACCGGAAGGATTTGTCCAATTGAGGAAACTCCATCGAGAAAACGAATTCATCGGATGTTAAATCCCAGTTCAATCCAAGTATTTTTGCACACGTTTGTTCATCATCGATGTCTGCACAGAGCGATGAGTCAATGGACTGAATCACCGCTTCGGAATTTGATCGAAACTTCACCAACTTGAAACCTCCTTCCTCATGTGCAGTAATTACTCGGTGGATAAGCTCGACTGCATCCTCTTCTGAATCCGCACAATCGAAGAAATCATCCACGTAATGTTGTTCCACAATGGCGCGTTCCACTCCAGGCAGTTGCTCTTCTATCTCCTTGGCGTTGAAATTCTTAATATATTGCGCTATTGATGGAGACGACACCGCTCCGAAGATCATCACGTTCATCACATATACATCAGGGGTGTGTGTTCGGTTCATACCACGCCAGAAGAATCTTTGGGAGTTCTGATCTGCTGCACGTATGTGAACCTGGTGGAACATTTCTTTAATGTCCGCCATGAATGCAATTTTCTTTCTGCGTCCTCGCATCAACACAGAAACCAACGATGGAACGAAGTCTGGACCTTTCAACAACAGATCGTTTAGTGAGAATCCGTGTGATTTCGCTTTTGCGTCCATGACTAACCTGAACTTGCTAGCATTGGTTACGCAAAAGTGAGGGAGATACCAAGTATTGGCAGTCTCTCCTAGTTCAGCCGGGTCCAGTTTCCGAGCATATCCTTTATCCAAATACTCTTGTATCTTCTGGCAGTACTTGTCGGCGAATTGTGAATCAGTGTCCATCTTCTTTTCCATACACTGCAGGCGACGTAGGGCTTGCGGCTTACTGTCTGGAAAAGTGAAGTTGTTGTACTTGTACAGCTGTCCCACTTCAAAATGATTGCCACGACGTTTCAGGGTCCGGTTCATTATATCCAGGGCGCGTTCATCTTCCTCTGACATTTTTGGATCTTGACGTGTAATTCCGAAATCCTCCACCTTGAACATCTGTTTGACCAAGTTTGTTAGATCCATATCAGTTGTCTCTGAGCTCATGAGGATGTGGATCTGTTCAGAGGTATCAGCTTCTTTCGGTTCGATTTCACCATGAATTGTCCAGCCTAGATGACAACGTGTCAGTTGTAGTCCTTGTAGTGTGTATTGGATAGTTTTTAAAGGTACGATGAGGCCAGCGTTGTTGGATCCAATTAGTATCTGCGGCACTGCACCTTGTATAGCTTCTAGTTTGTCGTCGTCTACCATCGGATACAAGCGTTGTATCTTGTCTAAATCCAGATTTATTTGCGGTAGATTTATGCCTTTGATTGTCCGCATGTTGTTGAGCTGATACCAAGACGATTGCTCACTCGGGCCGGATATTTGAAGCGAGAGTATCATCGAATCTTCATCTCTGTGTGTGATTCCATTTGTCCAACGATATGTGACGGGCGTCACCGGTCCAGATAACTTCATCCTTTCTGCCAGCGAAGCATCGATCAAAGAACTGGACGATCCTTCATCGAACAAAGCGAATACGTCATGAATTTCACTTCCATTTCGTATTCTGACCTTCCCAACACGGAGTAGTGTGTTCGAACTTCTTGCAGCTACGTGGCACAGATTCTCGGACGTTTCGGATTGGATATCCGGCTTTTGTGACGGCTGTCTCGGATTATCACCAGAGTGCACCAACTCATGATGATTCTTATCGCACACTGCACAAGTTTTTGACGATGGACACTTTTGACGATTGTGATCATTCTTAAGGCAGACGTAGCAAACTTTGCAGCTCCTAGCCGCAGACCGACGTTGCTCCACCGATAATCTACGAAATTTTTCGCATTTTACCAACGAAAAATGATCTGTTGCGCTGCATAGGGGACACTTGGTTTCCCCATCCTCGTTACTGACATGTAGAACTGGTGCCTTAGGTTTCGGATTCGATGCTGGTTTCCGTCCTGCAAACGTTGGATTAATGCTTGCCAGCTGATTCTCCATTTCATCCTCCAACCACCGCAAAAATGCCTGGAAGTCGACTACCTCACTTGTTCTCAGGAGCTCTGCCTTGTGACGGATCCACAGTTGCCTACTGAAGCTTGGCAATTTTTCGGTGAGATGTGCGATGAGTTCAGGATTCAACAAATACATTTCTGCTCCTACGTTTTTCAGTGCGGTTGCCGTACCAACTACAGCGTTGTAGAAAAATCTGAATGATTCAATATTTCCGTCTCTTACATAATCCAGATTTCGCAGAACCTCGAGACGGTTGGCTACAACCCATTCCGTTCGACCAAAGTTTGACTTCAACATCTTCATGATCAGTTCCACATTTTCAGCTGAAGATAACAAGGCTTCAACGGCTCTACGCGCTTTTCCTTGCAATGCGGTATTGAGTCTGCGCAGGTTATCACGGTTGGTCAGTTTCAACTCAGCAGTTGAGGTTTTGAACTCATTCTCGAAGATCGGCCAGTCCATGATGCTACCGTTGAACGTGGGCAGCTCTCTTATCTGTCTTGTCTGCAAAGCTTTGAAGGCCTGGGAGAGTACGTCCGTCACCGCTGCAGCATTAGGTTGACCATCCTCGCCTCTTGGGTGCAAGCTTGGTACAGGTTGTACTGGAAACTCCGTTCCGAAGGTCTCGATAATGGGATTTTGTTGATCCGTTGTTTGATTAGCAGTTGCCACACCCTCCATCCAACCATTAACCCGATTGGACAAACTACTTTTGCTTGACGCCCGACTCGATACCTCGGATTGAGATCGCAATTCATCCATTTGAATTTCACGTTCGTGCTTTTTCCTCAAATACTCAACCTGCTTCTGCTGCTTTTTTAGCTCTAAGTCTCTTTTAATTTGCAGTTCTTTTAACTGTACCTCAGCCTGTATCCTATCTTGTTCTAGAGATAACCTGTACTCCTCATCTTCTAACTGCTGTCTTAACTCTAATTCTCTGATTCGTTTCGAAGAAGCGCTCGACAACGACGAATATTTACTAACTCGTGAACTTCGGCCAGTTTTTCCTGAAGCCACGCTTTTTCCTACCTGCTTATCTTCGATACCAGATGGATGGTCATTGTTGGGAAGATCGGATGACTGTTCCCGAGGGTGCACATGCGGCGGGGGTGTACGGAGCATTTCTCTGTCCACCAGGGTAGGAAGATTGACGGTGAAACTATCGAATCGTTTTGGGACTGTACCAGCGTTAGCTCTCTCGCTTCTTCGCAGGTTTTTATCCATATAAACTGTCAGTTGACTTTCGAAGGACCAATGTTACGACGACTAGCGGTTCAAGGACGCACACCGGGGCTCACCTGCCGGGGGAGAGAAGGACCAATGTTACGACGACTTGCGGTTCAAGGACGCACACCGGGGCTCACCTGCCGGGGGAGAGAAGGACCAATGTTACGACGACTAGCGGTTCAAGGACGCACACCGGGGCTCACCTGCCGGGGGAGAGAAGGACCAATGTTACGACGACTAGCGGTTCAAGGACGCACACCGGGGCTCACCTGCCGGGGGAGAGAAGGACCAATGTTACGACGACTAGCGGTTCAAGGACGCACACCGGGGCTCACCTGCCGGGGGAGAGAAGGACCAATGTTACGACGACTTGCGGTTCAAGGACGCACACCGGGGCTCACCTGCCGGGGGAGAGAAGGACCAATGTTACGACGACTTGCGGTTCAAGGACGCACACCGGGGCTCACCTGCCGGGGGAGAGAAGGACCAATGTTACGACGACTAGCGGTTCAAGGACGCACACCGGGGCTCACCTGCCGGGGGAGAGAAGGACCAATGTTACGACGACTAGCGGTTCAAGGACGCACACCGGGGCTCACCTGCCGGGGGAGAGAAGGACCAATGTTACGACGACTTGCGGTTCAAGGACGCACACCGGGGCTCACCTGCCGGGGGAGAGAAGGACCAATGTTACGACGACTTGCGGTTCAAGGACGCACACCGGGGCTCACCTGCCGGGGGAGAGAAGGACCAATGTTACGACGACTAGCGGTTCAAGGACGCACACCGGGGCTCACCTGCCGGGGGAGAGAAGGACCAATGTTACGACGACTTGCGGTTCAAGGACGCACACCGGGGCTCACCTGCCGGGGGAGAGAAGGACCAATGTTACGACGACTTGCGGTTCAAGGACGCACACCGGGGCTCACCTGCCGGGGGAGAGAAGGACCAATGTTACGACGACTAGCGGTTCAAGGACGCACACCGGGGCTCACCTGCCGGGGGAGAGAAGGACCAATGTTACGACGACTTGCGGTTCAAGGACGCACACCGGGGCTCACCTGCCGGGGGAGAGAAGGACCAATGTTACGACGACTAGCGGTTCAAGGACGCACACCGGGGCTCACCTGCCGGGGGAGAGAAGGACCAATGTTACGACGACTTGCGGTTCAAGGACGCACACCGGGGCTCACCTGCCGGGGGAGAGAAGGACCAATGTTACGACGACTTGCGGTTCAAGGACGCACACCGGGGCTCACCTGCCGGGGGAGAGAAGGACCAATGTTACGACGACTTGCGGTTCAAGGACGCACACCGGGGCTCACCTGCCGGGGGAGAGAAGGACCAATGTTACGACGACTTGCGGTTCAAGGACGCACACCGGGGCTCACCTGCCGGGGGAGAGAAGGACCAATGTTACGACGACTTGCGGTTCAAGGACGCACTGCTGCTGTTCGGGGGGGACACTCGGAATTGACTCGGAATGAAAATTCGGCGAAAAACCAGATTTACAAAACGAATTCACAGCTTGTATTCAACACGTGTTTTCTCTACTACTTCGCGTTACAGAATGACGGTTTTTTCTTCATCGGAATTCAAACTCCTTCTGGTTGCCTAGCAACCGACTAGCCTACCCTAACATGTGATTGCTTGGATCGAATTCAAATTTGAATCGGTGTTTCCAACAGACACCAATGACAATCAGGACAGAATGGCTCACTCTACGAGAGGCAATCAGAATGAAGTATCACGAGGATCCCAACAAGCGCTTCACATCAAACAACAGCTATCTGACAGAAGTGGCAGATCTACACAACGACGTTCTACACCAAACGGGAAGCAGAGGACTGGACAACAAACAACAAATCAGCGAATGGACCCTGAGCCGACAAGACATCAACACACGTATAGGACGACCAACACAGAAAAAGGAAAACACAAACAAGGAAGTTTTGAGGACACAAGTTCTGGAACTGCTGCAAACAAAATACAAGGACTACTATAAGATCTACACCGACGCTTCAAAAACGGCTATGGGCACAGCAATCGCCTTTGTGGACACCCAAAACAACTCCCAAGTGGCCAGAAAAATCAACGAAAACTACAGTATAATGAACGCCGAACTGCTAGCCATTCGAGAAGCACTTAGATATACGCAAGAGAAACAACTAGACAGAGTGGTAATCTTGACGGACTCGAAAAGCGCTTGTGAAGCCATCAAAAACACAGAAAATGCCAACGACAACTTCCTAGTATTCGACATCAACCAGTTAAGAAACCAACTGATTCAGCGGAACATAAAAATCCAGTGGATTCCCAGCCACATAGATGTCAGAGGGAACGACCTAGCAGACCGAGCAGCAGTACAAGCGACAACCCAAAGACAAGACATGTTCGTGGGGCTAACTCTGGGCGATACACTCAGACTGGCCAAAAAAGAAATATGGAGCAAATGGACACGACTTTATCAAGAAATTTCGACCGAGAAAGGAAAGTACCGTTTCCAGATACAAAACGAGCCCGGAACCACCATATGGTGCCAAAAGATGGACCTGAGCACACACGAGAAGATAATGTTATCCAGGATTCGAAGCGGGCACAGTCTGACCAAGGATCGTAAATATACATGGAAGTGGGCTGACACAGAAAACTGTGACACCTGCGGAGCCAAAGAGGACATCGAACATATCCTATATCACTGTTCGAAATACAACAACATAAGAGCAAAGCACGATATTCTAATCAACCAAAAGCCACTCAACGAAATACTCAATGAAGGCAGCGAGGAAGAGTACAAATCGATAACGAAGTTCCTGACGGAGGGCAAAATAGCAATCTAGACCATACCAACCAACACAACCAGCGACGTAACACCAACCTGAAAGAAAGAAAGACAACAAAGGCGAGATGGATCTACATAGGTCTTAGCCGAGTCGAAAGACACCAGCAAAGAAAAAAAAAAAAAAACAATCTGCTTTAGATGCATGCAATTTCTATATTCAAATCACATTAAATTTCTATTTTCAACGCGGAAATTAACACAGAAATTCTGAGAAAAAAGCATATGCCAAAGGTTTCTCTACTACATAAATTCAAAAAACAGTTAGTATTGTTATTCCAATAAGTAATATATTATTAGCAATACGATTTCGTTCGGAACTACCCAACTAACATCAATCCAGACTTAACTGATAATCTTTATGACAATGTGTACTTAAAAGCAAGGAGACAGTAGTGTGGCCACGCCCTCCCTTTTAGGCCTTTCCGGAAGCCTTCTCACGAGCCTTCCTGCCTTCCACCAGCGACATTCGCTCCTTTTCGCTCAGCGGCGACAACACCTTGGTAACGACACCGGTTCCCAACGTAATGTGTCCGTCGCGCAGAGTGAACCGCTGGCCCTGCTCAATGACCATGGGCCTCATCAGACGCAGCTGCAGCTTGGCATCCTCACCGGGCATGACCATCTCCTTGCCGGGAATTTGCACCTGGGTGGCGCAGTCCCACGTACGCGAGAACATCTGCAGCTGGATGAAGCTAGTGAACGGCTTGTGGCGACCGCCTTCCTCCTTGCTCAGGATGTACACCTGCGCTTCGAAGTTGTCGTTGGCCTTGACCGATCCCGGCTTGCACATCACCATTCCGCGCTTGATGTCGTCACGTTTGATACCGCGCACCAGGGCACCCAGCTGATCGCCGGCCTGGGCTTCCTCCAGAATCTTGTGGAACATTTCGACGCCGGTGATGGTCGATTTGATTACCTGGAATGATCGGAAGCAATGAGTTGCTAGTTTTAAAGGAAGCTTGGCACTTGGGCTTTGGAGGGCTTCTTACCTTGTTGTATCCAACGAACTCGCACTCCATGCCCTTCTTGACAACGCCGCGTTCCAAACGTCCCGTGACCACAGTGCCGCGACCGGGAATGCTATGCACCGATTCCACCGGCAGCAGGAACGGTTTGTCCAAGTCCCGAGTAGGCGTCGGAACATACTTGTCCACTTCCTCCAGCAGCTTCATGACGGCGTCGGCGCCAATTTCAGGGCTCTTGCCCTCCAAGGCGCACAGAGCCGATCCCTTAATGACGGGGACGTTATCCCCGTCGAAGCCCATCTCGGACATCAGTTCGCGGATTTCCATCTCCACCAGATCTACCATCTCCTGATCGGCCGCGTCCACCTTGTTGATGAAGACGACGATGTGATTGACACCGATCTGCTTGGCCAGCAGCAGATGTTCTCTCGTTTGCGGCATAGCACCGTCCGTCGCGGCCACCACCAGGATGGCTCCATCCATCTGGGCCGTTCCGGTAATCATGTTCTTAATGTAATCGGCATGTCCGGGACAATCGGTATGGCCGTAGTGCCGATTCTCCGTCTGGTACTCAATGTGAGCAACATTAATCGTGATTCCTCGCGCCTTCTCTTCCGGTGCGTTGTCAATGTCGGCGTACTTTTTGCTCTCGGCCAGATCCTTATCGGCGAGCACTTTGGTGATAGCGGCCGTCAGGGTAGTCTTACCGTGGTCAACATGACCGATCGTTCCGACGTTGCAGTGCGGTTTGTCCCGTTTGAACACTACCTTCTCGGCGTAGAATCGCTTCTGGCAGATGGTCGGACAGATGCGAGCCGCATTCAAACTGGCACCGGTGTTGAACAGGAACTGGGTCAGTGTCTTGCGGGCCACTGTAGAGCAAACCGAGAAACGATTACAAAATTAACCTCACTTTTGATTTTGCACTTCGATTGCTGTCGGTAGGGGGTCGACCGAAAAAGAAAACAATCATTTCACAGGGCATTTTCAGCTTACCTGGGTTCAAAACCGCACGCAACGCAACGTAGGTAGACATTTTACACCGATTTACACTTGCTGAACCGTAATTTTACAGTAAAAACCACCGAGAAATACGCGAAAATTACAGGGAGTGAAAATTTGTGATTTTCTTGCGCAAGACCTCGCAGGTCGCAGATCGATTCTCGGCTCGTGTGATTTTGACGTTTCTGACTGGTTTGAGCTCGCGGGTATCGGACAATGTGACCGAAAGAGGCTTTTGGTCGCATTTTTTTTCGAATAGATTTTGTCGATATTTTCTAGGGGCAAACGAGAGCAACTCTGAGAGAAACGGAGTTACTCTTTGTATCGATGTTCGACGAAATTGGTTGAAAGATGTGCTCTCGGATGTGCTCATAATTGCAATTTTATTCAGCTCATGTAACACTTTGCAGTTAATTTGACATTGGTGCCAGATCACACTTTGGTATATGAGAGAAAATCTAAGGAACTGTGAGGAGTTCTGCACAACACTTCGAACACAGATTTTCTCTCGTTTCGGTCGTCTTGCCCCTATGAAATAACGTCCAAAAGTTTGGATGCGTCGACCGAATAAAAAATACAGTAGAAAAACCGAACGTTGTATTGTAACAGTACTACAGTCGAACCTCCATGAGTCGATGTTCTTTGACTCGATATCGACTCATGGAGGTAAATTTTTCCATACTAAAAAATAATTTCTGGGTTAAGTGCAGTTTCGAGTTCGAAAGGAATCGCTCAAGAAACTTCTTGAGTGATTCCTGGCAGAAACATTCTTCGGTGACTGCCATTTGAACTGTCATTTCTTCGCTACTGCGTACTGTGATCGAAGAAAATCCGGTTTCTTGAGCGATTCAGGCAAGGAATTTCCCACGCATCAAGATAGGCTGAGAAATTCCTTCTGATCTGCAAACAGCGCTTTACTGTGATGGTCCCCCCAAAAAGCTTTCCAAAGGATTCTTGTTCCACTCCTCGATATTTTCTTGAGTCGATGGTCCCTTCAATATCGACTTATGGAGGTTTTACTGTATTTAAAACCATGTTTCTACAATTGACACCACTGTAAAAATAAAAATACAAAAACAATAAAATGTAATGTAGACACCATACAGTAAATTGTAAATAAGATTTTTACAATATACTATACGGGTGGTTAGGTATCGAAACAATATAAAAAAATATTTTTCTCCATATATGTATATTTTTTTGCAAAACCATACATTATATTGTAAATGAATTGTTATAAATACTGATACGTGGGTTTTAATTAACCGTACATTGTATAGTACACATATGGTTTCAAACAAAAAAATGTACCGTAAATATATTGTTTTTAATTGTAGTTTCACTACTGGTTATACATTTAATTAAATGGTTTTGGAATGGTTCTTTTTTGTTATGTTGTATTGGTTTACATTACATTAACCATGTAATGTTATATTATCTTGTCATTTTCCTCCTGTTAATGGCATCTTACTAGCTTACTAGCATTATGAGAATGCGCTTTGGGAATTCTCCAGAGCGTTTTGGATAACCCTTCATATATTGGATCGCCCACGTCTAAGTCTGAGTCAAGGTCTGAGTAGTCTCTGATTGCATTAACAGTTGAAGCTTAGGCTCCCATGCCCCACCAGCCAGATAACCGGGTTTCGCAAACTAAGCATTATTTGTGGCAACACTTTGAGCGGCATGATGAAACTATGCCGAGCGCGCTAAGTATTATTAGACCACTAATGTAGTTGCATGAGGTGGGTGACGAGGTACATAAGTATCATTACAGCGTGCTTAACCGTTATTGCAATATTGAGGCTCCAGTTTGACTAAAGTTTGAAATACACGGGGAAATACATAACAACTAAAGAGAAAACTGTCAAGTTCGATTCAAGTATAAGTTGGGTTAAAAAGCGAACCAACAGACGAACCTATATTAGAATTTCTTTCAGTATTCAGTCCAGTCCATATGTTAAAGATGGCTCTACGTCAAAGATAAAGTTCGTCAATCGTATTCCTCTCATCGCACTCTACATACCTAGCCCGCCATATCTCTTGGATCGGCAGTTCTTAAGACATCTGGTTTACTACTTATTTAACCATTAAATAGATAGAGTTTAAATAAGGTTGAAAGTAACATGATCGATTTCTCTTCGTCGACTCCCTCTTCTGCAAATTAATGTGACAAGGGGCTGTCCATTAATTACGTAAGGGTTTATGGAGGGAGGGGGGGTTTGAGAAATCTTACGCGCCATACAAAAATTGTTGGGTTTTCATACAAAAAATCTTACAAGGGGGGGAGGGGGTGTCAAAACATCGCAAAAATTCCCTTACGTAAATAATGGACAGCCCCCAAGACTAGGGGCAAGACACTGTGCAAACGAGAGTAGCTCTGAGAAATTCTGAGTAACTCTTTTTACCAATGATCGACGAAATTTGTCGATGAACACCCCTAAAACTGCAAGAAAAGCGGGATATCGGGCAATATTGTTTTGATTTTGCGATACAGTCCGGATTCGCTGGTTGGGTCACGACTGCGCCCCGATTAGCGAATCGTGTTCGTTCGTTGGGGCAACTGACAACTGATCAAAATGCTCTAGACACACGCAAGTGACGAGAAATACGTCACGGAACACTCACATACTTGCGTAAACGTTCTGTATACAGGAGCTGTGATGCGACGGCGGTCAGACGTCAAACTCGTTTTGACATCTATTTTGACATTGACAGTGCTTTTTAGTTGGGTTTTGCCCCAACCAGTGAACATTCAACCATCGAGACAGCCCATCTAACGAGCTCTCAACGAACGAATCGTCTCTGTAGTATCAGGCAATACTCAAGCAAAACGGGAGCAATCCGGAGAAATTCTGAGCAACTCTGTGAAGGAAAATGTACTCTCCAGCACAGTGTCTTGCCCCAAGCCCCAAGATGCAAATTCAGTCGAACTTTTTTACACTTAGACGCTAGATTGCATCGTAATCTAGCGATTTATGACCAAAAAGTGCAACCATACTTGCATCTTGTCACTTTAATTTGAAGAAGAGCGAGTCGATGAAGAGAACTCTCTCATGTTACTTTCGCCCTTATTTAAACTCAATCTAAATTTTATTGACTTTAAATCGATGTTTCAACTTATTGTGGATTTACCGGCTACTTGTATTCTACCGGTCGCTTCAGTATGGCCTCCAAAGTAGCCGTTTTATAAAAAGAGTAACTGAAAAATGATTTTAAACATTTTTATTGTATGCGCTATTCCTCGTTGCCACTAGCTACTCAGCGACATTCAATGTTTGACAATCAAGTTGATTTTTATATGAAAACGGCTACTTTGTAACGGCTACTTAAGTAACCGGTAGAATACAAGTAGCCGGTAAATCCACAATATTCACTTTTTTTCTTTCCTTTCCTTTGCATAAAAAGTCACAAACATCAACAAAACAAAGCACGGAAAAATAATGTTACGGAAAAGTGAATGGTTCAAACGTAAGAAAAACAGTATAATATATTGTTACATAAAAATCGAATGTAAATGTATAGTAGCTACAATGTACGAAGCTTTTAGTGAACCATTTCATTACAATATACATTATTGTAACTATGGTACACTGTATGGTGTAGGAATGGTTTTCACCAAACACCCTCCTCCTCTCTCTCCTCTTCTTGGCGTAACGTCCTCACTGGGACAAAGCCTGCTTCTCAGCTTAGTGTTCTATGAGCACTTCCACAGTTATTAACTGAGAGCTTCCTCTGCCAATGACCATTTTGCATGTGTATATCGTGTGGCAGGCACGAAGATACTCTATGCCCAAGGAAGTCAAGGAAATTTCCTTTACGAAAAGATCCTGGACCGACCGGGAATCGAACCCGTCACCCTCAGCATGGTCATGCTGAATACCCGTGCGTTTACCGCCTCGGCTATATGGTTAGTTTTTATCCGGGCGGTTCAAATATATCTGGAGCTCGATTTGAATAGGTCGTATGTGCTTTTGTCGATTAAAAATTCGATCAGTTGGATTCGCTCATAATAGCGAAAACCGTTGAAATTGAGCAAAGTTGATACAAACCTAGGGGCGAGACAGATCTAACGAGAGCAAATCTGTGCTCGAGGTGTTGCTCAGAATTCCTCACAGTTCCTCAGAATTTCTCCCATTTATGCCAAAGTGTGATCTGGCACCAATGTCAAACTGCAAAGTGTTGCGTGTGCTGAATGAAAATTGCAGTTTTAGGGATGTCTTTCAACAAATTTCGTCGATCATCGATAAAAGGAGTAACTTAGAATATCTCAGAGTTGCACTCGTTTGCACAGTGTCTTGCCCCCAGATACAAACAGCAGATCCCTCACAAAACAGGCTTTCTGTTCCATCATTGAAAGTTTGCAAAATATCTGCCATATTGCTACCACAGAGAACAGACATCCAAGTCCAGTTCCGAAACTGTGTAAGGAATTTAACGGCCATTTGAAATCGGCAACACAAGTGGCAATAGCGTGGCGCTGCAATCGGTTAATTTCCCATACTAATTTAATTCACCACTTGAAATGTTTCAATTCACCACTGACTGTGGCAATATGGTGTTTGGTGGCGTCAGTGTTGTCATCGTGTATTGGTTTGCAACCTTACTCAAGTAAAGATTCAAATCCTTACACAACTTTCCAAATGAAATTTGTTCTAGGGGAGCGTCCATAAATTACGTCACGCTTTTAGGGGGGAGGGGGGGGTTCAGCAAAGTGTGACGACTCATACAAAAATTTCAGAGGTCCCATACAAAAAGTGTGACGTAGGGGGGAGGGGGGGTTGAAAATTACCAATTTTTGCGTGACGTAATTTATGGACGTTCCCTAGCCTGGATGTCTGTTCTCTGTGTTGCTACAATGACTAAAATCGACAATGATTTTTCATAAGGGCCTAACTGACTTGATCGATTTCTCTTCGTCGACTCTCTCTTTCGCTAATAACTTGATCAAAACAAACAAAATCATTATTCTTTTTGTTTCTATAGCAACATGTGGTCGTCTTCTTCGCATTTCAACCAAAAAATCTTCGGAAAACTCAATACACATTCTGTGATAACACAAAGAGAGGATCGATGAAGAGAACTCCAAAATATCAGTTAGGCCCAAATGAAAAATCAGTGTCGAAATAAACTGATCGAATTTTATATCGACAAAAGCACATACGACCTATTCAAATCGAGCTCCAGATATATATACTAAAAAATATCGAAAGTTTAGCGTCACAAGGACATTGGGCACCCCTAGTAAAAACAGCTGCTCGCCGGGCGCGCGGTGCATCGAGTGCATCGCGCGATGAAAAACGTCAAACTTCACGCACAACGATAATGTAAACATTCATCTTGCGTGACCGGTTTTTCTTTTTGTCGCTACAATTTTGCACGTAAAATTACGGATCAAATTTGCACAGATAATACTCCAAAAATCCACCCGTGAGCATGTTCTTTCCTTTCCTGCGTGCACCGAAACGATTCAGCACTTTGAACCGGTACGCGACGCGATTGTACGGCAGCAACCACCACCAGTGGAGCTCCAACCGGATTCGGCAGCAGTTTGTCGATTACTTCGTCGGCGAAAATGGGCACCGTTTTGTGCGGTCCAGCTCGGTGGTACCGTTCAGTGATCCGACGATCGCCTTCGTCAACGCCGGCATGAACCAGTTCAAGAATGTGTTCCTGGGGACGGCGGAACCGCCTTGTCCCAGAGCGGTCAACTCTCAGAAGTGCATCCGGGTTGGCGGGAAGCACAACGATGTGAGCGTGGTCGGAAGTGACGGATACCATCATACGTTTTTCGAGATGTTGGGCAATTGGTCGTTTGGGGATTACTTCAAACGGGAGGCTTGCGAGATGGCCTGGCGGCTGCTGACCGAGGTGTATGGGATTGACCGGAGACGGTTGTACGTGAGCTACTTCGGAGGCGATGAAACAATGGGATTGCCTGCTGATCTGGAGTGCAGGGACGTTTGGGCCGGGTTAGGGTGAGTATGGTACAATGTTAATAAACCAAGAACAAAAATAACACAACCTTACCTCTTCCAGCATTCCTCCGGAACGAATCATCCCATTCGGAGCACGCGACAATTTCTGGGAAATGGGGAACTCAGGCCCGTGCGGACCCTGTACGGAAATTCACATCGATCACTCTGATCGGTTTATGGATACCGAGGGCAGGAAGCATCTGGTAAATGCCGGTGTGCCGGATTTGACCGAAGTGTGGAATATAGTGTTCATACAGTACAACCGTAGTTTAGAAGACGGTCGAATCAGCGATCTACCTCAAAGACACGTCGACACTGGGCTGGGCTTGGAGCGATTGGTAGCCCATCTGCAGAACAAAAACAGCAATTACGATACGGATTTGTTCGTGCCCATATTTAATCGCATACAAAAGGTTTGCGTAATGACTATTTTTTAAGGCCGGACGGGACAATGGTTGAATCGTCCGCCATTGCTCTTTTGTTTGTAAGATGCAAATCTCAACTTCTACTTGATATTATGGGCTAGAAATTTGATCGTTCATTTGCTCACTTGCGGTGTACAATCGACTAAAGTTTCAGCTACATCAGTGCACTGGAAATTGATATTTGCATCTTCAAAATCGTGAGGCAAATTGTTGGAAAGAGAGGGAAGATAGGAAAAATTACACGTTGTCCCGTGCGGCCTTAACTAGACCATGAATAACTTTAAAATCTATTTCAGGTGTCGAAAAAGAACAGTTATCAAGGCATATTCGACTCAACAGATCCACGATGCCAGTTGGATACTGCATATCGGATCGTTGCCGATCATTCCAGAATGATAACTGCTTGTTTATCGGATGGGATGTTTCCTTCGCAAAAGTAAGTAAACATTTCATTTGGTAAACTCTTCAATTTCGTGTATGAAAATCTACAGAAATAATTTCAACTGTTGATGTTAGTAAAATGCATTTGAATGTTAAAAAGTAAAGAACAAATTCCATATTCCAGCCACAAATTGCGACGGATTCTGAGACGATCGCTATCCCTATCCGAGCGGATATTCTCCTCTCCATCGCTACTGCAAGAACTGATCCCAGTGGTTGTCGATATCTTGGGAGCGACCTATACCGAAATGCACAAAAAGCAGCAGCAGACACTGCAGATCATCCAACACGAAGAGCAGTCCTATCGTCAGCTTTGCGCCGATTTGTCTTCCGATTCGCGGGCTTTACTCAAGGAATACACCTACTTCGATGAGGCGGAAGTAACCGATCATCCCGGTTTGCCATATGCATTGAGAGAGATCAAAAGGCTGAAAACGAAACAAGGCCTGCGACGGTTAGATGGGGAAATGATCCACAAAATGTATGATACGTATGGATTAGATGAAGATTTGCTAGTCAAAATTGGTGAATTTGAACAGCTAGAACTAGATATTGAAGGCTACGGTGCCTATTCGAAACGTATCAAAGAAGGAGCAAAACTCGAACTGGCTACCCGCTTACAAGAAAGTCTGAACGCTTCCCACGGGTTTAGTCAAGGTTTGAACCAAGCGCAACACTGTCCAACTCGAAACGAATACAAGTACAACTATGTGTACAACGCAGATAAGCATTTATATGAGATTCCCATGCTGAAAACCAAGATTACCTCAATAGTGACGGCGGATACAAATGACAACGCTCTTTGTCACGTGATTACCGAGAAGAGCAATTTCTATTTCGAATCCGGTGGCCAGCAGAGTGATCGAGGAAGCCTAGCCCTAGCCTCCGATCCATCAATTCAGTTCCAGGTGAAGGCCGTCGGTGAACATCAAGGATTCGTCATACATTCCTTGAATAGAAAAGCCGCGCAGAGCTTGGCCGTTGGTGACGAAGTCATTCTAACGGTCGATCCGATCGTTCGAAGCTCCAACATCATGCATCATACGGCGACGCATCTGTTGAACGCTGCGGCACGGAATGTCCTTGCCGTGCCGATGTGCCAGCGATCCAGCTTCGTAGGAGACAAAGGACTCAAGCTGGAGCTGGCAGTGTGCGGTGCCAGGATTGGACCCGATGAGGTCGATGCTGTGGAACAACAGATCCGGCAGTGTATCATGCGGAACGAGCCGGTGAGGGTGCGCGTCTGCAATGCCAGCGACGTTGATTTGGATAAGGTAAGGATTGTTTTGGGCGGCTCATATAGCCGTAGTGGTAAACGCGTGGACATTTCCTTGCGAGTTCCGCTAGACCATACTTAGGATATTGAGGGTTCAATTGACGGTTGCTCTGGATCTTTTCATAATGTCAATTATCTAGACTTTTTTGGGCACAGAGTAACTTCATGCATGTTACAGCGTATACGTATGCAATAACAGTTGAGCAACCGCTAGCAAAATATGCATGTCATACTTCGAGCATGTGTGCTTGTCAACAAAGCAATCGTTACTACACTCGTTCAAGGGCGTAGCCAGCTTTTCGGTCAGCGGATTTCTTTGGAAAATTATGAAAGAATTTCTGGATGACTTCTTAAGGAATTTCTTGGCTCCTGTATGCATCACTCTAAATTTATCTTAAAGAATGCCAATACAGACCACTAGAGAAATTTCTCTAGAAATTCTTGAAGTAATTCCAAAAAATCTTCAGGTTTTCCTGGAGATATCTGGAGAAATTCTTGGGTGCAGATTTCTGAAGTTTCAGAGGCACCCTTGAATAAATTTCTGAAAAGCTACCGAGCGGAATATCTGAAGGAATCACTAAAGGAATACCTGGAGCAATCCCTGAACGAATTCCTGAAGGTAATTCCTGGAGGTATCTCCGGAAAAAACTCCTGCAGGAATAGCTGGAGGAATTTCAGAAGGAATGCCTAGAGGAATTACTGAAGAAAATGCTAGAGGAATACTTGGAGGAACACCTAGAGAAAACCCTAGAGGAATCCCTGGAGTAGAAATTCCTGGTTGAATTTTTAGATGAATTCCTTGAGCAATCCCTGGAAAAATTGCTCGAGGAATCCCTAAAGAAAATCTTTCCTTGAGAAACACCTGAACGAATGCCCGAAGATTTTCCTGAAGGAATATCTGGAGGAATCCTTATAGGAATCCCAGGAGAAATTCCAGGAATAATCTTAAAAAACCCGATTTAATCCACCTATGGTGAACAGAACCCTTCTTACACTTATTAATATTATTGTTGTATTATTTGTATTTAACATATCTATTTTGTGTAATTCACCAAAAGTTCTAGAAAATATTGTGGATTTGGCATCTAGTGGATTGGTTTCCAAAATAGCATCATGGACCATGGACTAAACTACCAGAAATGCCAGACACCTTCTAGAATCTTGTATGAAATTTTTAAAAAATAGCTTACATATTCTGGAATATTGTATCTTTTGTTAACTGCCAAAAGATCTTGAATCGATTAACAAATGGGTAAGAAAATCAGCGAGATACACTTTGTCTAATATCTCTTAATAAGTCGAATAAATTAGCTCCGAAGTACTTGGTATTCATGATTATGGTGTAAAAAGGACAAAAATGATATATCTACTATGTTAATCAGTTTTGGAATTAGCTAGTTATTTTGGCTGTCCAGTTCTTGCATTTTTCCCACAAATTCAAAGCTTGCATTTACAATTTGTTAGTTTTCCTAAAATTACAGTGTATTTATAATTTGTTATTTATAATTCGGTTGAAAACAATAACCTGCTAGTATACACTTTGTATGAGGTCAGCATTATTTATTGAAAAACAATTTCCCATAGACTGGTCAAAAACTAATGCAAGATAACAAGTGAATACAATAATAAAAAAAGAATTTATTGAAATACTCTTCGTAAGATATCTCAGTAATAAAATGTCGAATCGAAATAATTTCAGGGCCTTTTACAAGGATATTGTAGCTTTCATTTGGTGCTTAGAGAACCCAAATCGGTTGACAGGCGGCTGAGATATTTATTATGGAACCCTTGGTCAAAAATCTCTCAAAAAGTTAACCTGTATTACTCCCAAGTACTCTTTGAAAGATATCTCGGTAACCAAATGTCCAATCCTAATGAAATTGTATAGGGTTCTACTAGAATGTTGTAGCTTTCATTTGGTGCCAGGAGAACCGAAATCGGTTGACAGACGGCTAAGATATATATTATGATACACTTGGTCAAAAATCTCGAAAGGTTTAGTTGTATAAATCCTAAGTACTCTTCGAAAGATATCTCTGTAACCAAATGTCCAATCGAAATAAAATTTCTTGGCGATCTACTAGGATGCTGTAGCTTTCATTTGGTGCCAAGAGAAATCAAATCGGTTGACAAACGGCCAAAATATTTATTATGATACACTTGGTTAAAAATCTTAAAAAGTCTAGATGTATGACTCATAAGTACTCTTCGAGAGATATCTCGGTAACCAAACGTCCAATCGAAAAAAAAATTCAATAGCGTTCTACTAGGATGTAGTAGCTTTCATTTGCTTCCAAGAGAACTCAAATCGGTTGACAGACGGCTGAGAAACGTGCGTGACTTTTTTTTGTAACGCACCATACACACACACACACATACACACACACATACACACACACACACACACACACACACACACACACACACACACACACACACATACAGACATTATTTGCTCAGTTCGTCGAGCTGAGTTCATTGGTATATGAGACTCGGCCCTCCGGGCCTCGGATCGAAAGTCGGTTTTTCGAGCGATAATTATACCCTTCTTATGGGTGTAAGAAGGGTAAAAAGAATTTATTGAAATACTCTTCGTAAGATATCTCAGTAATAAAATGTCGAATCGAAATAATTTCAGGGCCTTTTACAAGGATATTGTAGCTTTCATTTGGTGCTTAAAGAACCCAAATCGGTTGACAGACGGTTGAGATATTTATTATGGAACCCTTGGTCAAAAATCTCTCAAAAAGTTATCCTGTATTACTCCCAAGTACTCTTTGAAAGATATCTCGGTAACCAAATGTCCAATCCTAATGAAATTGTATAGGGTTCTACTAGAATGTTGTAGCTTTCATTTGGTGCCAGGAGAACCAAAATCGGTTGACAGACGGCTAAGATATTTATTATGATACACTTGGTCAAAAATCTCGAAAGGTTTAGTTGTATAAATCCTAAGTACTCTTCGAAAGATATCTCTGTAACCAAATGTCCAATCGAAATAAAATTTCTTGGCGATCTACTAGGATGCTGTAGCTTTCATTTGGTGCCAAGAGAAATCAAATCGGTTGACAAACGGCTGAAATATTTATTATGATACACTTGGTTAAAAATCTTAAAAAGTCTAGATGTATGACTCATGTACTCTTCGAGAGATATCTCGGTAACCAAACGTCCAATCGAAAAAAAAATCAATAGCGTTCTACTAGGATGTAGTAGCTTTCATTTGCTTCCAAGAGAACTCAAATCGGTTGACAGACGGCTGAGAAACGTGCGTGACTTTTTTTGTAACGCACATACACACACACGCACATACACACATACACACATACACACACACACACACACACATACAGACATTTGCTCAGTTCGTCGAGCTGAGTTCATTGGTATATGAGACTCGGCCCTCCGGGCCTCGGATCGAAAGTCGGTTTTTCGAGCGATATTTATACCCTTCTTATGGGTGTAAGAAGGGTAAAAAGCCTGGAGGAATTCTTGTAGCAATGCATGGAGGATTTTCTGGAGAAACCCCTGGAGGAATTCCTCGAGGAATACATGGAAGGATTTTGTGAAGGAAATTGTGAAAGAATTCCTTGATGACTTCTTGAGGAATTCCCTAGCTTCTGTATGCATCTCTCTGAAATTATCTTGAAGAATTCCTATACAAATCGCTAGAGAAATTCCTCTAAAAATCCTTGAAGTAATTCCAATAAATCTTCAGGTTTTCTTGGATATATCTCTGGAGAAATTCTTGGGTGCATCTAATGACAAAACGATTTCTGAAATTTCAGAAGCACCCTTGAATAAATTTCTGAAAAGCTCCCGAGAGGAGTATCTGAAGGAATCACTAGAGTAGTATCTGGAGCAATCCTTGGAAGAATCCTGGAGGAATCCTTGGGGGAATTAATGGAAGAAGTCCCTGAAGAAATGGCTGAAGTAATATCTGGAGCTCGACGAATTCCTGGAGAAATCCCTGAATTAATTTCTGAAGGAATCTCTGCAAAAACTCCTGCAGGAACACCTAGAAGAATTTCAAAAGGAATGCCTAGAGGAATTACTAAAGGAATCGCTAGAGGAATACCTAGAGCAACACCTAGAGAAATCCCTGGAGGAGATGAATTCTTGGATAAATTCCTTGAGCGATCCCTGGAAAAATTGCTCGAGGAATCCCTAGAGAAATTCCATGAAAAATCCTTAGAAAACAAAACCTGGAGGAATTCCTGTAGCAATGCGTGGAGGAATTCCTGGAGAAATCCCTGGAGGAATTTCTGAAGGAAATCCTGGAAGAATGTGTGGGTGAGTTCCTGGAGGAATACCTGGAGCAATGCCAGGCAGAATTCCTGGAGAAATTCTGGGAGAAATCCTAGGAGAAGCCTCTGAAGAATCCCTGGAGAAATCTCTAGGCGAATATCTGGAGGAATTGCTGGAAGATCTCTAGAGGAACTCCTGGCGAATTCCTGAAGGAAATCTTGAAGGATTTTCTGGTGGAATCCCAGGAAGAATTCTTGAAAAATTTCCAGGAGGAATTCCTGAAGGAATCCCTGTAAGAATTTTCGTAGAAATTCCTGGAGGCAGTACTGAAGAAATCCCAAGAAGAGTTCCTGGAGGAATTCTTGTAGGAATTTTAAAGATGATCCCTGGAGTTGTCTTTTAGGGTTTAGGCAATGTTGTACCGCATTCAAACGAAGAATGAATTCCAAATTTGATTAAACGGTATATTTGTTGTTAATATATTAAGGCAGAATATGTGTGAAAACAAAGCTTGCTTATGTACCTATTCTCAAATGCCAGAGCTGCAAAGTTCTTTCTGAGACACAGACACTCTTATGTATATTATATGATCCACAAGGGATTTGTTTATTTATTACCCCATCAACTGCTGCAAAATGAAAATGAAACAAGGGATTTGTTTGTTTCAAACATTTTGAAAATGCATTCCTATTGTGTTTATTCCCCAGACCAGCTGTGATATTTACTGTAAAGTTCATATCAATAGGGAATCCATACATCGTATAAAGTGGCAGTTTGGTCTCTTTTTTTCAAAAATGCTTAGAAATCATTGTCGATACGTAATGCTCCAATCTGGAAACTACACTTTGACTACACATAGATGTTTATTAGAGTGGGTCATCGTTTATATGGAAAAGTGAAAAATTCAATGGTATCCCATCAGATCAAAGCTTTTTTGATACCATTTGAGGACCCAAATAAGTGTGCAAAATTTGGGCACGATCGGTTATGCCTACGTTTTGCGCATTTCGTTTGAAGTTTGTATGGGGTTTTACATGGGAAAACACACTTTTTTGCATTTCTCTCATAAACAAGCTCGATTTTTTTTAAAACCGTGTAACCGTTAAAGTTAAAACATAGCCTAGGGTGTCCTGAAAAACTTTGTCGAAGACCGCAAAGTGATCTGATGCTTATGAAACAAGTTATAGCGTTGGCATTGCTTGGCGAAACATCATGATTTTGTTGCTATTGTTATTCCTTTACATGTTAAAACATAAACACATGCATGCGGTTCGTTGGTTATAATAACTATTTTCACAAGCATCGGATCGCTTTGCGGTCTTCAACAAAGTTCTTCAGAACATCCTAGGCTAGCAATTTACAGTGTCGGTTAAAAAGTTTTAGACAAACTTTTTCAACTTATGGCTAAAATGCAAAAAAGTCTGTTTTCCCATACAAAATCTCATACAAATTTCAATTGAAATGCGCAAAGTGTAGACGCAACCGATCGTGCTCAAATTTTGCACAGATACTCAGGACCCGAAACGGAATTAAAAAAGCTTTGATCTGAGAAAACGCTTCCGATGACCCACACTAATGTTTATGGTATTATGTAAGCATTTGTACAAATACAATTTTGATGTTTTTGCCCTTCCTGCATCCAAATTACATCCATCCGATTGAAATATGAATTTTACACAAGGAAAACGTTATAGGGTCTTGTACCATTTGGGCAGGTGTACCTATTTTGGGCACTTGCCGCTATAACTAAGTCAATTTCAAACCAATTGATTTGAATTTTTGTACAGTGTTGGGCACGTACAGTATCTAACTACATACAAAAATTCAAATCAATCGGCTTGGAATTGATTTGCCCAAATGGTACAAGACCCTACGATGATAGAGAATCCCTCGGAAGATTATGGATAATTCTTTTACGAAAAGATTCTAAAACAGTCTTCAGAGAAAAGTAATGCTGAAGAGCTTTAAGATCCCTAGAAACATAAATCACGATAAATATGTTGTTTCTACATACAATTCTTTATATTTTTATCTTCCAAAGGTCACTATAATCCCCGGCGAGGTGTACCCAGAAAAGGGTCTCCGCTTGGTAGAAATAGGTCAATCTACCTCAACCGAGTTCTGTTGCGGTACCCACGCTCAATCAACGGGAGAACTGCAGGACTTCTGCATCACCAACGTGACCCAAAACAAATCCGGCTGTTACACTTTCTTTGCCATTGCCGGTCAAGCTGCCATCAAAGCCCACCAGCTAGGAGCCCAAATCCAGAACGATGTCGGCCATCTAAAACACGATATGGACCAGCAGTTGTCCAAGGACATGAGCAACATCGATGCCCGTATGCAGCGGTTGAAGAATGTGCTTCTAGTCGGTTCCGAGAACAACATCAACCTGCCGTATGCTGTTCGACAGCGGTGCCTGGATGTGATCAACGACCTCTACAGACGGTTGAAGGATCACACCCGGGAATCACTGCGCGAGCTGATCGATATCGAGATGAAAAATCTCCAACAAGAGTATCCTCTGGCTTCGAACCCGTTCATCGTGCATTTTCTGGAAAGTTCCATCATTCTGGACGAAGTTCAGTTAAGTAAGGCCACCCGCTACTTTCCGGATCGCCCCATCCTGGTGTTGAGCATTACCGATGATCAGGTCAAAGCCCGAGCCACCGTACCGCCATCCTGTGTCAACGAACACTTCGATGCGCAGAAATGGCTTAGAACGGTGGGTGCGGTGTTCAAATCCGGTGTGGCCGCTCCGAAGGGCCAGAATCCGGCGGAAGTTTGCAATATGAAGAGCAGGAAGGTGAAAACGTTACAGTTTGAATCGTTGCTCGAACGGGCACTCAAGGAGTCGTCCGATTTCGCCAGAGTAAATATGAAGTGATAAGTTGCATGCCGTAGGCTATCTGTTAACTAGGTTTATAGTTCCGAAAGTGGAAGATACTTAATTTTCTAAGAAAGCGAATGCGTGACGGTTTATTACGAAAGAAATTTCAGTTGAATGTGCCTACACGTGTAGTAGATCTTTCCGGTTGCGCTATATGAACATATGTCTTAGACTTTGAAACAAATCGAATCAGAAAGCATTAGGTGTCTTCGAACGTACGTAAGGTGTTGGGAACAATACTCGGCGGTAGAGAAGAAAATATGTCTGGTGATTTCTCACGAAACACGAGCAGTGACAAAAAGATGGTTATTGTCAAGCCGATAAATCGCGGAAGACTGTTTTGTTCACTGGAACCAGGAAGAAGTCGGTGACGCCATGGCAGCCTACGAGCACGATGGCTGGTTTGCAGTTGACAAGGGAGGACCTGAGGCAATCATCAATATCAAGTAAGTAATTTTGTTAAATTTGCACTATGTATTGTGTAGGGTAAACGACAATATACTGCATCCCCCTTGCACCCCTTCATTTTCAAGAAATTTAAGTTCATTTGACACGCATAATCGATTATTGCCTTCCCATGGATCTTTAAGCAGAATACCCTCTTCGAATGAGTGTAATCAGTTTCGTACCTTTTAATTCCGCCCTATGTTGCTTATCCTTTGACAGATACGCGTATTTCGACTACCACTTGTAATCTTCCTCAGTGTCAGTTATCCAATGAAGAAGTCATCGTATTCACCCCGCTTATATACCAAAATCCTACCGCTACTATTGTTACCTAAAAAACTACCTATACCTATGAATTTCCCATGTATCAAGATAGGCTGAGAATTTCTCTCAGGATTCTAGGAGAATCCCTTTCAGGATTCTGGAAGAATCCGTCAGGGAGTTCTGGCTGGGGACATCCGTCTAAGCATACTGGGAGAATCCCGAGGAAAAACTTCTCTCAGGATTCCGAGGGAATCCATCACAGGATTGCGGGCGAATCCATCTCGGGAATCTGAGGAATTCCTCTAAAGATTCTGAGAGAATCCATGTCAAAAATTCTGGAGTGATCTTTCCCAGAATTCTAGAGAAATCCTTAATAGAATTCAGGGAGAATTCCTATTGGAAGATTTTTTCTCTCTTTTCTGGGATAAGGTCTCTTAGGATCCTGGTGTGATAATTTTCAGAATTTTGGAGGAGTCTCTCACAGAATTTTAGAGGAATCCTCAGAATTTTGGAAGAGTCCCTTTAAACATTCTGGAGGATTTTTTCTCAACAGTATTATATTAGAATACTTTTCAGAATTCTAGGAAATCTCTGGATTCTGAGGGAATTCATTTCAGGATTTTGGGGTATTCTCTACCAGTGTTCCCTACCAAGGGTGAAATCCCTTTCAGGATTCTTAGAAATTTCTGGATGATCTGGGCTGATTCCTCTAAGGATTCTGGAAGACCCTCACTTAGGATCCCACTCAGAATTCTGAGGAAATCTTTCTCAGCATTTTCAGGAACTCCTCCAGTATTCTCAGAATTCTGGTGAAATTCCTATCGGAATTGGGGTGGTTTGGAGGGAATATTTCTTAGGATTCTAGGGGAATACCGCACAGGATCACTAGAATCATTCTCAGGGATCTTTTTAAGATTCTGAAGGAATCTCACTATGTATTCTGCGGATACTCTTCCCCAGATTCTCTGAAAATTCGGCTTTCTGGGGTAATCCCCGTCAGGATTCTGTGGAAATTTCTCGCAAGATTACTTGTCTCATGATTCTGGAGAAATCCTTGGGATTCTGGGGCTATATTTTTCAAGATTCTAGTGCACTTTCAGAAAAATTAATTATTGAAGAATCTCTCACGAGATTCTGGGCAGAATTCTCTAGAGAAATTTGGATTTTGGAGAATCCCCCGCATAGATTTCGTGATTCTTCTTAGGGTTTGGAAGAAATCTTTTTCAGCATTCTACGAGAATCCCAGTAGAATCCTGTTTTCTCTATTCTGGAATAATTGCTCCTTGAAATTCCTTTCAGGATTCTGGGAGAATCCCTTTTAGTAATCAGGGATAATTCCTGACAAGTTTATAGGAAAATTCTCTTGAGATTCTGATGTAATAATTCAAAGAATTGTAGAGGAATCACTCTCAGAGTTATGGGACAATATCTTTCAGAAGTTCAGGGGAGTCCTTTCAAATATTCTAGGGGAATGTCTTTCAGGAATCTGCGGTAATTTTCTGTTTTATGTAAGAATACCTCTCAGAATTCCAGAGAATACTTCTCTGGATGTTGAGGAAGTCCATTTTAGGAGTTTTTTGTTAATCCCTTCCAGAGAGAATTCTTATAAGATTTTCGGAAACATCTCTCTTAGGTTTATAGATATATTTCTCTCAAGAATCTGGAATTACTTCTCTTATAATCCCACTCAAGATGCTGGGGAATGACTTGTAGAATTCTAAGGAATATCTTTCGGGATTCTGGCAGAATTATTCTCAGCATTCTAATGCATTCCTGCCAGGATATTTTAGGAATTCTGGGAGAATATTTAAAAGGATTCTGGAGGAAATCTTCTCAAGATTCTGGGGTCCTATGTTCCAGAATTCTGTGAGAGTATATCAGGTTTCTTATGCAATCTCGCCCAGTATTTTAAGGAAACCTTTCTCAGGATTCTGGAGTAATCCTTCTTAAGGACAGACTTGTTAGAATCCCAAAATGGCCGCCACAATAGCCGACTTTGGCACCTATTCACGATTTCGAGGGCACAAATCTCTTCGTAAACAAAACCAGTGCACCTGATCTTCTTATTTTAGGCTTCTTACAAGTGAGCAAGAATAGATTAATAAAATGCACTGTTGTGTAAAACTTGCTTCTTGAGATTTGTGCGTTTGAAGTTCTGATGCGCTGTTGGAGCGGGATTTGAAAACGTTTGTCCTTAAAGTTCTAAGCTACCCTTTTCAGGATTGAGGGTAATTTCTTTTAAGTTTCTTGGGGAATTCATCTTAGGGCTCCGAGAATCTGTTGTTTTTGTGAGAATCTATCTCAGTATTCTAGATGAAGTTAGCTCCAGAATGTGGAAGAACCGCTCTTGGAATTCCTCTCAGGATTCTGGGAGAATTCATCTTAGTATTCTGGGACAATCCTATTCAGGGTTCTGGTATAATCCTTCTAAGGTTTCTGGAACATTTTGGGAGAATCCCAAGGGAAAGCTTCTCTTAGGATTCTGAGACAATCTATCGCAGGATTCTGGGAGAATTCCTCTTGGGACTTGTTGTCAATTAATATTCGTTTCCCTTCGTGTGCCTCGTGCGCGCCCAATAGATGTTGGTCGGTGTGCTTCGTGGCGCCATCTCCTGCCATACGATCGTACAGTTCACTCCGCTTCGCAGCGCGCGTGTTATTGCACTTTACCCTTTAGGGTCGTTACCACAGGACTCTGAGACAATCCGTCTCATAGATATGGGAGTAATCTATCTCAGGATTCTAGGAAAATCCTTAATAGAATTCAGAGGGAATTCCTACCAATATACCGGAAGAGTCTTGCTTTCTTTTCTAGATAATGTCGCACAGGATTCTGGTGTATTTTCAGCATTCTGAAGAAATATCTGTCATAATTCTAGAGGAACTCCTTTCAGAATTTTTAAGGAGTCTCTGGGGGAATTTGTCTCAGCAGTCTGCGGGAATTTATTCCAGTACTATATGGGGATACTTCTCAGAGTTTTGGGGAATCTCAGGGTCTAAAGATTATTCTTTCGATTCAAAAATATTATTTATTTTTTTTTTTCAGAATGCACTTCCTCAACGTTATATACATTTTCGAATCAGATTCGCGAAGTGTTTGATGTGCAATTTCAAATTTAAGACAAATAAAACATACCATGAACTTGAACTACATGCAGCAAACGAACCACACAGATCGAAAAAAGAGTGTAAAATTCTGTGACATATGATGCACATAATTGGAGCGTGCGATATCACAGAAGTTTACATGACATATCATGTCATATCATCAAGTCATGAAATATCATGTAAACTTCCATTATATGTCATGTAATTCAGCATGACTCTGAGTGTTTACATGATATATGTATAACACAAATTTACATAATATATCATGTAAACCATCATAACAATAAATTTACATGACTAAAATGAAGTTTACATGACGTGTAAATCTCATTATTTTTATCTGTGCATTTTATAGTTTTGTAATATTTATTTTATAATATCGAATAGATGTGAAAACATCGATTTAATGCATTCGATTAAATCAAAGAATCGATTCTGCTGATCGGATTCGAACCGATTCACAAAATTCGATGTCTCAGCCAGAATTTCCCAATGCTACAGCGTACGCAAACTCGCCAGCAGAAAACTCGCCCTGCCATACACCTCTCCCCGCGTGCACTTACTGCTTATATGCTACTAAACACCTTCCATTATATTTACCTTGATCAGAACAATCTCACCAAAAACCATTCCAAATCGAAAGCAAATTTAAATCTGCACTCAATTGGTTGTGTCCTAGGAATAATGCTGGCAAATGTGTACGTGATTCAATGCAGACAATTCTAAATATCTCTTCACTATGCAATGAAAGCCATGCGTTTTATAGTATGCAAAATATTTATTGTCGTTATTTATAAAATAATTATTTAGATTTTCCCTAACATCTATCTTACAAACATTGTTTCTAATATGTAATAATTCTTATAAGTATTTAAGTGTATTTGTTCTGAGTTTATGCTACATTGTCTACTGTCTCTGGTACTGTCTTGTCATTCAATTATATTTCTTCGCTATGCAGTGAGAGCCATGCGTTTTACAGTATTCAAAGTATGTATGGTCATTATTTATAGAATTTAAATTTTGGTTTTCCCTAACAACTATCTTACCTACACTGTTTCTAATATGTAATGGTTCTTAGAAGTATTTAAGTGTATTTGTTTTGAGTTTGGTACTCTCTTGTCACTCAATTTTATCTATTCGCTATGCAGTGAGAGCCATGCGTTTTACAACATTCTAAGTATGTATTATCATTATTTATAAAATTTCAATTTTGATATTCCCTAACAACTACCTTACATACACTATTGCTAATATGTAATGATTCTTACAAGTAGTTAAATGTGTTTCTTCTGAGTTTATGTTACATGTACACTGTCTACTGTCTGTGGTACTCTCTTGTCACTCAATTCTATCTATTCGCTATGCAGTGAGAGCCATGCGTTTTACAGTATTCAACGTATGTATGGTCATTTTGTATAGAATTTAAATTTTGATTTTCCCTAACCTACAAGTATTTAAGTGTATTTGTTCAGAGTTTATGCTACATGTACATTGTTTACCGTCTCTGGTGTACTCTCTTGTCACTTAATTCTATCTATTCACTATGAAGTGAGAGCCAGCCGTTTAACAGTACTTAAAGCATGTATTGTCATTA
Organism: Aedes albopictus; assembly: GCF_035046485.1. Taxonomy (NCBI): domain Eukaryota; kingdom Metazoa; phylum Arthropoda; class Insecta; order Diptera; family Culicidae; genus Aedes; species Aedes albopictus. The sequence continues at coordinate 412,231,344 of NC_085137.1, forward strand.
TTTGTGGATTTTAAATTTAGATTTTCCCTAGCAACTATCTTACGTTTGAATATGTAATGATTCTTACAAATATTTAGGTTCAAAGTTTGTGCTAAATTTACGTTGTCTACTATCAGTGTTGCTATCTATTGTTTACTACTTCTGTCACTCCACGAATGACACGTGTTTTTCTTTGGCGGGATTACTTGTTCCTTCGTTTGGTTCTGCGTGTGTCTTTGCGGCTGTTTGCCTCACGGTTTGGCGATCACCGTTGGACTCTAACAAAACATAGAACATTTTATATTCATTCTTACTGAGTTATGAAGTAGTCGCACCTGTAGCTGGCGAAAATGGACGCACTGTTGGTTCTACAGCAGTCGATGCGGCTGTTTGCCTCGCGTGTGTACGACCAACGCTACTCATTGATAAACTACGACCGCCGCCGAACACTTCTAAAAGAGTAGAAGCATAGAAAGGAATATTAGTGTTTTATATTTATTCTACTAAGTTATCAAGTAGCTGCACCTGAAGCTGGTGAGTAAAAAGCTACGTAAGGCTCCGCGGGAGTCGTTGCGGCTGTTTGCCTCACGGTTTGGCGATCTCCATAGGATTCTAACGAAAAATAGAACATTTTATATCCATTCTTACTGTGTTCTGTTCCGAACGTTTATTTTTTTTGTATTGTTTTTTTTTTTGACCATTTTTTTGTTTTGTATTACCCACTCTGTATGTTAATCCCTAAAGAACCATCTTTCCCTTCATTCCCCTTCCTATCTGCCCACATTCTTTATTACACCAACGAGTCTAACCTCAAAATGACTGACAAGTCTCAGGTCATTTTGACAGATGTAACATGAGCATGAAAAGGATGGCAACAAGATCGATAAAGTAGAATATATGATCCGTCTTTTTCGTGCATGTGTGTGGTCTGTCAAAATGACCTGAGAAGTGTCAAACATTTTCATGGCTAGCTTTGTTGGTGTAATGAAGAATTGTGCACCGCACTAGTCTGTCCGTGTGTGCAGTCAAACCGGTATTCACAATACTCCATTGCACGGTGACGTCATCAAGAAATCGCTCTCTTTCTCTCCTACGGAATTAGAAAACAACAGGACCAACACCTGTCGAATTTGACAGGTACTGGTCCTGTTGTTTTCAAATTCTCTGAAAGAGCGAAAGAGATAAAATTTCGCCGTGAGGTGGTTTATCGATTATCACTGGTGGGGTCGAGTTGTGGAGCAGTCTGGAAGAACAGCGCTAATGCTCGGGATTTGCTCGGTTGAGCGGTGGACTGTATTGTCAGATTTCTTGAAACGTAAACACCGCGCGGTCGTTGAAATGTTTCAAAAAGGGGCTTTGCACAAAAGTTCACGCGGTCTATCGTTTTCGAAAGGAACAGCCGCACCGTAGGAAACGCCGCAATGTTATTTCCCATAAGCATGAAGTAAACAGGGGGTGAAAACCGCGGTTGTACCTTTCGGAAACGATAGGCCGCGTGCACTTTTGTGCAAATCCCTCAATATCTTGCAAGGAACCGCCAAACTACCCAAAATTGAGTTCTTTTGACGCAATCCTATATACCCCCATTGGGTAGACGCATCTCTGTTTGTTTTTGACAACATCGGTGGGGGAAAGAGGGAAAACAACCTAATTTTGGGTAACTAGTTTATTCGATATACTCAGCTTTGAGTAAAATCGACCCAAAAATTAGGTAGTTTGATTTTTCCGTGTGCAGGCAGGCAGCAGCTAGCGGTCGCTTCGTTTCGACAGTGGCGGCAGGCCTGTTGGCTTGTCGGTGGTTGAAGAAAAATCCGGTGGTTTGATTTCTTTAGCGATGTTCATTCCTCGACGTACAAAATAAAACTGATGCGCTTCGCGCTACATGGGTTACTTATATACCTACTAGAAAACTTTGCAGTGTGAGTGGGTGATTGGTACAACATAGGCTCCTTCCCTTTCAGTTGGAATGCAAAGATCAAACAAAAACAACAAAAAAATGGATGGTCTAGAAATCGGGAGAAGCTTCCAGAACTTTTCATTACTTTTCTTAATGCTAATTGGGGAAAGGTATTGGTAACAAACTATTTTACAAGACAAATAACAATGAAGGGGAAACATGGGTCAAATGGGACGGAGAATGAAGGGAAAGATGGTTCTTTGGGCATTAATATACAGAGTGGGTTATACAAAACAAAAAATTGGTCAAAAAACAAACAATACAGAAAATAAACGTTCGGAACCGAACACACTGAGTTATGAAATTGTCGCACCTGCAGCTGGCGATAATGGACGCACTGATGGTTCTACAGGAGCCATTGCGACTGTTTGCCTCGCGAGTGTACGACCACCGCTACTCATTGATAAACTACGACCACCGCCGAACACTTCTAAAAGAGTAGAAGCGTAGAAGGGAATAGAATATTCCATAATATGGAAATAATAATAATAAATATTATTTATTCTACAAGTTATCAAGTATGTAGCTGCACCTGAAGCTGGCGAGTAAAAAGCTCCGTAAGGCTCTACGGGAGTCCGTGCGGCTGTTTGCCTCACGATTTGGTGATCATCGTCGGAATCTAATGAAAAATAGAACATTTTATATCCATTCTTACAGGGTTATGAAATAGTCGCACCTGTAGCTGGCGATAATGGACGCACTGCGGAAATCATTGCGGCTGTTTGCCTCACGGTAACGGTTTGGCGATCATCGTCGGACTCTAGTGAAAAATAGAACATTTTATATTCATTCTTACTGAGCTATGAAGTAGTCGAACCTATAGCTGGCGATAATGGACGCACTGTTGGTTCTACAGGAGTCATTGCGGCTGTTTGCCTCGCGTGTGTACGACCACCGCTACTCATTGATAAACTACGACCGCCGCCGAACACTTCTAAAAGAGTAGAAGCATAGAAAGGAATAGTATATTTTATATTTATTCTACTAAGTTATCAAGTAGCTGCACCTGAAGCTGGCGAGTAAAGAGCTACGTAAGGTTCTGCGGGAGTCATTACAGCTGTTTGCCTCACGGTTTGGCGATCATCGTCGGACTCTAATGAAAAATAGAACTTTTTATATTCATTCTTAAGCCTTCAGTACACGCTTTGCCAAGTGTGCAAACTTTTCCGCACGCATCAACCAACAGCAAAGCATACGCTTGACATTTCCGATGTTTTGTCAATGTTGAAACTATTATGCCTCTCAAGAAAAATCAGAATATGGCGATTATCTGCCTCTGGCTTCTGATATAAGCGCGACAGTCACTAATCATAACAGCGTCACCAGATTTAAAAGTATATAATTCCATTATATGGGGTTTGACAACAAGAACACTCATTCCACTGAGCCACTCTTGCCGTTCGTCACAAATACATTCAAAAACATCTGTCACTTTGCGAAACCCACGTGCTTTTGTTTTGGCGGGAACACTTTTTCTTGTGTTTTGCCTTGCGACTGTCATGCGGCGGTATGCCTTGCGAGCGTACGACCGCCGCAGGACTCTAATAAAAGATAAGCGCGACAATACTGTTGGCCTGTTGTTGGATTATGCGTGCGGAAAAGTTTGCACACTTGGCAAAGGGTGTACTTAAGGCTTTACTGATTTATGAAGTAGTCGCACCTGAAGCTGGCGATAATGGACGCACTCTTTGCCTCGCGGATGTTTGACTATTTCCCGGTAGCAACTTTTGATACCACTTGAGCTTCCCTGTATCTGGCGATAATGAACGCACATTTTGTTTTGGCTGTGTCTCTTCGGCCGTTTCTTTACGATCGCCTCCGGACTTCAATATTGCACTACCGTTGCCAGTTTCCAATGAAGTACTACCGTCGTCGATCGCCTCTAAAATATAAGAGAATAGCATATATCATATTTATTCTACTGAGTCACAAAGTAGCTGCACCTTTAGCTTGCAATAATGGATCCACGTTTAGTTTTGCGTGTGTCTTTGCGGCTGCTTTCCTCACGAGTTTACGACCGCTGCGGGATTTCCATGAAGTACGACGCACGTTCGGTTCTGCAGGTGTCGTTGCGGACTTTGTTAAAGTACGACTGTCGTCGTACACTACTATAAGATAGAGGAATAGAATATTTTATATCCATTCTAGTAAGATAAGAAGCAGCCAAACCTGTAGTTGATAGTAATGGACGCACGCCGAAACGAAAATGCAAGAGATCATTTCTTAAAAATCCGGCGTCGGCTTTCAATTCGTCAAATTCGATAAATTTAAATCCCCACATCGGTTTAGTGCCGTTGCCAAAATCAAATTTCTTACATATCGAGCTTTTACGTATCGATTTCTGTAGATTCATGTGCTCCAATTCGATAAAGAATCTACATTCAGTTCCTGCTCCCCTGATAAGTTGTATGTGAGTTGCAATCATGTTTTTGCTGTTCAGTTTCATGGTCATTCGCCATTCCCTGTTCTCGCCATCGCAAATTCCATACGATTTTAGAAACCTGTACCGTTTGAACTGTTCCAACTCTATATTGAAATACATGGTAAGATGTTTGCTGAAATAGTAATAAATTTAGTTTTCTGTACCAGTTGTGATAGTTTTACTTAGCTTACTAGTCGTATTCATCGGTGAAGTATGTCAACCGTTTGGTTAACTTTTCGTTGGCTTCTTTGAGTTGTACATACTGATAAATTGCCAGTTGCTTCTCGACTATTGAATTGAGCGGACGTATGCCAATTTTCATTACAAGGTCACCGCCGGGATTGCAGAATTCCTGCTCCGAGATTTTATGCATTATCAGCACGTTGAATGTATGACCTCCCGTATCCATATTGAATGTTTGACGTATTTCTTTAGTGTAATCCGGATGTGGAATAACTATCGTCAAGGCATGGCGAAATGTCGCTACCTGAGAGTCTGTGGCGCGCAGGCTAATTCGTATTAAGTCCGACTTATTCACAGTCAATTCCCACTCTACGTCACGGGCTGATTTTATCATAACATTGTGTTCGTCATTGTGTTTCGCCTTAAAAAATCCCGGATATATCTGTTGTGTACCAAAATGGAAACGACATCACAGCCCTGTAGCTCGCATGATAGATTCAATATCCATCATGACGATGCTACGGTGGGGCGCGTAAGTTTTATTGTTGTGCTCCCGTTGTTGTCCGTCAACAAAGCCCAACCAGCGTTACCAGATCTACGGAAATTTCCGTAGATCTACGGAATTGCGCTTATTTTACGGAACTACGGATCCGTAGATTAAATTTACGGAAATCCCGGTTTTTATACGGAAACCTACGGAAAGCTACGGGAAATCTACGGATTTTCAACCTGAATCTACGGAATAAAAATTCTGAAGTTCTCCCCCCCGCTCATCAATTTTCATCTACGGAAGCACTCGCGAAAAATTCTGACATCACTGAGCCCAACGGGATCGGGTGCAAATTAGCAGCAGCAGCGCGATGCTGCTCGCGCGCATCACTTTTAATATGTAATAAATGTAAATAGTTATCGTTTCAATAAAGTTTAATTGTTTTATGTCCGCGAGTGTTCACGATCTTTTGGTCACCAGAAAACCCAAACCTCAGGACATGAAAGTGGCGACGAGGTAGTGTTCGTGATTCGGTTGCCAAAGCCTGCCATCATCATGGCCGTATCACGGAAACTCACGCAGGGAGGAAAGTGAACGGAAATTTGCCCGATTTTTCCACACCATTATCACCCGGCAAGTGCGCTCCGGCAGAAGTCAGTGCATTCATTCATCCAGAAGAGTGCAATCCGGAAGATGGGCTTTCCTTCCCGAAGTACAGAGCAGCAATATCACTCCAGCGTTCGTGACATCATCCAGACAGCATTGCGGGATCAGTATCCATCAACCATGTCCCCGTTGTCCGGTTCGACCTGGAAAATTCTTCCATCCTATTCAGTCATCACCTTGGATGGAAGCAACTCAACTCAATGAACACAGGTAAAAGAAGGAGAAACATAACCACATTTCTCAACTGCCAGCATCATCAGTATGGATCACAATCAACCATCACACGCTGCAGCTTCGTCAGTTCTTGGAACACAAGGTCAGTTAGTACGAGGACTACGCTTCTTTCTCCGACGTTCATGAGTTCAAGAGCAACACTCAGTTCCACATTTCAAGCTCTTGTCAGTCGCACAGTGCGACACCAGCATTACGATCAAGCACGAATCGTCAATCCAGCAACAGTCTTCGAGCACGAACAGACGTCATCAATCGAAACATCTCATGTGATAGTCATTATTCATCAACCCACAAGATGATCCTGTCGGTTTCAACCATGGTTTCAACGGCATCAGTTGACAGCAGTTCTCCACCTGCTCCAGACAGACGACCATCGTTCATCCAGTCGCACGATAGTAAAAGACAGTGTCCTTGGGTTCCTCAACGTTCTTCCGTGGCCAGAAGGACGTACAGACGGTTCCACCAATTTAAGAGGGGAGATGTTGTGTACCAAAATGGAAACGACATCACAGCCCTGTAGCTCGCATGATAGATTCAATATCCATCATGACGATGCTACGGTGGGGCGCGTAAGTTTTATTGTTGTGCTCCCGTTGTTGTCCGTCAACAAAGCCCAACGGGATCGGGTGCAAATTAGCAGCAGCAGCGCGATGCTGCTCGCGCGCATCACTTTTAATATGTAATAAATGTAAATAGTTATCGTTTCAATAAAGTTTAATTGTTTTATGTCCGCGAGTGTTCACGATCTTTTGGTCACCAGAAAACCCAAACCTCAGGACATGAAAATATCACTTGTTCAAATTGATACGGAGGAATCAGGCGACTGAAATGGATGTTAAAGTAATTAACTCAATTGATTGTGTATAAGAACATTAATTTTTACACATGTTGAGTGCCATATTTTCTATTCTAGCTATTTATTAACCGAAAAACGTCTTTAAACGTGATTTTATCGGCATGGTGTCTTCGGATGAAAATTTTCTAAAAATAGGGCGCGTCCGATGGCGTTTCACTTTAGTTCGCAACTTTGCCACAGGTGGCGCTGCAAAATCAAACTTTTTTATTTGACACCTACTCACCTACTCACGATTTCGAGGGCACAAATCTCTTCGTAAACAAAACCAGCGCACCTGATCTTTTTATTTTAAGCTTATTACAAGTGAGCAAGAATAGAATAATAAAATTCTTTGTTGTGTGAAGCTTGCTTCTTGAGATTTGTGCGTTTGAAGTTTGGATGCACTGTTAAAGCGGGATGTTAAGACGTTTGTCCTTAAACGTCTTGTAATTTGCACAGCACACTCACCATCACCCCTATTGTTCTATACCATTTGGCGAATGGTAAATGTCCCTTTTACAATAAAAAATGGTAGTCGTTATGTATCTTAGAAAAAAAAATTAAATTTTTCCGCGAAAAACAATATAACGTATTGCGTTTTTATGAGCCATTTTCAGGGCAGTTTTCAAAAGAAAACAATACATCGTAATGTATTTTCATTGTTCTTACAATACAAATACAATTAATTGAATGGTGTCAAATAAATCGTTACAAACAAAATTACAATAATATTTGTTGTTAAAGCCTGTATCCGCAAAAATCGGGACACAGAAGTACGGCTGTAGCACTATAATGAATCGGTAAAATTGGCCAAAAAATTGACTGAGAACTCTTTGGTGTATGTTTATTATTTGTGCCAAATTTCATAAAAATCGATGTATTACTTTTAACTATGGGTGAAAAACAAACAGACATGGGTTTTAGCATTTTGTACAATCATGACCAATTTTCATTCGCATAATAAATGGTTCTTTTACGCTACAGTTCAAAGTTCTGTGATGATAATTATGAAATTTCGTTAGCAGTTATGGTACTTATAGAGACACTTTCTTGCAAAATTTCATCAAGTTTGATCAATTGGTTAGAAAGCTACTGATGTTAATAGGGGTGAGTGTTAGTGAAAATGTTTCGTGTTTTTCATGTGAGATGTTTACCTATTCATAACTTTTGATTTTCTCTTCCAATTATCATGAAATTTTAACAGATAGTAGTTGATTATGTGTTTATTATGTCTGCAAAATTTGATGATTATTGGTATACTACTTTCAATAGTACAATCGATACAATAAAAGGGTGCTGATTATTTGCTGTCTGAGGGGCTAAAATCACGTTCAGTCCCAATACATGTTTCGACTATAAAATTGTTGATATCGCATCGATTTTTTTGAAATTTTGCCCATGCAACAAATGTAGATTGAGTGGTTTGTGTTAAAAATTTCAGCCATTTCCTTTGCCAAATTCAAAAGCTACTGCGCTGACAAGCAAAACTAGGGGCTGTACAAAATTCAATGGCGCACATTCTACTCTTTCACTGCTACAACAAAAAGTACTGCACTGATTCACATGAAATTTTGTAGGTTGAAATGAAAACATCTTAAGATGTTATTAGGCAAAATTTGAGCAATTTTAATGTATGTATTGCAGAGTTACATCTGTATTTCTGTGCCCCGTTTATTGCGGATACAGGCTTTATTTGTAAGTAGTTTTCGCTTCTGAAAATCCATAGAATTTATGTATCCCGCTAACATTTATATCCAGTATTTACGATCACTAACGGCCGCCAGAATGATATGCACATTTTTATGATAAGAATCAAACACTCTGATGTCTGTCTGGTATGTATTACTTGGCAGCTGTTGATCTATCATCAACCTTTTCAAATAACTGCCAAATATCACAAGTCAGACCTCAGGTCATATGATGCATACCATAATTCGTTCACAATTCATGTGGCCATTGGCACCTGTAAATGCTGGAGAAAAATGTTACCGAGAAATATGAATTCTATGGTTTTTCCTAGGTACATAACAAATATTATTGCATGTTTATTTAAACGTCGTTTCAATTAACCCCATTAAACTAATTGTATTTGTATTGTTATCAATGATAGTTTACTATTTACTAGATTCCTTTATTTTATTGGAAACAATAGAAAATTTTCCCCGAAAAGGGTTCAATACTGAAAATTTGTTCTGTGTGGGGGGGGGGGGGGGGGGAGTTGGCACGTTTTTTTTCAGTGCTTCCCGTTGTTGACTTCAATATCTATCAATTTCAAAATGCACACACCAACTACCTACTTCACACAAAGTTTAAACAGCTCGATTGCAGCAAAAGTAACTATAAAACGTATATACTCAGATGGGCTTCTACGGGCTAGGAAGAATATTGTAAAACCACAGACAAACAGACGTAACTCTTAGAAAAAAAATCATCAAAAGTTTTTGCCCGGTGTCTTTTTCATGAGCACACTGCCACCTGTTGGTATAACCGCGCGAGACACTGTCGGCCATGATGAATTTTGATCGCCTGTAATTTTCTTTTGCATTATTCAGCAACGTGTACACTAGCAAACGTCAAAGCGGTCGAACACTAGCGCCTCTGGTGGAAGGATCGCGGAAATCAAATAAAATTTGAATTGATCATTTAATGCATGTGCCAAGCCGTTTCGCAGTGTGTTACGTCTGTTTGTCTGTGGTAAAACTGTGGGCTAAGGTGGCCCACACTTACATGAAAAACAAAAATTAAAAAAAAAAATGCCAAGTCTTACCTACTGAATCGGTTGTTTTGGACTCCCAGAAGCTACGTTCAAAATTTGAGCAAAATCGGTTAAGCCTAAGGGGGCGCTCAAAGTGCTTGAAGTTTGTATTTAAGCGTTCAATGATAAACTTATTTGGTATTATTGTAGGTGACTATACACCAAACAACTTTATCGAAGACCGCAAAGTGATTCGACGCCTGTGAGAAAAGTTATACCCTAGGCAAAGTGAGGCGAAGTATTGAGATTTTATTATTGATATTATTCCTTTACATGTAGGGGAGACTGAGGAGACTTGATCCCTGGGGAGACTTGTTCCCCCCATACTTGCTCGGAATCGAAAACAATTTTCTTCTAGCATAATTTTTCCAAAACTACTCCTGGACAAACGACTATGTTTTGGCTACAAGTGATTTCGATTGTACATTGCATTATTTTTTAATGGCTGATGGTTTGTTTTCAGTCCTTCAACAATCTTTTAGGTGATTCCGAAAAATCTCAATAACTTTGTGAAAATGGAACCAAATGGTGTCAAAATTTCACAGCACATAGTTTAAATAAAATACTTTCAAACTTATTTATCCAAATAAGGCTGTTGCTAACATATTTTAATTAATTCAGCTTAGTATACACAACAGTGACATGGGGAGACTCGAGGATTACACACACATTATACATGTGAAAAATAAAATTCTATTTGGAAGCCTCTATTTACTTGGAATTCTAGTCTATTCAACGATAAAATGTGTCAGATAATTATAACTTTAGTACAAACCAAGAAAAGGGGGATCAAGTGTCACCCATTTTTGAAAAATACAACATAAGGCATGCCTCCATAAAAACACAGTTTTGAAAACTTTAACAATAATTTAAAGGCTTTCGCCATTTTGTACGGAAATCGGATCTAGTTTTGTGTTTTTTCTTAAAGTTTCAGGTAAATTAAGAAAAAAGGATCAAGTCTCCCTAGTCTCCCCTACTGTAAAAACAACCATAATGTCTAGCCTCACGTTACCTAGGAAATAACTTTTTTAACAGGTGTCGTATCACTTTGCGGTCTTGGACAAAGTTGTTTGGTATAGGGGAGACTGAGGAGACTTGATCCCTGGGGAGACTTGTTCCCCCCATATTTTCTCGGAATCAAAAACAGTTTTCTTCTAGCATATTTTTTCCAAAACGACATCTGGACAGATGACAATGTTTTGGCTACAATTGATTTTAATTGTGTATTGCATTATTTTTTAATGGCTGATGGTTTGTTTTCAGTCTTTCAGAAATCTTTTAGGCGATTCCGAAAAATCTCAATAACTTTGTGAAAATTGAACCAAATTGCAACAAAATTTCACAGCACATAGTATAAATAAAGTACTTTCAAACGTATTTATCCAAATAAGGCTGTTATATAAATATTTTAATTAATGTGGCTTAGTGTATACAACAGTGACATGGGGAGACATTACATACACATTATACATGTGAAAAATAAAATTCTATTTGGAAGCCTCTATTTACTCGGAATTCTAGTATATTCAACGATAAAACGTGTCAGATAATTATTATTTTAGTACAAACCATGAAAAGGGGGATCAAGTCTCCCCATTTTCAAGATACGGTATATCCTTAACAATTTAAGGAAATCTTATAATTTCAAATACACCGTATGCATCAAAAATGCAAGAAAACTCGAAAAGAAAATGAATAGGAAGCTTCTCGAGTTATTTTCCTTTTAAATTAACCATGTGCTCAAAAGGGGATCAATTGTGACCCATTTTTGAAAAATACATCATAAGACATGCCTCCTGAAAAACACAGTTTTGAAAACTTTAACAATAATGTCAAGTCCTTCTGTTGTGTATAAACTTACAATAGATGTTTACCTGCCATTCTGTACGAAAAATGGATGTAGTTTTGTGCTTTTTCTTAAAGTTACAGGCAAATTAAGAAAAAGGGATCAAGTCTCCCCAGTCTCCCCTATAGTCACCTACAATAATACCAAAGGGTTTTTATCATTGTACGTTTATAGCGCCACCTAGCGGTAGATCAGTTAAGGCAGATCAAGATTAAAACCGAAGACGTAAGAATGTAGTACAAACTAATCCGATGCATTTTACCGAAGACTGCTACCCTACAAGCCCTAGAGCTTTGGAGAATTATACCGAAAGAAAAAAAAATGATCTAGATCAGTTACAGCCAAGGTTACAGCAGATCTGTACTAAAACCAAAGATGTAAGAATGCAGCAACTATCAAATCTAAATCACTTTGCCGAAGATTGCAACCCTCTGTTATGCATATCCAGAACTCTAGACATACATTCAAAAAAATTAAAAAAAATGTACAGCAGTTACAGCCAATCTATTCACTTGCGAAATTTTCATCGACCACGCTTTTAACCGTTATGTGTCCGACAAACTTTTTGCTTTTTTCTACACCGTGCTTTTTAAATGGGCGCTGGGTACCCGGGTACCCTGTCGGCCACATAAGGGTTAAAGATCATTTTATATCTTCATTGTTGTGGCTTTCACAACCAGAGGTGCGCGCATCGTTTTTCTTTGCGTTTGACATTTCACATTAGCGCCTTCTATTGATGACATTGAACAACACAGTTTTTCGTGAAATATTTCCACCAAGTGATAATAGTGTGAAGTGGGCGATGGATTTTCACGAAAATTGTTCTAGGTGTTACGTCTGTTTGTCTGTGATCTAGCGAAGGCTTACAAATGTGGTACCAATCAATCCAGTACTAAAATTTTGATGTTCTAACTCAGTAATTTTCCACTGTGTTCTGAGTTCTCAACTGTAGATTTGATTCGGTTTACACGGTAATCAATATTTACCGTTCATCTGTAATTTTTGACAATTGATTTGCTGATCTCGGTAACTCATTTATAGAGTTTCAGCAAAAAAAAAACAACCGAGCGTACCGAGTTAAATCTGCTGTTGAGATCTCAGCAAAAAGATGGGGAAAATACCGAGATAACCTTAGTGTGAACGTACTTCTACGAAGACTCCGATGCATATCCAGAACACTTGATATTCATATCGAAAGTTATAACTGATCTAGTTCAGTTGAAGCAGATCTAGACCAAAACCGAAGACGTAGCAATATAGAAGTAAGAAATCGGAAGCACTTTGCTGAAGACTCCAGCCCTCTAGGATGCATATCGAGAACTCTGAACAGTTTCAGCAGATCTAGATCAAATCATTCTAGATAATCGACACGAATGCCACTCTAGTGGTAAAGTGTCTTTAATAAACTAATAACAATAATAATAATTCTAGATAAATTTGCTGTTTGACAAGAGCACTGTTCGTTGAAAGCTGCAATATTAGAATAACTAGCCACAGAAGTCCAATGTCGTGACTGTTCGTGTGATTAACATCTAGTTTAAAAAAAAAAAGACACAGACATGTTTAATGCTTCCAGTGAGCTATTTGCTCTTTGAAGGAAGCACGACACTAGACAACGGACTAGCATGCAACGCCCAGTGGCACAGCCGAAAACTTTTCCTGACAGCTGCGGCGGGAATCGAACCCGCGCTCCTTAGCACGATGCGACTAAAGGCTTGGTGACCTTAGCCGCACGACCACGAAGCGTTTGCCACGCCCTTACAGCGTCAGTAGCGGTACTAGAAGTGTCAAATAAATTTTGTTTCCCAAAACAAATGATCCTTTACAAGATGAGCACTTAAAAATAGTCAATTAATACAATTAAAGTTAGTAAAATATACCGCATTTAGTTCACCACTGGACTGCGAACTGCGACTTCATAAGTGCGAAAACGTAAATAAAAGTGCGCGTTTGCATCAAATCAAGTTGATGTCTTCGGCGTACTATTTCTTCAATCTATGGTGAACAAGTGCTCTGAAGACACCGTGTTGATTTGATGCAATCGCGTTTCGCACTCGTGAAAACTAGTGCGATAGTCCAGTGGTGAACTAAATGCGCTATATTTAAATAGGAAAAGTGATTACAGCGCCATAGGAGTTCTAGTGTATTTCTATTGCTGCAATCGATCGTAGCTAGGCATGTTCAAGATGAATAGTCACGAATATTTAGTGGCTAGAATATCTAGAAATTTAATGTTGTCACGACTCAAATTTGGCAAGCCATTAAAAAATATGAGATGTTTCAAAAACGTTCCTCAGTCACACTTTTTTGGGGAACAACGAGCAAATATGCTGAAATTATGATTAAACTCCATATACCATCACTATACCGTAAGGTCGACATTCACCGCTCGTTTTATACGATTTAAATATTAATCATATGAAACGAGCGGTGAATGGCGACCTTACGGTAATTGACTATAAATTTCTATGCGGTGTCGTTCAAAACCAACGGGGATAGAGGATAGCGCGCATAAATGGAGAAATCAGCTACTGTGCACAATTTTTTAAACTGCACTTTATTTATTATTACTTATTCTTTGCGGTAGGGGATAGACTACTTTGATCACTATTGTGTTCACTAGGAGTTTGGGGTGTTTCTATGATTTTTTTTCAAAAATTTCCGCTGTAACTAGAAACAAGTCGGTCCAGAAAATTTTCGACAATTTGTACAAACAATTGCTCTAGAAATTTCAAAACTGTGAAAAAAATATTGTTGTAGAAACTATGGATTCCGTGGTACAAACGATTAATTTAACTGACTACAAAAATCCTACCCTCTAATGCTCCACTGGACTGACACTAAGAAAGATCACAAAACTGATGATTCAAAACTGATTACCCTCATTCAAACAGAGTATACAGCTGAGAAAGTTCGAAAAAGTCGGTACAGGATACAAAAAAAAGTTTGAGTTTACCAAAATCTTCACAAAAAATACATTGAGTAAATGAATTCTTGTTTGCAGTTGAAAATTTCATTGAATTTGAATACCATCTCGCACATTTTGTCTGATAATTGAAACATAATATTTACCAATGAATATCATCCACACTTTGAAGCGTGACAGGCTCCGGAGCTCCGATCAATTCATCGCACTGTAGGTCAATTTGTGCGAATTGCTGCAAGAACTGATTCATGGACAGTTGGTCGACCTTACTGTTTAAATCCGTTAGCATTTTCGTGTTCTTCGTCATTTGTTCCAGCTTCTTCGAGAGTACCTTTTTGCGATCATTTGTCATATTTGCGAGATCCTGTTCAGCATGTGTAATAATTTCTGCGATATCGTTTCGAAGAAAGGTTTCCGCTTTTTCGAGCAAACGCAGATTTCTTTCGTAGGCAGAACTCCCCGAGCGCCATTCATCTTGGTACTTTTCCAACTGTTTGAGTTTATCTTTGACAACAGATATCTTCTCATTGTATACACTAGCCAAAGTACAAATTTGATGAAAATCATGTTTCCCTTGGTCCATACAAGCGCCACAAAATGCCTTGTTGCAATCTATGCAAAATAACTTGTGTTCTTTCTCGTGTGGTATGCAGGGTTCTTGAAGATTTCCACTTTCGCTGGATTGGAGGCATTGGGACATTTTAGCACTGATTACGAGGGATGCCGATGCTAACACTATTTACAGACAAGACACTATTGATGCGATTGAGATCGATTTATCCGTCGCAACCAAAAGAAGCTTTTATCACAATTTCGACTGTTTCAAACTTTCTATAGCCATAATAGCGGATAAATAAAACAATAGTCCGACAATGCACAAAAAGTAGACTGGTCCATTTGGAAAAATGCTGTTAGGTTTTTAGAATGGCCTACTAACCCTTTCATTTCCACAAGTAAGTGACAAACTGGTTTTGCTTAACGTTTATTATTTTTGTAACAACAGTTTTCAAATAGTTTCGATTTTGCACTATATGATTCTGGTCACATTAATTAACCCTACCCTGATTTGATAAAACAAAATTCTTTGCATGAGTCGTTAATTTAGAAGTTAATTGATCAATTTACCTTTTGAATGTTAAAAAAAAATATTTCCATGCTTAATGGCTGGCAGTCAAAAAAGCCCAAAATCGCATATTTTGCCCTATAAATTGAGGTATAGCTCAAAATTCTGACGTGCTGGAGCAAATCTGAGCCCGGATTCGGATTCAGCGGCCCAAAATCTGTCAGAGACATATAAGTTTGCTCTTGAGACAGACAACAAGTTAATTTTTGTTACGCTGTGTTATAGAACTGTTTGGACGAACCTAAATGCCCCGAAGGTTTAAAATAAAAAAGTAGACTTCAGTTTGCTCCAGTAACCACGGATAAATATGCTTAGTTACTCAGTATAACAGATATGGGTGTTGTAACGAGTGTAGACCTGAAGTTCTGAACTCCAACGTAGTTTGGCTGACCTGGAATATCCCTGTAGTGTCTCTAAATGACATTTCAGATTTGAAGAGTTTCACGAACCCCAGCAGATTATACAATACTATAATATATGGTGAAAACACATTGTTCTTGTTATTCTTGTAGTTTTGAAGGACTTTATTATAGAACAGTTTGGAAGACCCTAAATGTCCCGAAGGTTTATAATAAAAAAGTAGACTTCAAATTGCTCCAGTAACTTCGGTTGATTATGCAAAGTTACTCAGTATAACAGATATGGCTACTGTTGCGAGTGTAGACCTGAAGTCCTGAACATCAAGGTAGTTTGGCTGATCTGGAATATCCCTATAGTGTCTATAAATGACAATGTAGATGACAAGAGCTTCACGGATCCCTGTAGGTTATGCAATGCTATTGTTTGTGGCGAATACATAGAATTATTCTTGTAGATTTGAAGGACTTCACTATTGGACAGTTTGGAACTCCTAGCACATCCCAGAATATAAAGCACCTTTTGATATTTTTTGACAAAGGCTAAATGGATACATATAAACGTAACCCATATCCAAGTTTAGCTTTTAGAACAACTGGTATGTTATTTCGTTTGGGATTAAACGTGTATTAACTCCTAAACTACCAAGGGTCCAAAAAAAGTCGGAAGTCCAACTTTGACAAGGCATTTCTCGGCCGTTTTTCAACCGATTTCAAAACTTTTTTTTTGCGATGGAACCATTTAAAAAAATATTAAAAAAATGCGTCTACCCAAAGTTATTAAGCAAAAGGCACTTCCTAGTTTTTTTGAGAGCGCATTTTTTGCGCACATTGATCAATAAAACAAAATTTAAAGCGATGACATATGTTTTTTTTTTTCGACTCTAACTCATGCGTACAGCTGGAGTGAACATGTTTATGCAAAATTAGTGATTTTTCAGTACACTGACATTTTACCTTACTCAAAAAACTGCTAAAATACTCTATTTTTCACATAAAATAAGCAATAAATCAAAATTCAAAGCGATGACATATAGTTTTTTTGGTCTTAAATTGTTCGTAGGATTGTACTCGACATTTTTGATGAACAATGAAAATGTTCTAATTACACTCTTATTTTGTTTTACCCGGAAAACTACGAAAATTCCATACTTTTTACACAAAGTAGTCAACAAAACTAAATTTCAAACGAGAACATCTAGTTTTTTAGCCTTAAAATGTTCGTAGCAGTTTGGGGGACATACTTGAAGAATAATAGTGATGTTTTAATTACACTCAAATTTTGATTCACTCAAAAATCAACGAAAGTACCACTTTTTCACGCAAAGTGGTTCACAAAAATAATGGCATACAATGCAAAGGACAGTAGACGTTCGCTCGGTACAAACGCTTTAACTGCAATGCTTTTTAACTGCAAGTCCGCTAAGTGCAACAATTTTGCAGTTATCGCATCGCTATCCGTCAAAATGAAATGTCAACAGCGAAGCGATGTTTTTCGCATGCACTTTTGTTGCAAGGCGATGTTTTTCGTATGCACATTTGTTGCATTCTGCAGCAACTGACAGTAGTGTGACGTCTGTCAGTTGTTGCAGTTATCGAATTTCATTCGGTAAGTGAAACGTAAACATGTTGCACTTATCGAACGTCTACTGTAGTTTTTTATCTTTAAATTATTCGTGAAAGCGTACTGGACGTTCTTGATGAGTAGTAGTGATGTTTTCATGACACACTTAATTTATTTTACTCGAAAAGCTACAAAAAAACCATATTTTTCATACAAAACTGTCAATAAAACAAAATTTAAAGCCATAACATGTAGTTGTATGGCCTCAAATTTTCCGTTACAATGTACTGGACCTGTTTTTAATAAAATGTTGATGTACGAAAATACCACAAAAGCGAATAAGCCAAAATTTAAGGTAATGATATGTAGTTATTCAACTTTGAATCGTAGTAGTTTAGTGGATTTATTTGAACAACCCTAGTGAACTTTTTATTACACTCATATTTTATTTCACTCGGAATACTAGGAAAATAACACATTTTTAACACAAAGTAGTCAACAAATAAAAATATAAGGCAATGCATTCTGGTTTTGGAACTGGGAAATCTAGGAAAAAAGCTCTGGTAAGAAATATTTAGAAAATTAATGAAAGAGCTCTGAAAATCTCTAAGAGAAATCCCGGGAGAAACACCGGATGAAAACCTTCTTCAGGAGAAATATCGGAAAATTCTTTGGCAGCAATTCCAGAAGTAATTATCGAAAATCTCTAAAAAATATCGAAAAATCTACGGAAGGAACTATTATTGGGAGCAAATAAAAGAAAAACACTTTGCATAGGAACTAGGATGGAAACTTGAGAGAACTGGAGAAAGCCAAAAAAAACAACTTTGAAAATGCTCCTGGATTGATTGATTTATCTTTATTATAGAGACTTTCAGCCCTTGGCTGGTTCGTCTCTTTCGTTCCAGGACAAAAAATAAGAGATTCGTAAAAAAAATTTGATAATATTCTAAATGATTTCCTAAATGAATCCTTGGAAAAAATTATCAAGCAATCGCTAGAGGAATTTCTGATGAAAACCCAAAGGAATAATTCACGGAAACATTTCAAAAGATTTCTTAAAGAATTCCTAGAGAAATAGAACCCCTAAATAAATTCCGCATGCATCCTTGATGTTTTTGAAAATATCCCTGAAGGAATCTCTGGAATATTTTTGAAAGATTTTTGAAAAGAACTCACGACAAAATATTTTGAAAGAATCTTTGAAAGATATCCTATAATATAAATGCACCTTTTGGGAAATTTCTAAAAAAACAAATGTATATAGAAGAGTTTCTGAAGCAATACCGTAAAACGGGGTAGCTTTGATAGTTTTTCAGCAAATTTCCCTAATATTAGTCCATGTATCTTTCTTGATTTAATAATTTTAAAACAAATACTGGCGTCTCAGTTATAATTGCAATGCAAGGATTGGACAATTTTAATTGTTTTGTGTGATCAAATTTTTTTTTTCATATGAGCGAAACTCACATTTTCATTTCGGGGAAACTTTGATAGTGCTCTGAAAAACATATTAAATCCCAAAAAATATTACAGATTGCAACGCAAAGAGTATCAGTATGATGGGAAAAGCCGTATGAAACATGTTAGGTTAATTTATTGTATCAAAACATGAATAATTTTATAAAATTATAAATAACAAAGTGAGTCAGTACTCCACTTGAGTTAAAATCTCAGTGCTTTTAGCTATCAAAAATAATTATCTGTGTAAAAATATATTTTTAAGTTACATCAACATGTGACTATATGCTGCGCATAGTAAGTTCTCTTCATTGTTTTTGATTTTTTATAAACAAATTTAGAAAACAACGAGTGTAATTGAAAGATCACTATTGTTTATCAAACAAGTATAGTACTTTTTTACAATTAATTTCATGGCAAAAAAAACTATAATGCATTGCCTTATATTTTTATTTGTTGACAGAAAAACAGGTCCAGTACATTGTAACGGAAAATTTAAGGCCATACAACTACATGTTATGGCTTTAAATTTTGTTTTATTGATAGTTTTGTATGAAAATTATGGTATTTTGTAGCTTTTCGAGTAAAATAAATTAAGTGTGTCATGAAAACATCACTATTACTCATCAAGAACGTCCAGTACGCTTTCACGAATAATTTGAAGGTAAAAATCTACTTTGCATTGTAAGCCATTATTTTTGTGAACCACTTTGCGTGGAAAAGTGGTACTTTCGTTGATTTTTGAGTGAATCAAAATTTGAGTGTAATGAAAACATCACTATTATTCTTCAAGTATGTCCCCCAAACTGCTACGAACATTTCAAGGCTAAAAAACTAGATGTTCTCGTTTGAAATTTAGTTTTGTTGACTACTTTGTGTAAAAAGTATGGAATTTTCGTAGTTTTCCGGGTAAAACAAAATAAGAGTGTAATTAGAACATTTTCATTGTTCATCAAAAATGTCGAGTACAATCCTACGAACAATTTAAGACCAAAAAAACTATATGTCATCGCTTTGAATTTTGATTTATTGCTTATTTTATGTGAAAAATAGAGTATTTTAGCAGTTTTTTGAGTAAGGTAAAATATCAGTGTACTGAAAAATCACTAATTTTGCATAAACATGTTCACTCTAGCTGTACGCATGAGTTAGAGTCGAAAAAAACATATGTCATCGCTTTAAATTTTGTTTTATTGATCAATGTGCGCAAAAAATGCGCTCTCAAAAAAACTAGGAAGTGCCTTTTGCTTAATAACTTTGGGTAGACGCATCTATTTTATATTTTTTTAAATGGACGATGATCTTGAAACCTGTCCGGTTCCATCGCAAAAAAAAGTTTTGAAATCGGTTGAAAAACGGCCGAGAAATGCCTTGTCAAAGTTGGACTTCCGACTTTTTTTGGACCCTTGGTAGTTCGCGGGAGTTTTTACCCCCTCAGTAGTTTAAGGGCCGATTTCTTCACCTCGGCTTAGCTGGTAAGGGGCTGTCCATTAATTACGTAAGGGATTTTTTACGATTTTTCGACACCCCCTCCCCCCCTTGTAAGATTTTTTGTATGAGAACCCAAATATTTTTGTATGGCGCGTAAGATTTCTCAAACCCCCCCTCCCCCCAAAAACCCTTACGCAATTAATGGACAGCCCCTAAGCCAGGCTTACCCATATAGTTAAACCTGGTTTAACTCTTAAGCCAGGGTGAAGAAATCGCCCCTAAGTGTTAACCATAATGCGACCGGAAAAGTACCTGGTATGTATCTTTTTCGAGACTTCACCGGTTAACGTCAGCTGTTCCGCCATCTTGCCGGTTAACGAGGAAGATGGACGATGAATTGCAAACAGGTTTCGTATGAAGGCGTAAATATCCAAAAGAGTAGGATATGGAGTGCCCTATGAACTTAGAGTGGGTCAACGTTGAATGGAGAAAATTTAAATTTGATCGCATTAACCCGGAACAAAGCTTTTTCAATGTATATTAGCGTCCAAAACAACTGTGCAAAATTTGGAAGCGATTGATTACGTCCAAGATTACGTCCCCGTATTCCGCATTGCAATTGAAATTTGGAATTTAGTATGGGAAATAGTTATTTATGCAATGAGTTGCAAAAAGATGATTTTTTTAGCACGAGTTGTACAATACTACGAGTGCTGAAAAAATCGAGTTTTGCAACGAGTCGCATACAAAATTTTATGCCATGTTTTTTCATAATGCAACCCATTTGAATTGCATAATGTTCATAATGCAACCCAAATGAGTTGCATTATGAACATTATGCAACTCTTTTTCATTATGCAACTCATTTCAGTTGCATAATGAGTCAGTAAGGAAAAGTTAGTCATTATTATACTGAAATGAGTCAGATAAAACTGAAATTATAATACTGAATTACATAAACGTACTTTTTTGTATTTTACTCATAACTCGATTTTTTTTGGTTAAAGCCATGTAACTAAGGAAGATAAAGTATAGCCTAGGATATGCCGAAAAACAATGCCGAAGACTGCAAAGTGATCCGAAGCTTGTGGAAAAAGTTATACTGAATTCAGGTCGAAAATTAAGATTTTATTATTGATGTTATTCATTTACAT